>NC_140545.1:694422-1291922 GCF_057382185.1 Mchenga conophoros | reverse complement strand
AGTGAGGTTGGATGAGACTATTGTCAAGATTCTGTGGAAAAACTGTGAGTGAGCACAGATAGGCTGCCACGAACTTCTTCAACAATTCCAAACTCTCCTCTCTATAGACTGGAGTGTGTGTGTGTGTGTGTGTGTGTGTGTGTGTGTGTGTGTGTGTGTGTGTGTGTGTGTGTGTGTGTGTGTGTGTGTGTGTGTCACTCATGATCTGTAATTTATCTATGGGCATCCATGTGCATGTGTGCATGCTTGCATGCTTGCATGCGAGCATTTTTGAGTGTGTGCAATTGCAACATTCCAGCAGGCAGAAATCTGAGAAGGTGGGACTTACGAGACGCTCGATTCTGCTCTTTCTGGGTACTGAGGGGTGCTGAAGAGTCAGAATTCCAATTTCCTTCAATCACTTGCAAGCCATGGAAAACAACAGAAACAGGAACCTCTCATTGCATCCAAGAAAATGTTTGTATTGTAAGACATATTTGTCACAATATAGTTTACACATGTAAGTGTCTGCTTTCATATGCTTTCATGTTATAGGCATGAATTCATGAAAAATTCTTATATGTTCACTTGATATACACTTAAGTTGCACGTGGAAAAAAGATAAGTGGCACATCTGAGTTCCCTTATTATGACACATGTGAGCTTTATGAAACATACTACATAAAACATAGACATTCACTTTAGTTTTTACCATGTATATTATGGGCCGTCACAACACTCTGACCCTTTGTATCACTCTCATACATCCACACACACTCTTTTCATTCGGATTCTCCAGAGTTTGCTTTAACTTATATCAACTGAAAACAATACCTCATTTTTCCCAAGTTTCCCTCACAGGGGCTTTATAAGGCCTCACAATCAATCTTGTCGCACACCACTGTACTGCACTGTACTGCACCGTACTGCAGTTACCTTGTTCTCCCCTTTTCCCTTCTTCAAACTGCACGCTCACCCTTTCTCTTCAGCCTGAGTAAAGAATGGGAAAGGGAAGAGAGGGAGAACGAGAGGGAAGAGTTTGAGAATCGCGGGTCCCTCCCACTAAATTGTGGGCCAATGAGTGTAGCTCATTCACAACTCATGCGCTCCTTCTACAATAGGTAAGGAGAGAGAGACCGAGAGAGCAAGAGATGCATACAAGGAGAGAAAGAGAGAGGGAGAGACATATATACAAGGAGAGAAAGACAGTGAAAAGGCAAGGCCAGAGTCAGAGGAGACAGACAAGAGGGAAGAGGAGCTAGATAAAGTTGAGCCAATGGGACTGAAGTAGTGACAGAGAGGTAAATAAACAGAGATGAATAGGTCAGTGTCTTGACAGGACAGATTTACAGTGCGGACAACCTGCAGTGAAGAAAAGGATAGGAAGGGGCATTAGAAGAGCGACGGAGTACTTAGAAGGGAAGAAACTCCTCATTTATCAGCGCTGCATCTTAGAAAAGAGTGAGACAAGTCGGGAAACTCCACAGGTGCAGATGCAGACAGGTGGTCAGCCAGACATGCCTCTTGTGCTTCTGTTTCTCTGTGTGGCCGGAGGAGTCTGGGGGTCCGCCCCCGGAGCGTGGGGGTACGGACGGATCCAGGACAGACAGGGTACAGCGGCAACAATGTGCCCATCTCCGTGCCACTGTGAAGAAGACGGGATCTTTATCATGGTTGACTGCTCAGAGATGGGACTATCATCTGTGCCAGCCAACCTCAGCCCGCTGACCACATACCTGTGAGTAACACATCACTGTTGGAACAACAAAGGACTCTCTGGTTGTTTTATTAAGTTTTTCACCCTGTGTTTCCTTTACCTCACTAATCATCTTCCTCGTGTTTTGAGTCCTAACCTTGATCTTCAATCCTCCTCTCACTCACCTCGGTCTGGTACCCATTTGTTTCAGTGTTGTTTGAAAAATGAATTAATGCTGCCGAGATGTGGCTGGTATTCCATCATTTTGTAAAAATAGAGCAGTGGGCAACAGCTGGCTGGATGTGAAGCACTGGCAAAGCCCACATGCAGATAAAAATGGACAGGCGGGAACATGTGTATGCACGGGAGCGAGAGAGCGTGTGTGCTGGCCACTATGGCAAAATAACTGGACCACTTTCAGTGTCAGGTTTCTGAGCTCCAACTGGAGGCATGCCACGAGAGAGACTGTGTGTTTGTGTGCACACGTGTATGCTGCGCCTTTTGTGTTTGTGCGTACACATGCATGTGTGTGAGCTGCAAGCACTTGACACAAGCATGTTTTTGTGTGCGCGTGAATCAAGAAGGGTTTGAACACAGATGTCCAAACGTGTAAAAGGCTGAGCATTCAGCTTTGCCGCTACTCTGTGTCACACTGTGTTGCAATAAAAGCACAGTGGCAAAGAAAAGAGCAGAAACATGTGCAGGAAAGGCTCATTTAATTATGTTTTTTCAAACAAATATCTTGATGAAATAACTCCTTTGTGACACCTCATTTCCAAACACCGAAGAACAGTAGCATTTTTTCATGTCATTCGTATACGTTGGCTAGAGCGCACGGCAGATGCTGTAAATACAATGAAAAATGTAATTCCAGCCACTTTAAGGGTAATAAGAAGCTCTAGACATAATATTATGTAAAAGATAGTTTCATACACCACCCTGTCGTGGCTTAAAGCCAGATCTTTAACTGCTTTACTGCGTAAGACCTCAGAGGACAGATTACAGACACTTTGTGATAACTGATACTAAAGTCATAGAAGTCAAATCCAGGAAACAGGGCGTGATAGAGAAGCTCTCACTAGGGGCTCTGCAAGTATTTCGAGAGCAGAGGAGCAGAATTCGGGAGGAGGGGAGAAAGATCAAGAGTTTATGTAGCAAACGACTTTAAGAGAGGTGCATAAAAGAACTCCGCTTGAATGATGCTCGCCTCTTGTGCTGTCATGGGAGCCTGTGATGGCCAAATCTCACTGTGCTCTTTTGAAAGTTAAAACACATTTATGGTGGTGAAATATGGTCTCTTACTGCGTCCAGGAATCGCTCTACCTATGAGAACATCAGGCTTTTGGCCTAACAATGCTTGCATGTCACACAGCTAAGTCAGCACACGTACACACCCAAGGCAGGCTTGATCTTAAAGGGAGCGCGTTGAGCCCCTCAGTCCTCCTCTAGAGCAAAAACAATGATGACATGAGACTCCCTCAGTGGAGATCTGCGCTCATCTTAAGTGCTGCGCCCAAGCCACACACAAACATACAGATCTACACACAAACACACATCATTTCCTACAAACACAAGCTTAATTGTTCATTTCCCCTCGTTCCCTAACGGTGGAACTGCACCAATTAGTGAGTTTGAGGGCTGATTTAGAATAAGATAAATAAACTCAGTGACCAACCGCACACGCCCACACACAGTCAACACATTAGTTGTAGAGGAGAGAGAAGATGGAATGTGGGACGGCAGGAGAGATGCCACAACGAATCAGGAGAGTGCACACGAAATGTTTCCTTCTTCAAACACAAACAAAACAACAAGCTTCTCCCAAACTCAGACACTGCATGAAAACAACTGCAGCCAGCACAGCAGGCTGGAGTTTCTCATTTCATCCTCGAGCATAAAAGGTTACAACAGCGGCGAGTCGGTCCAATCCCCATCAGGATCTGCAGAACTGTCCAGCACGCCCCGCTGCGACATGTACTCTGGATTAGCCTCCAAGCACATACTGTAGGCTGTGGAGGTCACAGGGATTTGCTTGGGAACAGTCCACATTATAAACCACATCCACACAACTCTGTGAAAGTATATGACATCATTCGGCCATGTCATCGGAGAGCTCTTCAAAGTGAGCCGAAATGCACATGCTAGCGACTTGAGAGGAGAAACCAGGCGATGCATGATTCACTCGATTTTCAAGTGTTTATTTGCACACTTGGACGACCCCACTGCATATAGGCATAAACATAATTAAGTCGTAATCAGGGAAATTTTTCTCTCTTTTTCTGAATCATAACACCGAGGCAACTACAGGTTGACTCTGCAAGAGAATGTTGCCACTGGGAGGCAAAGGTGCTTGGAGCTGCTAGCAGCGGAGTGGGTAGAGATTTATGGCAATAATTGTTTCCGTGGGCAATGCTTGAAATGAGCTGTCATGTGAGATCATTTGAAAGACCTTCTCTGTGATATCGCATTAGGAAGGAAAGGCAGTGCCCCGGGGTGCTTGTCTCTGTGAGTGTGTGTGGATGTGTGTTGAGTGCGAGAACACCGTGTACGGTAGTTTGGAGACCTGTGTGGTTTAAAGTGTAGCAGCAAACAAGTCAAACGCCATAAAGGATGGTGAGTAGTGTGACTACCACAAATCTTAGTTAGGAGCAAGTGAATTAGTTGGCTTTCCACCTATAGACTTATACATAGTTAAAGCAATGTTTTTTAATGCCCTCGTTATCTGTTTAATATGATATCCGGTAATATTTCTATACTCTCTGTTTCTACGGTTGTCAGGTGCGCATGTTTACACGTCTTCCACTTACTTGAACAGTGTGAGCGTAAGTGGAAAAGAGTGTATTTGGGTCTGGGGTTGGACCGGAGTTGAGAAGCATTTAGGTGATGCCTAGTGGTAGCGGTAAGTGCGGTGAACTTCTAACAGTGTTTTGGCTGGGGCCAGGAAACCACAGCTAGCGCATTACCAGACAGAGGAAAACTGAGGAGTGTGTGAGCACGCCTGCATGTGCACACGCGTTTGTGTGTGTGTGTGTGTGAGTTTGTGTGTGAAGACCACCCAGATTGCAAAGGGGATTTTTTTCTAGCCAGTGGAGGTGAAGCAAGAATCTAAGAATAATGGAGAGATAAAAATATGATTAAAAGGGAACCAATTGGTGCCACAGAAATAAATGTGCATTGGACAGCTTTGAACACTCTGCTTTAGCAGGGGCAAAAAGATAAATAAATAAAAATCACACAGACACATTCTATATATACGCATGCAGGGGACAACATCCTGCCCTGTGTGGTGACCGTGGCAGTAGCAGTCGTGTGCGTGTCATTTAGCCATTATGTTGATGGAATGATTCCTATCGTGAGTGACCGGAGCTCACACTGTAAACATCATGTCTGCAAGAAACAGAGAGAAAACAGAAAATGTATTTGACAGAGAGCAGAAATAAGTGCATAGAAGAAAAAAGAGAACAGTGTGTGTGCGTGCTTGAGTGTGTGCTCGAGTGTGTGTGAGTGTGTGTGTGTGCTCAAGTGTGTGTACAAAGAGTGGAGGGTCCTCACAGAGAAGATATCAGCGCCAGCATCAGTGTCCTGGCTCCAGACATCTACGGTAGCACCCTGCCTCAACTACACTCCCCTCCTACCTCATTTAGGCCATTCTCCTGCCCCCCCCCCCCCCACCTCACCTATTCATCTACAGAACAGGTGTCGGTCTGCTCACGCAGTGCAAATGTGTGATCCCTGTGCAGTGATTGATTGAAAAAACCTAGCAATGGCTACACCTTCGGGCGGCGGAATAAGAGCAGCACAGGGTGTGTACTCAGATGGTGTCACTTCATTGTTTTTCTTCAAGGTGTTAATGTGCATGTCAGTTGGGGAGGAGCTGTTTAGACTACAAGCCAAACAGCTGTCAATGGTGATCAGAGAGTTGTACAGAGGAAGAAATCAACTGCACCATAGTTTCCTTCTTTTCATGCTCTTCATCCTTCATTAACTCCTTTGTCCTCTCCTCAACTCAAACCCTCAAAGTGTTAACTCAGCGCTCTCCTACAGTAGATTCCCTGGAGCTCATGCAACGAACACTGGCTGAAAAAAGCCACTTCCGATTGCTAAGTGATATTTATGCCAGAAGGGTGAAGGAACTGCACTGGTTTGTGGTTTCCTGAGAACGACCTGGGAGGCTTTTAAACGCTGCTCAGGGACAGACGGTAGGTAGGCAGGTACAGAAAAACAATGGAAACAATGGTAATTCCCTCAGGAACAGCAACCAAAGAAGACACAGAGGCCATAGTGTACTCTACCGCTCCACATCCTGTCCTTTAGAAAAAAGTAGAAAGCAATCATGACACAAGATCTTGAAAGGAACTAGGGTGGAGGAGGCAGAGAGCAGAAAAGCAAAGTGGTTTTTGTAGTTTATGTGTACAAGAGCCTGCACATGATGGGCTTATGGGGACTGAATTAAACTGTTTGGCCCTTGTTGGCCCACTGACTGAATATGTAAATCTGTGTTTTTCGTGTGATGGCAGTGTGACGCAAGTATGACACGGGGCGCTAGGAATGTTCTCCCTGTGATGTGCGGTCGTGGGGTGAAGGCCTGCTTCTGACTGAGAGAATTCAGATTGGCTGCATGGCCCAGATTCCTATTCTTTCCAGCTCAGGGAATCCATGGGAATATTTGTTTGTGTGCATGTGCACGTGTGTGTGTGTGTGTGTGTGTGTGTGTTTGCGTGAGCGTCTGTCTGTACTGTATGTGCATGAAACTGTGCAAGTGCACGTGTGTGTGTGTGTGTGTGTAAGTGTGTGTGTGTGTTTGCATGAGCGTCTGTCTGTACTGTATGTGCATGAAACTGTGCAAGTGCACTAGCCCTCTCTTTTCCACTACAGAGAAGGCATTGTCCTGTCCTGGGACGGGGCACGCCGAATGTCACCAACTGTCCAAGTGCATGTCCATGCATATGTGGATCTATGTGTCTGAATGTGGCATATGTGCATTTGATGAGACATTTTGAAACTGTTTATTGCCTAAAAATACAAGAATTTCAAACAGGATTTTATACTTCTGCAAGAAGATGCAGTTACAACAGCTCAGGAAAGGCCCACTTTTTAGATGAGCCTATCACAAACTACAAATGTAATGGCTATTTGAAGAAGCAAAAACTGTGTTTTTCTGATTAAAACATCTAAGATAACCTGATTATGTCCTAGAGTAAAAAATGCTCAGATGGATTGTGCAGAAAGTTGGATTTAATTTTATTTTTTACAGTTTTCTTTTTTAAATTTTAAACCCCCATAAAAAAAGTTTGTAACTTTGTTTTTTTATTTAATAGGAAACTAAAATAATAGATCCTGTGATGAGACATGGGGGAGAATGTTTACATGAGTGATGACAGCAGAGTGTGCATGACATATCTCTCAAAGTCTGTCTGCCTATCTTTGTGATCGTTGGCCAGACCTGCAGAGCAAAGTGGCTCATGTGGGGCTGGCAGTGTGCAGGTGATGACTAGTAAGAGCTAATGATACTTAATGCCCTTTCAAACAACACACACACACATACACACACACACACACACACACTTGCACGTACTCACAAGACCCTCCACCCACATAGTAAGCAGGTCTGGCCCGGATCTGGTATCAAGCCGGCACTGCTGGTTGACTTCTGGCATGATAAGACGTATGTCATCCAGATATGGGCCAGGCCTGGCAATGATGCCACTGTTCATGCAATGGCATACCACATCTGGCCCGATTGTGGTTTGGGTTATGTGGCCTAGGCCCATAGAAAACAGGACTGGCCCGGATCTGGCATCAAGCTGGCGCTTCTGACTGACCGGTGTAATGGCAGAGTGTATGTCAACCAGATGTGTGCCAGGTCTGGCAATGACACCACTATTTATGTGATGGCATGCCACATCTGGCCCAATTGTGGTTTGGTGTATGTGGCCTGGGCCCATAGAAAACAGGTCTTCCCTGGATCTAGCATCAAGCTAGCACTGCTGACAGACTGGTGTCATGGCAGGGTGTATGTCAACCAGATGTGGGCCAGGTCTGGCGATGATGGCAGTATTTATGTTTTTATTTTCCTATTTTAGTTAGAAGACCCAAATGCCATGTTGTGATACTATACTGCTGTGGTAGCCAACGTTTCAAATGCAGATTTGACATGTTTGTGAGTGCACACTTTATCCAAAACCTAGTGACGGTTTACTCATCATTACCAGCGGGTGGCTGTAGCTCAGGAGGTAGACCAGGTCACCTATTGATTGGAAGGTTAGTGGTTCGATCCCTGGCTCCTCCAGTTTGCCAGTCTGTGTATGAATGTAGTTAGGAAGCACTTGGTGTAGAGAAAGTGTGTGATTGGGTGAATGCGGCATGTTGGATAGAGCACTTTGAGTAATCCGGGAGAGAAGAAAAGCGCTATATAAGAATCAGTCCATTCACAATCTGAACAGTTTCGTCATGTTACTTTGGCACTATTATGTTCCGGCACATGTTATTACATGGCTTGATTAAGCTGACATCTAGGGCCAGCACAGGGCCAGCAGTGTGCTTGAAACTGGTCCGTGGCTGCACACAACTTACACATGGCCCACATACCGTAAAGAATGACGGCCCTTTGGTGGCCCAGATCAGGTTGGCCAGAGGTGGCCCACATGTGGGCCAGCACAGGACCACCAGTGTGTTTGCAACTGGCCCATGTGTGAGCCATCTCTAGCAAACCAGATCTGTGCCACCAAAGAGCCGTCATTCTTTGCGGTATGTGGGCCATGTGTAAGCACATTGTGTGGGCCAGATCGGGGCCATAACAATTCTGCTATGTGGGCATTGCACACAAGGAAACACACAGGCAGCAATAGTGGCGCACACGCACATACTCACTTAATGATGGTTAATGCATCAAAGAATCTCACAGAGCAGAGATGTCACTACAGTGCTAGTTGGGATAAGGTTGAATGGTAGACTGGAGTATTAACTAAAGGGAACAAAGCAGCTTTTACAGACACATGTAAATGTGCGCACACACACACAGACGCTCACAAACACAAATACAGTAGCATAGCCAAAGGGGGATATTGCACAAGAATGTACAAGAAATTAAAGCAGGGATGTAGAAAACAGAAGTTTGAGAGATTAATGATGGGGGGGGATAAAGAACGACGAAATCTTTTCTCAGGACGTCTAATATTTGAGGGTTAGTTTGACTGATCTGAATGCAGAAACAGCAGTGAGCTCAGCAGGATTGCATAATTATTGGTAAGACTACATCATTATTCTTCCTAAGCCTGGACTTCACAGGTGAATTTTCCATCTGCTGTGAAGAGGGGAGGGGGGAATTCTGTCAGGCTTACTCAAGTCTCGATTACATATCTGAGAAGGAGCAAAAGAGGAAATCTGGACTTTTTACATGAATGGCAAGACGCCAAACTAAATCTCTTTAAACCAACAGCAGCCACATGTCTTCAGCAGTGTGGGGTAAGATTTCATCACGCGCTGATCTAAGTTGAGTTCTAGATGTTATCCGTGGGTACTCTTTAATATATGGAGCAGATGACCTGATCGTGGATCTGTGAGCGCTTTTTGGGCCAGCAGTGGATTTGAGCAGCCTTCTAACTAGATCCAGTGTCCTCCTGTTTCTGCCATTCAACCAAATGAAGTCATAATAGAGCCTGACACTAATACTCATCGGGTTTCATTTACTGTTGTGTCCACTGCTGCGAATCTGCCTTGAATCAGAATGCAGAAGGGGGGGAGGACACCTCTGTAAGAGATACCCATTCAGGAAGCGATAAAATTTGCTACCCTTTTCCACACGTTTACTATTTTTTAAAGAGTTCATTGGCATGCTATTAACTTTTAATGCTGCAAAAACTCATAGCTTTGATTAAAAAAAGTACATCATGTGACAAACACGCATGAAAACTAGACAAAATATACATGTCAAAACAACACATTAGTGGAGGGGGGGGGGGGGGGGGGCTGTGAATGCCTTCCTGCCTTCCAAAGCTTTGGCCTACACAACAGCTGCCTGTCATTCCTGTCCACATGTTGGAGGCAGTTGTATGTTGTGTAGCGCCGACTGTTCCAACACTTCCTGTTCCATTACTGAAGTGCTTGACCTTACACCCCCCCCCCGCCCCCAATCTCATGACAGGGTGTGTGTGTGTGTGAGGGCAGGCAGCGCACATGAAGTGTGTATGCGCACGTGTTTATGTGCGTGTGCAGTATACCAGGGGTTGAATGAAGTCCCAGAGGGCACGAGTATGTTTCCCATGACATGGCCTCAGACTAAACAGCTACTCTCTCCACCCAGACATCCGCCTGTCATTCTCCTCTTAACCGCAGCAAGCAGAAAAGAGCACAACACACTGAAGCATCTCCCTTTTCTGTTTCATTATCTCCTCTTTTCTCTTCATCCCTCCTTCTCTGTTTCTCTGCACTTTTGTTGCAGAGTCCTCCCCATGGCCCTCCTCATCCAGGTGAAAAACTTCTCCTCGCCCTCTTGCTCTTTGTCCCCCGTGAATGAGAGAATAAGAGAGGGAAAGATAAAAAGAGAGTGCCTTCGGACACAAAGGGCAGTGTACCCCTCCCAGGAAGTCTGGGAGAGAGGGAGAAAAAACACATCTTTAGAGAAAGGAGGAGGGGAGGACAGCATTGTGCCCTCCTTCCTGACTCTTGGGTGTGTGTGTGTGTGTGTGTGTGTGTCCCTGTGTGTGTGTGTGTGTGTGTGTGTGTGTGCGTGTGTGCAACCTCATGTGTGACCGGGAGAGAAACTGAATGCCAAAGCAGTCAGTCTATTCAGACAGAAAAAAAGCAAACACACTTAGACCTCACCCTTGCATACAATACACACATGCACACACACTCACACACTAATGCACACAACTATTTAGACCCTCTTTAAGGCGGCGCCCAAGCACTGACTACCAGTTGCATTGTGTGGAATAAAAGATCCTCTTTCATCGTGCCTTAACTGTTTCAAAGAACTAAGCGGAGAGGATCAGACTGAATCTAACTGAAGACATTACAGTTCTAATCGCTGTGAAAGACAGCCAAGGTGTGGCTCAAGCAGCCCTAATGCACAACTCCTGCCCTCAGGGCAGAACTCTAGGTTGTTGATTTCCACTAAGGTTCTGTTACTCTAATGTTCCTCACATATAAGCCACCTTCAAAGGTGCAGCGCTTACTGCCATTATTGGCTGTTTGTTTGCTAAGAACTTCCACCTGAGCGAGGGAGATTGGGATTGGCAGGGAGGCAAAAAAGAAAGAGAGACAGACTAGAAAAGGAAGCGAGAGCGAAACAAACACCACAGAGTGTAAGTTGGTAAAATGTATTTATAAAGCACGGTTCACAGATAAAAATCACAAAGTGCTTCACAATAAAACAAGAGGCAAAACTATATGAAAACAACGTAAAACAATCAAATACAACGTAAAACAAGAAACTAATTAAAAGCTTGACTTCAGCCGCTTTTTAAGAGTCGGTGGACTCTGTAAAGTGCAAAGAGATTTACACAACCTTGGTGCCACTGCCTGAATAACCTGATCCCCACGAGTTTTGAACTGAGCACATGGGACCAGTAGCGACCTCTGACCTGAAGAACCAAGAGCTCAGGAAGAAGAATGAGGTTTCAGCAGGTCAGCGATATCCTGGGGAACTTTACCATGTAGGGTCATAAAAGTTAAAAATACATTTTAAAGTGAAACCTAAAATTTCCTGGCAACCATTGAAGAGAAGGCAAAACTGGAGTGATATGCGATCTTCTGTTGCTGCAGCCTGAAGGCGATCCAAAGCTGCTTTGTTGTAACAAGTAAAAAGACTGTTACAATGATTCAAACGGGAAGAGATGAAAGCACAAATAATGATGGTGTGGCTCTGATTAAACTGATTTTTTGGGAGGTGAAAGATCTCTCAATATTTTGTATGCAATTGTAAGGTTTAGTAGCAGCAGCATACCACAAGTCTTTTCATACAGGTTTCCCTTTCTTTTTTTTGTTTGAGGTTGGGGCGGGGGGAGCTATGGCCTCAATGTGAAATGCATCATATCATATCACCCCCCTGCTTACGCTCTCTTTCTCTCACTGACACATTTTAGCAATGTTTCCAGAAACAGGCACCTGACTACTGATCATATCTGCCCTGATCTCAGGGTATATTCAGTCACCAGGGTGGTCCATCACCCTCCTCACAAAAACAGCAACAACAAAAAACCCACACCTGGAGTATGTGTGAGTGCCTGTGGCTGTAGCGTGGGTGTCTATGTTCCTAAAAATAAACAACGGCATTTTCATATGATGTGGCGAGTTGTTTTGCTGCGCTAAATCACCAGCTTTTTGTCAGAAATGCATCCAGTTTGAAATTGGTTACAGTGGGGCTAGGGGCACATTCACACCCCCCCACACACGCCGCCTTTGATCACAGAGCCGATAACATACTTCAGTAGTTCTGTTGACGGGGAAGTGGAAATATGATAAATCACATTATTCTAGCTACAGGACAGTGTAACCTCATGCTCGAGTTGAAATCTGAAACAGCGATGGGGAGAGAAAGAGCGAGTGTGAGGGATAGAGCGGCATAAGAGAGAAAGAGAGAGTGAGGGAGGGACTGAAAAGGCCACGGCCGATGAATGGAAATGTACCCCTGCTTCTTCATGCTTCCGTTCCTCCCTTAAGACATGCGACTTGCCATGGTTACTCTACCAATCACTGCACAAAGCAGTCAGATAGTGCTTCACCTTTCTTCCGATGCCAATTCCTCCTCCCTTACAGTCACACACAGACGAGCCTACACGTACACACATCAGTCGGAGAACATTGTGTGTCTGCAAACTGCGGAACGATGGAGAAATAGAAATGGAAAATGTATCCGTTTCTTTTCCCTTCTCAGTTCCACACGTTACCGTGCTTAAACACGCAAAAATGCACACATCTGTGCACATGAAGATCCACGTCTGTTCCGTTCCCACCCCGGGGGAAGACAGGAAGAGCTCACAGGCTTTGTCAGAGAAAAAGGAGATAAAAAGAAATGTTATGGGTGTGTTTGCGGATGAGCGCCGGATGAGCGCGCGTCTCCGCGCGTCCGCTTTCCTGCATGCGTCCCAGCGCCGCTGAGGAATCTTTAGTTCGTCACTCAGCAACAGGAGTTCTAAGGAAAGGCAATGGCCTGTGCGCCTCTGTCAGCTGAAAGATGTGTTTTCCTGCGAGCAATATCAGGCTGTTTCTCTGACGCCGTGATGGCCAAGATAGGGCAGAACGTTTCCCTGCTGAATACTCACATGAAAAATGAAGAAAAGAAACCTCCACGCTATCCCCCCCAACACACACACACACTCACAGCAATCCCTTTCCAGGTCCCAGCAGAGTCCATGTATGATGTGGTGAAAGTGCAACCAGGGCCTGCACCCACCACATGTGCAGGCTGAATGGGAAACAATAGGGGTGTGAAAATGAGCGACAGACATCTCACCACACACACCGCAGCCACCTATAAATGGAAATAATATTGTCCTGCGCACATAGATACTGATACACAGACTTCTCCCTCTCTTTCACAGAGCACACACACGCACACACACACATTAGAGATGCCAGTAAAACGGGGACAGTTCTAATTGTGAAACTCCCACAGCCTGCAAAATCTTCTGAGCGCTGTCTTTCTCATTACTTTTGCGGCCGTTTACTTGCGCTGAAAATATCTGCACGTCACAGCGCCAGCCGACACAATGCACATGTGGTAGTCATCAATCATAATTATCATGGTTTAAAAAAGCCACAGCTGTTATTTGATTTTAAAAACAAGCCATAGCACAGTGCCTTCCAACGATACGTCAAGTTGTCAGCGGAGGCCTTGGCCTGCACTGCAGAAACGTCTCTCTCTCGCTCTTTCTCCGGCTTCCCAAACGAGCTTGTTGGAGAGCGCAGGCGAGCCGAGCTGCATTCAACCTTTTCCCCATGACTCACCGGTGTGTGTGTCTTTATTTTTAAACATTTTCTCTCTCCGTTGCTGTGTGTTTATTCTGTCTGAGCGAGGCCGCTGTTATGGACTTCACACAACGTTTGTTTATGGCTTCTTTAATCAGGACCAGATAACGGAGAGTTGTCTCCATCTGTGGGCGCATCCCCAGAAGCTGGGTGTGTATGTCTGCGTGTCTGCGTGTTGCTCCCCTTTAACAATCCCTCCACAGTGTCCCAATAAATATTCTCCCTCTGCAGAAAATTAGCGCCCAGAAGATGAATCGGATTAAAGTGTGCACGTGTCTTGTTCACGCGCCCCCTCCCCTGCGCTTCCTGTGTCATACGTGATGTCACCCAGTCTTGATTACTGCGTTACTGCTTGCTTGCTGCGTCATCTCCATGGCAACTTTGTTGTCACTTATATTGACCTCAGACTCTAATCAAGCAGTAATGTATTATAGTTGTATTTATTTCAGAATTATTGAGCAGATACTGTGCCAAAGATGGAAACTGTTGGCTTTTCTGAAATACCCTGAAAAGCTAAAGTCTGACATTGAAATTTGGCATATTTGGAAAACACTGATAGGAAAATGAACTTTTAAAAATGTTTCCTGACAAAACGATCAACAGTTTAGCTGTAGACCAGTGGAAACGATCTTTTATTGTGTCAAGCTAAACATCACCTATATGCCACGTCTCTGAGGTATGGATCTCTCACTTCTCCTTATCACTCAGATTCTCAGTCACTCTTTTAGTGGCGTATCTCAACTCTGAGTCCCCTTCTTTGCGCAGCAGCCACGCACAAACAAAAACACAAGACTAACAAAAGCATATGTTCATGAAGGGAAATGAACATGACTGAAAAGTTTGAGTGAGGGAGCAAAAGTTGTCTCAAAATTCTTGCATGTCTTTTGCACAACGGTCAGCCTGTCGGTGCAAAATTCCTTCATTTTCAACATCTTTGAAGTTTTTTTGCGTAGTGGATATTTAGAACTCCTTCTCTGCAACATTTTAATGACTCTTACACCTAAGCTTTGACTAAACTATTCTCTAACCCTTCTTTTCTTGGTTTGTATTTTTTTGGGTGGGTTTGCTGTCGGGCTTAGGATTACTAACCTTTTCACAAACCTTCTTCCAGTTCACTTTTCAAGAACTGTTTATATGACTTATAGCTAAATCAGTGATTGAAAGTTGGTTGATCCCTAAGGAAGAGCACAGCTACTCTAAGCCACAAGATTTGTAAGACCATCATCTCGCTCATCATCACAGTTGGTATGATCTGTCTTGGTCTACTGATAACACTGTGATCAAGGAGCCCAGGACTGGATTACAGACAACCTGTGTTATATTAAAACCTCACTGGCACTCACACACTGTGTTTACTGTATGCAGTAATTTGTTTGCTCATTTCTTTAGTCTGTTATTTGTTATTCTGACTTTTTTAATAAAAATTGAAGATTGAATAAGTGATCCAATAAACATGAAATGGCACCATATTTACCCCGTCCCTCCTACCACGGAGGTTATGTGACGGGTTTAGTTTGTCAGTCTGTTTATCAACAGGATTACTCAAAATGTTACGGACGGATTTGCATTTGGCTCAGCTCGTAATGATCAACTTTTGGAGTTGATCTGAAGTCTAAATCTGGATCCAGGACATGTTTGGAAGGCTAATATACTACTAAGAAACATGAGTTCATCTTTATATCCATCTTTACAAATAGATAAGAAAAAATCTGGAAACATAGTGACATAGTGTGTCATATATATACATATTTGTGATATAGTTCTGGATCCGTGATGGGGGAAATTCTCACTCTTGCTGGAGGTATGCAGCCTTGGACTAGCCTTGTATTTACAGGTGCCCGGTTTTCATTATAAGCAAACACAGTTTAGATTACACAAACATGAATAAATATCACATTCCTCTGTAAACATTTGACAAACCATTATTGAATGTTTTCATACCCGCATTATTTACTTTAGCTTGAAGTCTCCTTCTTATCCTCCTTTATAGGCCGAGTGCTACCTTAGGCTATTACTTTGAGCTGTCAGTATGCATTACCAAGCATACCAAACAAGCAGTAAAACAACAACACAGGCCTTGCTCATTATTTTATAAGCATGAAAGACAAGTAACTACTAAGAGTAGGTCAGTAACATCAATGCAACAGTGAAACCAAAATATCGAAATCCCTACAGAATGTCACACTGGAAGGTCCTTGAATAACACCTTGAACACCTCTCTCTGCTGTCAGACCCCCCAAGAGTTTACATTCGTGCCTTTATTATACTTTCTTAGGAAAATATTAATTGTCAGCAGATGCTGTAGAAAAGGCTCTGCAATGATCTGACCTGTTTCATGGCACCCTGCTAACGTTGCAAGCTCATCGCTTGGTAAGAACACACCCCCTCATTACACGTGACACATGGAGCTTATGCTGTGTGTTATCCTTGACGGTGTACCAGATTTTTGTTATACTGAATTTGACTCGTCTGCTAATTATGACAGGCTACTCAAATACCCACATTTTTTGAACCAAGCACAGTTTTTTTCCATATCTCCCTGAAGTTGGATATAGATCACGCCTGAGGACAGATCTGTCCAGCCCCCTGTCAGCTTGGCTGACTTGACAAACAAACAGGCAGTGTGTCAAAACTCCCAACTGCAAAGGGCTTCTGAGAACAGAGTTTACACTCGCTAGCCTGGTGGTCTGGCTTTATGAGCAATGTTAGTGTCATACACACACAGAGACACGCAAATTCAAGTCTCACTCCTGAAGGCTCATGCAAGACCCCAAGGGCTGTGAAAGCAAAGCAGAGGTGATGTAAAACCTTCTTGCTTTCCCCGTGCTAATCAAAGAGATGACCTTACATGACCGAGTTAAAAGGTTATATATGTTTTCTACCAGAGGCTGACACATAGGCTGTCCCCGAGTGTTAAAAAAAGATGTGAAAAAGTGTGTGTGTTTAATGTGTGTGTGTGTGTGCACGCACGAGTCTGAGCATCCTTCACCTCTCCCTCTTTCACCACAACGCAGCTGCGTCAACACTCACCCCTCAACACACCCTCTCACGTCAGAGTGTGTGTCGAAGAATCAAAGAAATGGAGTGTGCCTGTGTTAAAGCAATGAACAAAGGGGGAAGGAGGTGGTCTCAGGAGAAACCTGAGGAAGAAGAAAGAAGCCAAGAGACTGAGAACGGGAAGGAGAACGAGATAGATAGGAAGGGGGGACCGAGGGGTCAGATCTGAGAGAAAGCAGAGTGAGACATCTGGAAAAGAGAAAGAGTCACTGGGACGAGGAGGAAATTACAGCTGCCCAACAATGATTCATTGGGGAAAATTCTCCTCTGCATCTCCCTCTCCTCCCTTCAGTTCTCCAACCTCTCTACCTAACCCTGTAACCTCTCTCTGTGTACTACTCCCTGCTCGCGAGGATGGATTTCCATATGAAAAAGGCATCCGAAACATTTATAATTTTACGTCTCTGAGCGTTTTCAAAGAACATTAAAAAGGCACGCATTGACTGACTCTTTGATTTTCCCCGTTTCTCTCTCTCTCTAGGGATCTGAGCATGAACAACATCAGCGAGATCCAGCCCAGGGCCTTCCACCGACTGCACCTGCTATCAGAACTGTGAGTGCACAATCATTCAACTCACGCTCACTTAATGAACCTGCACTGTCACAACTCGTGCATGACGAGAACCAGTAATTCCTTGAACCGCTGATACCCACAGACGCCAGAGATGAGGTTGATGATTCTGGCCCGCCTCTGATCTCCCCTACCAAGAAAGTGCCTGAAGCAATATGCTAGTATATCCTGGGATGGCTGCACAAAAGGGAGAGCTGAGGCGAACCTGATATTCACTCAGAGATCAAATATATGGTCTTTAAAGCGCAGGTTCTGTGCTCGGCATCCAAGCCTCTGCTTTCTTGCCCTCCTTGAATTCGGTTCAGCTGGACAGATCAGCAGAAACAGTTCGCTCGTAGACAAGTGTCCTCGCCAAGATAAACACACACGATGGGAGACTTTTAGGATAGCCCTGGGACAACAAATAATGCAAATAGAATTAAGTATGGATTCATTGGAATATCTTTCACATACGTCTCTTGGCTGGTAATAAATACAGCTTTATTTGATCAAATGAAACTAAACAAACAATATGTTAGACTATAAGAAGTCTAAATGTTTTCGACTACCATAGCATATGCTACAGAGGAAATCTGGCCGGCGCTTTCAAGGTAAAAAAGAAGTAGTATTGGTTTCAGTCTCACAGGGCTGTTAAAAGAATACAAGGCGCAGCAAGTTTGCAAAACTTTTTTGAACACGTTCTCAGTCAACCTCGCCGATATCGGATCTGACTACTCCAACCACCCAGCAGAATTCCGTCTCCGTTTGACAAAAGCTGCCTACAGACTTGCCCTCAGGGCGTGAATGTGCGTAAGAGTGTAGTGTGTTTGAGTTCGAGGGAGCTTATGCTTGTATGTCAGCGTTCACGTGATTATTTCACCTCTGAATCCTGCAAACTTTGTGTGTGCGCATGTGTGTGTCTTCATCGGGTGTTTGGACAGTCTGCTGTTTTCTTTGCTAATTTGCACAGCTGCAGCCTGTGAGGCATGAGCTAACGATGATGAAAGCAACAAGGTTAGCCGGGCGGTCGCTACATTTCCTTTGAGTTGCCGTCCAACTGTGTCCGAAGAGCAGAACGAAGGGAAATTATGTGACACTTTAAAAGCCGGAATATCGAATCGACCACTTTGATTTATTGCAGCTTATTGCATTGCTGATCTGAACTTTTGTGGTTGTAAAACGTTACAGGTCAGATATTGCTGTCGGCGTAATAACGAAAACCACGCAGTTCAGGGTGGTGCTGAGCACTGAAGCTGACATTTGCCTGCATCGGGTGGGGGGAAATGGCAGGGGTGGGGGTTGAAGCGGGGCCTTGGACACAGCTCCATCTGTAGTGTTTGTCCAGGAACAACCATCCCAGTGTTTTACAGGCCCATTGATCTTGCTTCGTCTGCATAGCTATCAAGTTCTGACACTTTATGGAGACTTTTTGTTGCTTTGTAATTCTTCCAAGGAGTATGTTCCTTCCCTGAAGCCAATTTTTTTTCCAGCCCTGTGACCATTTCAGGAGATGTTCTGAGACGATCGTGACATTTCAAGGGCAGGAAAAGTGCTTTTTAAAAATATTCATCTCTGCCTGAAATGGTTTAAAGAGACAAAGCGATAACAGGTTGTGCTACACTTAGAAAGCTCAGAAAAACAAATCAACGCTCTCAACACAAACATGATTGGTTTGAGAGAGACAGCTTTTGATGTGGGTCTCGAGAACTGTTTGGTAGCAGGGAGAGGCAAGGGGCAGGCGTGTTGTGACTGGCAGAGTGATAAATTGTTTGATGTTGGGCTCTGCTTCGCCGCCCGCCCTCCCTTACTCTGTCTCCCTCCCACTGAATTCATTTTCACAGTCCCCCCCATCTTCACTTCACTGCAGGCCGTGTAGTCTCTGCCTTTGACATTTTTTCTGCTCTCACGTCACATTTTCACAAACTAAAACAAATTTGCTGATGGCAAGAGTTTCAACATTTATCCTGTGCTACGCTACAGGAAGGTGAGGGTACAGATTATCTCTATTTGGACACAAACTGTGTCATCCCACCTCTTATCTCTTTGCTCAGTTCTCACCTCTGTAGCTTCAAAGTGAATAACAGCTAATCCCTTTGAACCTAAAACGAGGTGATCAAATTAACTCACAAAGGTAGCTAATCTTACTGGGCTAAACCTTCCTTTGAGTCACTGCACCATTAATATTGATAATAAGATGTGAGCACAACCATCCCTCCCTCCAGCCCTTTCCCTGCCTGTAAGTCCTTATTTCTATTGATCTCAGATCCCTCTTATTAAGCCTTCATTCAGCACTTTGATCAGTGAATTTGGGTCTTAATTTAAACACAAAAACATGCACACAACTGTCAGTCAGACGAAGCTTGAAGAGAGGCGACTGCGTGTCTGTGGATTAATGAGAGGGCAGCGATGCCCATGCTTGGATACAGACTCCTAAACTGGTTTCTTATCTGGCCGTCATATCAAAGACACGCCCTCTTTTTTAAAAGTTTTGCTCTAAAAAAGCCATTTTCTCATGAAGCGGTAACTTGGAGCTACCAGAGGACGGCTTGGAGTGAGACTGCCCTCGAAGATGTTTCTTTCTGAAAACCACCGCTTCCAGCCCATCATCATTATCAAAGTCCATCCCTGTTTGTAGCTCCTGATCTCATATTTCACTCTGCTTTTGCCTTTAACTTCATAATCAGCCACTTGCGTCGTGTCTCCTACTCACCTTATCATTATCTGCAGCTATCTAACACCTCGTAATTATAGAGGTGATCTGACACCACTTCAAGTGGCCTGACAGGTGGAATAATCTGACTTCCCATCATTGGTGACTTTGCCTCTTTTGGCCTACATCTTAACTTAATGTGCACGGAATATGCTCGTCTTATCTTCTGACACTCTTGATTGGATCCAGTCATATCGCAGCCCTCTGACTCCAACTATCACATGTGAGATATGAAATCCAAATGCAAGAGTAGAGAGGTGGTGAGTGGAGGCCAACGATGCCCTGCTTGTCTTTCTCTTGGCGATAAGATTGTCTGCTGATAGGCCGGGAATATGACATGGGGGAGGGTTAAGAGGTCAAAGCGTTGGCTGGCTTGATGTTCCAGGTGCAGCACCCAGCCAAGACTATCTAATATAGACCAATTCAAACTTTTCCTCTTAGTGTTGCCAGAATGGTTCATGTGCTGCCCACAAACAACCACATTCAAAGGCTGACGCTCCACGTGTCTGCATTTTACTCCCTCAATTTCAGAGGTTAATGGCAGGTTAAGTGGTTGACCTCGATGTCAAGTCAAAGGTCATGTGCTCACATTTCTTTTGACGGGCCAAGGTTGTAAAACATGCGCGTACTAAGCACTTACATAAAACACCCACGCACAATTCGCCCTCTCGCTGATAAGACCCGTTTATCTCCTCTGTCTCCCCTTTCATCATCAACTCCTATCACCTACCCTGGTCCTGCTACCACTATGACTATCACTACCCGAGATAGTGTGCCAAAATATGATGCCGTCTTTGTTCCCGAGGTCTTTAATCTGTCGTCTTGTTTATTATTTTGAGGCAATAGAACGAGATGATACATAGAACAATCAGCGGTGGATGTGCTTCAGCGAATCCCTCTCTGATCGGCCCAAATAGGAGGGTGGTCTCACCTCTGTTACCAGCAACACCCGTCTCCACTGGCTTCTGCTATGTTACCTATGAATCATTTTATAGTTGAGGTGGAATTTTTATCTGTGCAGCACAGAGGCCAAGAGCAATTGTAACAATCCTCAAATCAAATTAAAAGAACGAAAGAAGAAAGAAGAAACAGTTGGAGCCGCGGTTTGACATGAGCAAGGCGCCTTTCATTAGACGGAGATTGATGTGGAACGACTAGGAGGCAAAGTGTGGAACATTCACTCAAACGTACGATCATTTACACACACATAAATACACACTCTGATTTAATGGAAACAGTTGGTCAGCGGCTACTGCCGATGTTCTGCTGATGTCTATCAGGAACGTCTGAGCATTTCTTTCCCTTTTCAGCATCCATCCTCGCCATCGACGTAATTATTCATTTGATAAATGACGTCGGCAAGAAAAACACGATTCTGCTTTATTGCTGTGTTGGCTACAGTTGAATAGAGAATGGCTGCACTGGCAGTGGGACGTGCACAAAATACCCTAACTACAGTGTTTGTTTTCTAAAATGTAGAATCGCTGGCATCCGTCATCGTCCACATTGAAAAATCACTTATTTCTCTTGCTGCTGCATCAAAGCCTTTCAATGCATACATATATAAATAAGTATACTATATATTAAAGACTAGCCAAAACAAGGCACTGAAGGCGTTTTTATTTCAGAAACTTAAATGCATCTCTGGAAATCGACCTAAAAATATCCCTGTTGACCAGATTGTGCATCTGCGGAAACTCAGAATGGTATTTATTGTCCCTGGAGAGACATTAAAATTCAATCAAGGGGAAACTGAACCAGTTTTTCTTGAAATTACGGATAAATATTGGGAGTGTCATTGAGTTGAATGCTCAAAGAAATAACTGTCTGTCATACGTCTGTCATTTTTGGGAAATCTATATTGAGATTTCATACGGCACTGTTTATGTCTATGTGAATAAGTTTTGACTGTGGTTTGACTAAATGGCACCACAATAGCTTGGATAGTGATCGGCTCGCTTTGTGTTCTAGCGAGCCGATGTGTGTGTTTCTGTTGATAAATACGAGATCTGTAAAAGTTATAAACTGAGCCGAGTGTGAGATTTGGCAGGCGTGGGTGGAGCTGTGTGGTTTGCCACTGCACAGTAATACAACACAGACATGTTGACATGAGCGTCAGATGTCAGAGGGAGTTTGACGGGAGCCCTCGACCATTTACCATCTGGATGCTAGTGGCTTGGGAAGGCAGACAGCACACTCTATCAATAATTTAGCATCCTGGCACTGTTGGTACAGCTTTTCCAGAAGCAGGCTGCTTAGCATTAAGCTGAAATGTCAGGCAAACATCACCTGTAGAGCAATTGTGTGAGGTGGAGGAGGGCTCCAATGAGTAACATATAACGTCTTGTGTGTGTGTTTAATAAAAGTGGGTGGTCTTGAGTTGTGAAGCCCAAATCTGTGTTTAAACTGCGCTTCCAGCTTGTGACCTTGAGAGTTATTCTGCTGGACTGAATGTTATTTATTTGGACATCTTATACACACACTCACAAATGACCATTAGGTGCTGTGTTTGATAAACAAACTGATTGGATTGCTTGTGTGAATGCGTGTGGTTTCTCTCCCCGCTGTCCTCGAGGCCCCTTTAGAATAGGCCGATTTACCCTCAAGGACATGGAAATTAGCGCACGCAATGTCTCGCTGCACACATGTGTTTGTGCGCACACATATAGTATACACCTTACTATACAAACACGCACATAAACACACTCACATCCACACATATACTTATGCGGTGCACTTGTTGACCCAGTCTCATTCAATTCAGTCTTTACTCACTCATCGGCGCTCCCAGAATTGGTTAAGGTTTCAGGGTGTGCCTCGGGCCAATAGCAACCACACTGAAGGGAATAGAAAATTCTTATTTGCATACTGCCCCAACAATAACCCCAAAGCAGTCTGGGATGAAGTCACATCACAGCCTCATCCAAAAAGTATCGAATAAAATACGTAAATGAACGTAAAGAAAGCTCTTCTCTTGAGACTTGTAACTTTTTTTGTGTCTATGATTGTATTTCGATTTTTCACTTTTATAATTTTGCTTGTTTCTCTTTTAGGCGTATCTCAGGGAATCAGCTGAGGTATATCTCAGGCCTCGCCTTCCAAGGTCTACACAACCTGAAAGTTCTGTAAGTAACTTCCTCCACCCTCTCACCTATACCACAGCCCTGGTTTAATCCCCATGCCTAAACCGCCACTGTGGGTTTATCCCACTCTATCCTTTGAAAGGGAACTTGCCCTACCTTGAATGAAACACACAAGCCATGCATCATTAACTGCAGTTAAATTTTATGAGATTGGGGGAGACATGCACTGCTTGCAGCACCTTTATTTCTAAACAAGCACTGTTTCACTTGCGAGGACACACACACACACACACACACACACACACACACACACACACACACACACACACACACATACCCTTACAGGTGTATTGCAGGGACCTCCCAGTCACACCACCCACTGAGATTACAGAAAGTGACAAATAATTGACCAAGGACTCCATTCAAAGCTGTTCTCTTAACACCACACTTCTCAAACTGTGTTCATGGCCACCAACTGTTAGAGCTGCTGCAAAGTATTAAATCATAAAAAAAGTGCAAAGCAGCCACAAAACTCAGAGCACCTTTTGACTTGTGAGCGCAGGATCTAATGAGTTGCAGCCATATTTCTAGTTAGCGCAGGACAAGGATTTTAAGGAGATTTTCATGAGCTTTGCCAACCCCCTCAACTCCTTTTGGACCTTGGCTGAGAAAAGTCAGAGCGGCAGTTCCACAGAATATAAACTCAGCTAGCAAACTTGTGGTTTGTAATTTGAGGGAATCTAGAGAATTACCAGGCACACCAGTTGATCTTCTTTCACCTTGTGCCGTGAAACTCACCGAAACAGAACGAGCCAACCGCAATGAACGATAGTGGGAAATACACTGTGTCATATACACTCGACACTACAACGCAAAAGGAAAACTTTGGAGGATCTCTTTGACCTCACGGTAACTGAACTATCCATTTAATTTCTTAACATAACGGTGAAGGTCTCCCTGTGTTAGACATGAAAATACTGCTGACCTTGTCTAGGTTAACCACAAGATCCCTGCTGACTCTCACAGGCACACCACACTCGCAGAGGTTGAACAGGAATCCTCCCCATTGGGAAATTCTTTGAAACAGGAAAATATATAAAAACAGAAAAGTTATATAAATAAATGTGAAAACTATGCTATTACATGCGCTATGCTCCATCCTTCATTTACAGCTAAATAAATAAACACATGCGCAAGGAAATGTTTTAATTATACTTCATATTATACTTCATATCATACTGGCGGGGGAGGAAAAAAAGAAGCATTTCTCAACAGTGGAAATACGATATATGATTCCTATCACACAAGACACGAAGCATTCACAGAGACAGACTACCGTGGCACATTGACCCCCTGGGTCTATGTGACACACCGGAGGCTTTATGAGCCTGTTTAAGTGGACTTGTCACAATAAAACTGAAGAAATAGTGTGAGATAGATAGAAAAAGCAAGGGAGGGTGAGTAAAGAGAGAGGTCTATTGTTTGCTTCCCACTTCCTCCCCATTTTTGCTCCAATCTTTTGAGAATGACATCAGCAGCCCACCCAGGGAGGCTCTTTCTCTTTTGCTCTACCCTTCATTCTCTGCTTCTCTTCAAGCTTTCACTGGCCCTTTCCTTCTTGTGTCAGATTTCCCTCACTATGAAATTTTTGTCCTGCCCGTTGCACTCTCGCTCTCGCATGTGCACACACATCCAGTACGAAAACTTCATGAAGTATAGACATGATACATATAGCTGTGTAATGTGTGTGTGCCTTGTAGGATGCTACAGAACAACCAGCTGGAGAGACTTCCTGATGATGCTCCTTGGGACCTACCCAACCTCCTGTCCTTGTGAGTCTCCGTCTTATACACATTGCACTCATCTTCTCATCCAGCAGTGAATGAAACACTGGCCACCTACGCATTTCACTAATAACCACAATGCAGGTATAGGAGCACTGCTGACAAATGACAGACCATATCCAAATGGTGGCTGCAATAGTTGTGCGCTCAGTGCTGCTGTGCTGCTTAATGGAAGAAGTCACAGCCTGATTGTGTCAGTGCAGTGCATGGTAGCATCTGGAAGCCATGAGGGAAACAGCAGACACTGCAGGCCAGCGAGAGCATCTCCAATGAGCTGTGAAACAACCCCATTTTCCATCAGTTCCCCCTCTCTTCCTCCTCTACTCCTACTCCCCTGTTCTTCTCCCACCACCCACACTGCTATCCCCCTGGCTAATGAGAGTGTTTGGTGACCTAATTGTCTAATCTGCAGGGTCAGTGTATGTGTGTGTCAGTGTGCATGCGTGTGTGTGCATGTGTGGACCACCTCATCTGCAATTGCTCACCGGTACCCCACTCTTCAAACATTGCCCTCCACATGTACTCCACGTCTCCACTTTCCAAATTATTAATTCCTTGCAAATATCCATAAAGCCTTTTCCTTCATCGCAAAGACACACTCACACACACACACACACACACACACACACACACACACACACACACACACACACACACCAAAATTGCTGGGGTTGTAACACAGGAGGGGCGTGCATGTCTAACTCCTCTACCACCTACAACGTTTCCCCTGTCTGGTATTAAGCAGGCCTGCACCCCTTCAGTACAGTCACCCAGCCAGCACACACACACACAGACACACACACACTTTGTTCTGGCAGACACATCAGTGCAGACTGCTCTTGTCTGAATTAACAAATTGCTGTCATGATGATGTCTGCGTGTCTTTGTGTACGAGCGTGTGGTCTTCACAGATCTTTTTCTTTTAGCGGATAGAAATTGTCACAAGTAATGAAAAACACACATGCACACACACTCGTGCGCACACACACACAGAGTACACAAACAGAGCCAGTGTATAGAGACGCACCTTGTCATTACAGTAATGATAAGCTGAGCACAGAAAGATTACTGGAAAGGCTTTGGAGAGTGAAGCTTGTCGGCGCCTCTCACTGACATAAAACACACCAGGTAAAAAGAAAGAGTCACATGGATTCAAATTGGTATGAATGTATTAAAGGAGGCTTTCATCCAAAATAAATCATGACTTAATCTCAAACAGCGATTCTGTTCTCAGCAGCGAGATTGATTCAAGAAATTTGCCTCTTGGAGCAGGATAATTACAGCACAGTGTGAGTGCTGTTGCTTGTGCCATCATAAGCAGACAGATGTGTTTTGGGTCCTTACCAAAGGGTTAAGTAGTGTAGCCTTATCAACACTCATGAGTTTCACAGGCAGATTTAGATCAGTGTAACCAGGTTTAGGGAAAATGGACTACATGGCAGTAAAACAGCCCCCCCCCCTTCACCAAAGATCCTGGTTGTATAAAATTTTGTCCATCTGGAGAATTGAACAAACAGAAGCAGTAACCCAGAGCTCCAGGATCATTTAAAGGATTTTTCTCTTTCTGCCTCTGCTTCTTACTCTGGTAATCATACGTCAGACTTTGATGTGATGGACAGGAAATGTCTGCTTTATTAGCCTTTGTGGAACATTCCTGGTTCTGTCTGGACCTTCACCAGACCTGGCAGGTCCACTCGAAAAGGAGGAATTATTATTTTACCCCGGAGAACAACCCAGAGAAAGCAGAAAGACCTTCTGTAGCTTTCATCCTGTGATTTGGTTCAGGGACAAACAATGTCCACAGTTGCAGGATACGGGGTGCACAAGGGCAAATGTTTAGCGCTGCAAAAAGAAAAAAAGAAACGTGCGCTGAAAACACATTCAGAAGTATTTACATATATGGTGCTAGGTGCCTCTGTGTGTGAGCATCTGCCAGTGTATGCAGTTGCTCTCCTGATGGAAACTTCCCCCAGGCAGACAAGCCCAGAGTTCAGAGTTCAAGTTCAGATTTCACTTTGAAGATGCTTTTTGTTTGGTAAAACCTCCGAGGGGGCGAGGAGAACTGGAGCGCAGGAATCAAAGAACCTCGGCAGAAGATTGATAAGGAGGGGATGTTTGAAAGATGAACAAGAATTAAGGACTGAGATGCAAAAGGGATTCAAAGCAGCTGGGGAGTGCGTCAATGAAGATATAAGAAACAAAACGCGAGTGCGAGAGAGGCCGGAGGGAGGGAAATGAATGGGTGAGTGTGACGGGCCAAAGAAAGAAGAATAGCAGGAGGAAGTGGTCTCTCTTGTCAACTCCGCCCTGAGGGGATCATTCATCATGATCGGCAGAGTGTGTGTGTGTGTGTGTGTGTGTGTGTAAATGTACACGGACGGCGTGTCCACACTCATGGCCTGTGGGTTCAGAGCACAGAGGGGAACAAAGGTTTGTTAGGTTTTTTTTTATAGTTGAAAAGATGAAAGTGCACATGTGGCAGTGTGTGAGTGTGTGTGTGTTTGCTGTCACTTCATTGGCTGTAAGAAGTCGCATTAGCGTTTGATTGGTGGAAATTTCAGAGACTAAACTGGGAAAAAGTAAAAAAGCTGAGAATGCTTCCTTCTGTCTTCTACCTTTTCCAGACACTCAGCGAGTGTCACAACAAAAAGAGCACAAATATAAAAGACTCACCACAATCATTTCCACATTTTTGCAACTGTCATTTTCTCATCTTACATTTCACACATGTCTGTGCTGGCGAAGCTTCTCGTGGCGTATTTAGCATGGGAATAAATCATAATGAGAAACTTCTAAGAAGCTGCAGTAAAGATGAAAGAAGCAGAATAAAGGACGTGTAATTCTCATAATAACCTTCCTGTAAGCCAAACCGTTTCAGTGCCGTGACACACAACCACTAATGCACACAGAAGCACAGATACGCATCCACATGAGCAAGAATACTGTACTCAGACTTGGTGATTATCTCGTTAAGCTCAGTTCCTCTCACCCTGCAGGCGTCTTGACGCGAACCTGTTGTCTGTGGTTCCGGCTGAGGCCTTCAGAGGCGTCCGCTCCCTTAGACACCTGTGGCTAGATGACAACTCCCTAACGGAGATCCCAGTGATGGCGCTTGACTCTCTGCCCTCCCTGCAGGCCATGACGCTGGCGCTCAACCAAATCACACACATCCCAGATTACGCATTTACCAACCTCTCTGCCCTTGTGGTACTGTAAGTTGCATTGTGCGTTATTTGTCCTCCGCTGAGCTGAAATAATGTTTCGACATACTGTGGCATTGTTTTTGTTTTTTTTCATGAAATTAATTTCAATTTTTTGAAAAATGTCTGTGTCGTTTTTCCAGGCATCTCCATAACAACCACATCAGGAGCATGGGCTCGAGATGTTTTGAAGGTTTAAACAGTCTGGAGACACTGTGAGTATCCAACATTCATGCATTCTCACTGAAACACACAGCCGTGCTCACACACACACTGTTGGACAGTATTAAAAATAACAAAGGACGTTTTAACAGTCTGACACGCACGCACGCATGCATGCACGCACACTGAAGGGAATGCATTTCTTTGGCCTAAATGAGCACCTCCTTGTTTCCAAAATCACCACTGCAGGCTTTTTGATTACAAAGCATCAGCAAGTATCAACATTCATTTGCTATAGTAGTGTTTACAGCAATCACATTGCCTCAGTATAACCCAAGATATTTGAAAAACTCCCTAAATATAACCTGAAGGAGGTAACACAACCAAAAGACTCACATTATGTGCCTCACTAAAGCCCTGATTGTGTGTGAGTGTGTAGGTGTGCTTGTGTGTGTGTAAAGCTGGTTGGTGTTACTTGGAACACCTGAAAAAAATTTTGTTTTTACAAATCATATGAAACAAGTGCGCCAAAGAATAATGAAGTGTGGTGCTAAATTGTAAAGTCATAAAAATGATTAATGCCCCGATAATTTCATGAAGCGCCTGAACGTTTCTCAAAACCACAACCAACGAATGAGTGACGGGAATGTGAAGGTAAAAAAGTCGTCTTTGATTCCTTTAAAGCATCATCGCGGTGTTTTGAATGAGCAGTTGCTAGCCAGAGTTAGGGTCAAGTAAAGACTACAGGAGAGAGTTTTCGCGAGTACGTGCCGTCGCCTCAATTACTACCTCCTAACCACACACCAATATGGAAACCGCAGAAAACCGACACAGCTTCATGAAAGAGGTGGGGAGAGAAAAGAAATAGTGTCTCCTGCAAAATTCACGGTGGTCTGATGAAAACACTTTGTCTGGCATGCTGCTTAACAACCTGTTGAAGTGTTAAAAAAAATAAAAAAAGCACGGCTTTCTTTTTTATGAGTGTCTGGGCACATGCACGTGCGTGCACATAAGCGAGTACTGTCTGCCTGTGCAATAATACAGCTTTACGCTCAAATTGAAAGTCATTATCAGTTCTGGGAACTGTGAGGAAACACGGCGTAAGGCGGAGGAGGAATGGTTAAGGGGATGAAGGGAAACTGGAGATTGTGAAAAAGAGGGATGGAGCTCTCTGGACCAGAATAGTGCGTGTTAAAGTGTTTGGACTGTCAGCGGTGGGGTAGAGATCGATGACTCGGCGGGATAAGATGACAGGTGTCATTGACGTGGGGATCGCACTGGTATGATGGGTTAATCTCTCACAGCGGCTTTGCTTATGAGAAATACGAGAGACCATCTGTATCGCCGCCACCCTCCCCAACCCCTAGTGTGTATTATAAAATCATTACTACGAGGAGCCGTCCAGAGGCCTGCAGGAAAATGCAACAGCATATGCAAACAAGACAGAACAGACACCGGCAGACAAACATTTCACAACATTTGCTGGAAATACATACATATATCTCTCAAAGTTCTTCATCAAAGGTATTTGGCTACTTGAACAGAATAAAAACAAATCCAGTTGAATAGGACTTTAGGATATCCTTTGATCTTGATGGCTGGAAATCTTCAAAGGAGGCTCTTAAGTGCACACATGCCCTGGCATACATTTTAATACACCAAAGTACATACTCGTATACATGCAGTCACATGTACACTACATTTCTCCCATGCACAGAAGGGCTCTAATGTGCATACTTGTGTAAAGAATGGAAATACAGTCTAGGAACTGTGTCAGGTGTTTATCTTATTGAGTGTGAAAAACTGATGAGACAAAATCCTGAATAATCAAGACGGAGCAGCAAAAGGTCAAGGGTCACACCCAAATCGCAAACGACACTTCGCCAATGTTTGATACACTAATAGTCTGATATGCATCAAAGTGAAAGCACAGTTTTAAAGAATATAAAAATGCTTTGGGTAATTTAGGGATCTACTTCATCGCATAGTTAGGCCATTAATCTACTCTCAATCTGACACATGCCGCGGAGATGGTGGAGAACCAAGATAAGGTCTGCAAACTTGTTTGTGAGATCGATTGCTGGAATGTTAGATAATGGTCACATCTTTTCTCCATCTCACCAACACATTTTTCATACAGGTACATCTTAGAATTAGCGACAGAATTGGTTGAATTTTTTTACTCCCTAAGAAAGAGGTAATGGCGCTCAATTCAGTTCAGTTTTATCTACATGGTGCCAACTCACAATGAGAGTCACCTCAAGGTGCTTTATACCAGCGGTCCCCAACCCCCGGGCCTCGGACCGGTACCGGTCCGTGAGTCGTTTGGTACCGGGCCACGAGAGTAGAGGCTCAGGTGTGAAATGTCTGGTTTTCAGGGTTTTTATCGGTGTTCAGCGTTATTTTGTTATCGTTTTTATCGTTAACTCGGTTTTCCTGGGTCTTTTCAGGTGTGTTATGAATAAATCTTCTTTTTTTCGGTACCGGTACTAGTTTTATTTTGTTGTATTTATCTGCGACACCTTAAAGGCCGGTCCGTGAAAATAATGTCGAGCATAAACCGGTCCGTGGCGCAAAAAAGGTTGGGGACCGCTGCTTTATACTGTAGAAAAAAGAAAACCCCAACAATCTGACAACCCGTATGAGCAAACACTTGGTGACAGCAGGAAGGAAAAACTCCCTTTCAACAGGAAATACCACGCTCAGGGAGGGGCAGTCTTCTTCCAAGAGTAGTTTGGGTGAGAGGAAAGAGAAGAAAGCAGCGAGAAACAGAGTTTAGAGAGGAGTGAAGAAGAAACAGCGTGTTAGGTGAAGCCCTGCCCACCACCAGTCTAAGGCTACATAACCAAAGGATAGTTCAGGGCCCTAAAATCTTCTATCAGCAACACACACACACACACACACACACTCGTGCAACATTTCTCACATAAACATATAAGACCACATGATGGATGGATGGTCTCCATCATGACTGGGACTGCATGTGTTAACATGCTGCTTTATAATGACTGTTTCTCTTACTGGTTCTCTCACAGGGATTTAAACTACAATGATCTGCAGGAGTTCCCTGTGGCCATCAGGACACTGAGCAAACTTCAGGAACTGTGAGTACACACACACGCAAACACGAAAAACACACCTGCCCGACATGACTATCGTGGTTGCGTTATCCCGAGTAATCCCGTTAAGTGATTTTAATGTGGCACTCGGATACAATCTCTCTCACCCCAAGCAGGTGCTGGCTACACACCCACGCAGCCGCTCGCCTGCACGTACACACAGGCGCACATGCACACACACAAGCCGTGTTTTCCCTCCGCTTCAGCAGATGTTCTGCAGCGCGCCTATGTGTCACAGATACAGCGTATGTGTGCGTGTCTACATCTCATGTATCCAAAAATGCTTTTCAGCTGTGCAAAGGCAGGTGCAAGATGAGAACATGTGACTTCTCAATCGCAAACACACTCTGTCCCTCCTCCAAACACAAACATGCACACACAGACTCCAAAATAAATAATAACAATGATTATTAAGATCATCAGAAACATATTTACAGAGAACCTGACTAACATTGTCTTTTTTTATATTTGCAGGGGTTTCCATAACAACAATATCAAAGCCATCCCTGAGAGGGCCTTTGTGGGAAACCCTCAGCTCCAAACCATGTGAGCTTCAATGCTGCTATCTGCACAGACAGACTCACAACTGAGACTTCATCACCATCAGCCATTTACAAAAACAAATTATTCTCCGGGGCGTGACGTGATTGTCTCTTTCCTCTCTTTTTGTTGCAGTCATTTCTATGAAAACCCCATCCAGTTTGTGGGAAAATCCGCTTTCCAGTTCTTACCTAAGCTGCACACGCTGTAAGTATGCGGTCAGCAGGAACCATTCCAGTGAGTTAGCCCAAACACTGTGTAAATCATCTTCTGTCCTTTGCAGTGAGGGTTGAGTGGACATGTGTAATGGCCTACTGAATGATGTTGTGTTAGCGTATTGCTGTGCTGTGTGCTGATGTGGTAAGAGAGAGTGTGTTGTAAGAACATGTTGAATGGTGTGACTTATGATGTCTAGTGAGACAGCCAAAGCAGCCTGTGTTGATGTTGGAGAAAAAGTTTGATGGATGAAATGAGCTGTTAGACAAGGTCTGTGTACACGCGCGAGTGTGTGTGTGTGTGTGTGTGTGTGTGTGTGTGTGTGTGTGTGTGTGTGTGTGTCTGTGAGTGAAAAGAAAGGGGGAGTGAGAGAAACAAAGACAGTCGTCTGACACTTTTTTCCTTCTTTGACTGTAGCTCCCTTAACGGGGCAACCCAGATTCGAGAGTTTCCCGATCTGAAAGGAACCACCAGCCTGGAAATTTTGTGAGTCTTTGTACCCTTTGCATCTACCCGTCCCTCCCACCCACACAGACACACACAAACACGCACCACTGCCACCACAAACCCACAATATATAATTTCACCAAGCGAGCCTTTAAAATGTACAGTAAAAAAAAATGTTGATGTTTAGATGTATTTATTTATTTAGACTTTAATTAGATTTGTGCTGTATGTCTGATTATTAATGTATTTTATGTATTTCTGTTTTATATTACTGTGAAGCACTTTGTGGTTTTTAATATATAAATAAATTGATTTTATTTGATTTGATGCTCAGGACAAAATGACAAATCAGACTCCACATACAAGAGAGACAAAGAGCCAAGAAAGATAAGACCGAGCAGGAAAGAAACTGAAGGAAATAGATGGAAATGTGTGTGTTCAGACTTTAGGGGAAGCGGGGAATGAAGAGGAGAGTCAGGGAAGAGTAGGCAGTTATGTCAGCCATTGACAGGTTTGGCGAACCTACACAGCTGCCTGTCTCACCAAGTTACACTCGCTGGACTGGAGGATCCTTTCGCTTGCTCGCACTTCAACAATGATCAGAAGATCCTCTTCTTTTTTCCTTCCCCTACAGAACGCTGACTCGGGCTGGTCTCTCAGCTCTGCCTCTGGATCTGTGTGAGCAGCTGCCTCGCCTCAGAGTGCTGTGAGTAGATACACACCAAGGGGAAAAGTTAGAGGTACAAAATCTGATACACACAACTCAATTGCGGAGACTTGTCCCCCCCCCAAAGAAAGCATGAACTTGCACAATCACATCTCTGTGAAATCCAATCAATACAGAAAATTATTGTCCTGCCGTGTTGCCTTCCTCACAGAGCTGACCATAATTTCCCACACCATAAACCCACAGCTGGTCACTGTGTACTGTGTTTGTGTTGCAGGGAGCTTTCTTACAACCAGATAGAGGATCTGCCCAGCTTTTACCACTGCTCTGCACTGCAAGAGATGTGAGTTTTTCAACCCCCTAGACAGTCACACACTTACTGTATCAAAGGCAGCAGTTTTCTCAGTTTACCTCTGCACATAGTGCTTTGGTTACATATAATATATCATTTTCCTAACAGAGGGTTGCAGCACAATCAAATCAGAAGGATCGAGTCAAGCACCTTCCAGCAGCTCACCTCTCTAAGAGCACTGTGAGTCAACTTTACTTTGTCTTAGTCACAAGTTGCACGCGATATATTTAGAAATTTGTGTTTTTTATAAATAACCATCACCGTCGGGTAAGGATAGTGAACTGAAAATATGCAGACTGGTGAAAAATCAAAGGAGAGAAAAACAAAAAATAGTCCCTCATTATGCTCATGATGATGGTGCTCAGGAGCACTATCTAAAGGGCCCACGTCAGTCCAAAATCTCTTATTTTGTTTGAGATATGGTTACCATGAACATGATACATATCATTTTCATAATACTCTAACTGCTCAGTGACCTTTTGTACCCAAGAGACATGGGCATTAGTAAAGATTACAACCTTGAAGATAGGATGATTTCATCACATATCTCCCAGGACAACTGTGTTGATGTCCTGTGCCCATTCCCAAAACACGTGGACCCAAACAGGAACACCATATTTCAGAGACATGGTTGTATCCTGAACTGAAATCTTTGGGAGAATTCTGCAACAGCAAAGATTGCAGACGTGTAACTTCCAGCTGGCAAAGTCAGCAAAACATATATAAATTATATAATAGTACCAGAAAAATTTCCCTCTCACATATCTGCTGAGATGCAAGACGTGCTTCTTGGACTCCAAAACCTTCCCAGCAAATGCCCTGAGCACCAGATGTCCTCGCTATGAGTGTTGGAGTTCTAGGTTGTTCTTTTAATTTGTCACCCATCTGTATATGTTATTAATAACCGGATAGCAGGAGATGACAAAACAATGAAACTAAATTTGATGTACCATTGAGGTTTTTTCTTGTGAAATAACACATAGTTTGAACTTTGTTTCTCTAATCATGTTTAACTGAAACAATATGTAGAAGTCAAATCATCTGTGCTATAATGAGGTTTCACAACATGACCCAAGGACTCTGATGCCAAAACGAAGGAAATCATCGGTTGTTGGATTAAACAAGACTGTAGGATTGTGACCTATTACTGACATCTAGTGGTGATACACAGCATTGCCAAGTGTGCGCCGTCATTCCAGGCACTTTCACATCATTGTGATTCTTTTTGTTGCTGTTGTCAGTGACCTGAGCTGGAATATGATCGAGAGGATCCACCCAGATGCTTTTGCTTCGCTTCACTCTTTGGTTAAACTGTGAGTAAACTCACTAAGACTCTTCCACCTTTCATCTTGTTCTCCCCTCCTTCTGAGAAAAGCATAAAGAATATATGCATCTCAGAGTGTTGCACTTGCACAAACACTCCATACTTGGCTGCGTGCTCCACTGAAAACCTGTGGACTTTTGGCAGAGTTTGCAGCGAACATTAAAATCCATTTATTGTTTGAAAAAAAAATATCTCTGCATGGCAAGAAGCCTCAGCTCAAGTCATGCCAATATAAAATTACTTCATTGTGTGAAGACTGGTTGAAGTTTGCGTGGCTAAACAAGCAGATAATACGTTTGACAGAAAGTATTATGTGGAGCCAGTCTGATAGAGTCCTGTCTACACAGCTTAATGAATCTAGGAGACAAGGACATTTTATCAAGGACATCTCGCAGCTTTATCTGAAATAAAAACACATTTTACAAACATTAACTTGGCTTGATTTGACATGCACCTTTCTTATTTCACTGTCCTTCGATTTTTCTCTTAGGGACCTGACTGAAAACCGTCTGAGCTCAATACCTGTTGTAGGCTTGAGCGGTCTGACCCATCTCAAGCTGAGGGGGAACACAGAATTATATGAGGCCTTCAGTCCTGATAACTTTCCCCATATGAGGTAACTACTCTATTCAGAATCATTGAGTGCTTTCTTTAACTGTGTGATCTTCAAATGAAACTTGTATTTTGCTTTGTCCCAAAAAAACAAAGATCCCAGGTGTGTATCCTGTGGCTGTGAGGAAAACGCATCCCTTCCCAACCCTTAAATTATCCTTCCTCTCGCAATTTTCTACTAATATCGTGAATTTACCGAAAGCTGCCAACTCTGACAATTGACTAATTACAGTGTATCCCTGCAAGCCATTCCTGAGCCGAACTTAAACAATGACTGAGTATTTGTTAGCAGCAAGTTAAATCTTGTTACAAAGATCCCTGAAGGCCTAGGAAGGTGCGATGAAGTAAAAAATGAAGAGGAACTTTTAAAGAGATTGGAGATGGCAGCAGATCAAAGCTCTGTGTTAGTATCCCTGTAGAACATCGCCCAGAACAGAACCTCTGGCAGACAAACATTTTAAAAGCACTAAAGGTAATATAAAAGGGTTTTTTGCAGACATCTACACCAAAGTCAGCAGATCAGCAAAATAAATAAACGCTTCGCCTGCATTTTCCCCAACGATGGACTGTTATCATTATTAAAAATTCAGTTATGCTTTCATACACTGAAGCTTTTTTGGGTCTATTGTTACCATCCCCTCTGTTTACAAAGGCTACGCGTGTCCAGTATAAGGCAAAAACACCCGGTCCCTATGGAATATATACCTTTAATACCAGTCAAACTGATTACACATCAATCAAAATGTGGTTTAATGTAAATACAAGTAAGAGCAACAGGAACAAAAGCACTTGAAGCTGCTGGGAAACAGTTTTAAATTGTGCCTAAAAGAAACGTAGATAAAGCTCACGTTGAAAGAAACATCAGCCAGGACTTGCAGTTTTGTTGCCACCTTATTATGCTCCTGTTTTTCTTCTGGTTTATTTTCAACACTACTCTCATCTGATTGGTACAGGGTGATAGAGATGCCTTATGCCTACCAATGCTGTGTGTACGGCTCCTGTGATAGCTACAAGCCAGCCGGTCAGTGGGACTCAGAGCAGAGCAGCACCAGTGAAGACCTGCATAAGAGGACTGTAGCCATGTACCCCATCCACACCGACACTCACTGTAAGACAACACATGCTTACGGTATCTGTGAAAACATACACACAGTATGTCAAAAGACTTGTAACATATCAGATGGGAATCTGACAACTAAGTGTCCATACCTGGCCGTTAAGGACGTGTCAGATCCTCACTGAAACCACAGTGACCTAAACACACAACACGTGCTGACCCCTCCATTCCTTCATTCCTGTGGCCAGCATAAAATAGAAACACAAATAAATCAAAATGAAGGTGAAATGAACCCAATGAATCTGCATGATTAAAGCAGAAATTAAAAAACTGCTGGGTGTATTCAGAAAAACAACAGAATCAAGAGATGAATAAACCAAGACATATCACTGATTAAAATTTATTTACCTTTAATTGCTAGAGAAACATGCCAAGACAATCAAAATTCATCCAAGCGCCAGTAATCTTCTGAAGTGTCTATTTTTTGTCTGTGGAACAGAATGTTATCATTACAACCCCCTGCAGCTAGAGTCGCGCATAGTCTGCATGGGGTATATTGTGTATAAGCACTTTCAGAATAAGCTCTCAATATGCTTTAACACATGGACCTTGTGGAGGTTTGATCAAAAAGGAAATCTGAAATTCTGAATTCTGGCCCTAAAAAAAACGTTTTCTTTCAGATGACCCAGACTTGGAGGAGTTCCAGCTGGAATTAGAGGAATCCAAACTGCAGGCCAGTGTCCAGTGCACACCAACACCTGGTAATGCAAATGAATGCAAATGAGTTTTATTGTAGGGTATGATGCAAGTAGCTAATGAGTTACTGTTTTGTGCTGTTGCAGGTCCTTTCCGTCCCTGTGACTCTCTGTTGGGCAGCTGGCTAGTTCGTGTTGGCCTGTGGTGCATCTCCCTGGTGTCTCTGCTGGGGAACTCCATCCTGCTTCTGTCTCTCTTTGGCTCATCAGGCTACCTGTCACCACTTCGCTTTACTGTGGCTTGCATGGGGGCTTCAAATCTACTGACTGGTGTGTGCATGTGCACCCTGGCCCTTGTGGATGCTCTCACGCTGGGAGAATTTGGCCACCACGGAGCCCGGTGGGAGGGGGGTCCTGGTTGTCAGGCGACAGGATGGGTCTGGGTGTTTGCGTCCGAGGCCAGCGTGTTGCTGTTAACTCTTGCAGCAGTGCAGTGTGGTGTGAGCGTGACGTGTGCGCGCACCTATGGGAAGTCCCCATCCCTCGTGAGTGTGCGCACCTGTGCACTGTTCTGCCTCGTTCTCTCCATCACGCTTGCTTCTCTCCCACTGGCAGGAGTCGGGGAGTATGGGTCCTCGCCTTTCTGCCTTCCCTCACCCCTGCCACCCCCATCCTCTCGACTGCCGTCCTCCCTGGGCTTTCCCTTGGCCCTCATTATGATGAACACCCTGTGCTTGCTTATAGTCACAGGTTCACACATCCGCCTCTACTGGGAGTTACTCAGAGGAGAGTGTGAGGGCTTGTGGGACTGCGCTATGATCAAACATGTTGCCTGGCTAATATTCACCAATGGTCTCCTGTATGTACCAGTAGCTTTCCTCTCCCTTTGTTCCCTTCTTGGTCTCCTTTCTCTGGGGGAGGAAGTACTAAAATCAGTCCTCCTGCTTCTCCAGCCCTTGCCAGCCTGCCTCAACCCTCTCCTCTTCCTTCTTTTCACGAGAGACCACTCTCAGCTGTTTTTCTGGCCACGCCCCAAAGCACGTACACAGCTCCGTCGGGACCACACCTTGGACTCGTTGGTTTCCGTGGACACAGAAAAGAGCTCCTGCTCCGATTCCTCAACACAGGTGTCACTCACTGATGCCACTTACAGTGGAGGATCTTCTCTCCAAGCCCGGCAGGATCCGATCAGATTTTCCCACTGCTCCTCCACATCCTCTGTTCCTCTCATCCCTTGCCAAATACCTCCTCCCACTGCCAGAGATAGAGAAAGGGTGGCAGAGTGAGAGAGAGGGTGAGCGACTGGTGATTTCTGGAAAGTTTGGATCAAGATGTCTATCACACTGCCATGTCTCTCACTCTCAACCCATGAGCATCCACGCTAGCTGTCTGAAAAGCTAGGACACCATATGAATATGAAAGGACCATCCTCTGCAGAAAGACCGCCTCTGGGTTCACAGTCTTCAAGCTCCTCAGAACATTCAACACTGAAACTGTTACTACAGAGACTACAGAGTGCAGAGAAGCTGAGGAGAAAACAAAGAGCCTCTGAAAGTGGAGAGCGGGACTACAAGGTCCTTTCACAGAAAAGACTATTCAAGGACATTGAATAGGACAATGACATTGCTTTTTATATAAAGGACAATTTCAGACATTTCAGTGGACTGAGTCATGGGGAACAGTTCAAATCCACATGGAAAATGTAAGCATTGGACAAATCAGCGATTTCGCCTGTGGGGAATTTAGGTAGCACCAATAGATCTTTGTTTATACTGAAAACTGATGAAAAATCCAACTCAGAAGATGCAGGTTGTTTGGTTCTTTTATAGTTGGAGCCATTTTTTTGTTTAAATACAAATTCTATCCTATTGCTAAGGTCTGTTTAAAAAAAAGGGACTCCTCATCACTCACACGACAGCCAGTGTAAGCTAAGTTTTCTTCCACAGATGTCATTGTCATATTGTACTATGCAACTGTATAATACAAAGGTTGTTGTAAAAATGCTACTCTTTATACGGCAGCAAAGCGCCACAGGAAATGGGCCGCACATCTATTTTCATATGGTTTACATGTTTGATCTCAAGAAAAGCAACTCTATCCAACAGGAGGCAAGCAGTCATAGAGACTGAATGGGATGTAGGTATTTTTCTTACAGACTTTAGAGTAGGCTAGCATTATGTACATACAATATAACTACCTCTGAACTAGCATGGTTTTGACTCACTACAGCCTTATGATGTTTGTCTCCCCTTTTTATAAACAGCAATTATATAATTTTATATTATAAGAAATAAATCCTTAGCTTGTAAAAACAAATGTACTATTTAGGATGTACATACTTTGTATACAACTGGTTAAGCATATTTTTGAATAAAATCATCATCTTCATACTATACACACTCAAGTATGCACTTATGTTACAGATCGGAGACACCTCCAAACTACACAAGAAGTCCAGGCACTCTGAAATACATTAATAAAATGAAACTTTAATATCACAACACAAGCACGCACATTATACATACAGCCATCCACATACATTTAAAAACAGGAAGACAAGTCTTACATCTGTGTATAAAATTAATACCACAGTTCTAACAAGGTGTCAGTTTTCTCAGGTGAGGTGGAAACTACACACAGGTTCTCTTTGCTGGATCTTCTGCTTCCTGCTGCACACTGTGCGCTTCTCTTTTTCGGGTTGATGCTTTCTGATCAGGAGTATTTTCTTTGTTGCCATCCACAACACCCTGGGGAGAAAAAATGCATTAAAAAACAAAACACCCTACTCCTCCTAAACCAGAAAATCATCGAGTCAGTTAAACTGCTGGGGTAAGTAGCAGAGGGGGTTGTTAATGAAATTATATACAGGTGCACTACAGGTGAAAATGTAGCGCACCCTCATGACATGTTGTCTCAGTTTTTTCCACCATTTTTACATTTGGCTGGGGTCAGTGTCACTACTGCTAGCATGAGTAATATTTGGATCCCACCAGAGGTTGGCCAGCTCGTGTTCCTTTAGTTTTTCTGAGCAGTGCAGATGTACATGATGCACTCCATTAGTAATCAGAATCAGAAAGGGTTTTATTGCCAAATGTTGAGCGGGTTTACAACATTAGGAAATTGCTGCGGTGCTTCAGTGCAAACATACTGTTATAAATTAAGCTTAAATAGACATGAAAATAAAAATGAGAATAAGAATTAAAAGTGCTAAGTAGATAGATATATACATGATATATACATGAGTGCAGGTGGTGATCAGTGCCAAACATGGAATGATGCAGTGAACACAGCGTAGGGTCATGTGTTAGTGGTGGGAACAGTCATACGGTTATTGTTCATGTGTCCAACAGCAGAGGGGAAGAAACTGTTCTTATGGCGAGATTACACTATAGTTACAGTAGGGAAAACAGTGGCTGGACACTGTAGCATGATCAAAATTGTTGCAACCATGTGCAATGACCTTGCAGTCTCATTGCCTCCAATTTGAACGCTTCGAAGAAGCAGTCTCTGAAGCAACGTTTTGCCGCCATCCTCAAAGCCGTAAAAAAGGGATGAAACTGATCACCTTCCATTTTGCAGCTGAATGAGGGCAAGCTGGTAATAACACGCAAAATGTTTGTCATGATTAAGTAGTAAGATTAGTAGCAAAATTCCACATCTCTTGCCACCTGTTTCCATAAATTCAGAAGTTCCTCCACAAAGTGACATGATTGCTGCAGGACAGCAATCTAACTGCAAAGTGCCATACGTGCTTGACAACGTTGCTTTTATACAGTAACAATTGCCAGCTCAGTTGCTCTGACTGACTAACTAACTTAAATCAGCTGTCACATGCTAGCAATCTCTCTGTGTTTATAGATTAGAGAGCAAATATTTGCAAAACCTTGACAATCTTTCTGGGAGTGATTACAGTCAATCTGAATTGTTTGGACAAGTTGCTTTCCTCTAGGCAATCTGTGCAGTCACCTTACAATTGAGGTTTGTCCAGAGGTCGAGTATGCAACACCCTCAACCCCCAATCACAGAATGCAAAAAAAAATCAGTGCAATTACAAGGAGGTTATTTTCACTTTAATGCGACTGCAAATAAACAAGTTCTATTTACTCGGCCTATAATGTTCTATTGCAGGAGCACAGCACAACCATGTGGGTCAAATAAAACAGTGCACACAACTAATACATTAACATTGTTGTGGAGCAAGTGACAGGAATCATGTGACTAAGAATAGAGCAGCAGTCAGAGTGTAATTACATTAAATGATTAATAATTATAATATATTATATTATATAAGTCCTTAGTAACTCACAGAATTCTTCTGGACGGCATGTTCTTGTGTCCACTTCCTGGCCTTCTCCATAAACAGGTGTTTGTTGTATTTGAATTCCGATGACTAAATTACGGGAAAAATAGATAAAAGTATAAAGTTGGATTATCGAATCATTCACTGTGCTACAGCTGAACACAGCTGCTCTCTAACCCAACAGGTTTTAGCTTAAAGGGGTTTTTGACTTGCATCTAAACAAGTCATTTTGGCATTTACCACACTCCCGGACTTGTCTTTAATTACTTAGCACAGCGGTCCCCAACCTTTTTTGCGCCACGGACCGGTTTATGCCCGACAATATTTTCACGGACCGGCCTTTAAGGTGTCGTGGATAAATACAACAAAAGAAAACTAGTATTGGTACCGAAAAAAATAAGATTTATTCATAAAACACGTGAAAAGACCCAGGAAAACCGAGTCAATGATAAAAACGATAACAAAATAACGCTGAACACCGATAAAAACCAAACATTTCACACCTGAGCCTCTACTCTCACGGCCCGGCACCAAACGACTCACGGACCGGTACCGGTCCGAGGCCCGGGGGTTGGGGACCGCTGACTTAGGATACCTTTTATTTCCAGGGATGAATTTGAATCAATTAAAAACGGAACTATGTATTTTAGTCAAGACAATGTCTTTAAAACTGTTTTTTTTTTGTTTTTTTAAAATAAAGAGCTACTGTTACATGACAATATAGGTAACTCACAATTTTCTAAAAATAAAATAAACCACCACAGACAGACTGTGCATGATAGATAGCTGGACGTACAGGATGGACAACACACTATGTGTGACTCACTATATCAGCCATCAGGGGGTCGTCTGGATTTGGCTCCGCCATGAGTAGCTGTATGGAAGTGAGGACTGTGGAGATGTTTAGAGATGGCTTCCAGGCACCCTGACAAAAAAAAGAAATAAATATAAAGACAACACTACATCTGAAATGTATAAAATGCAACATATATCCTTGTGTCCACCATGTAATGGTGTTGAAATAAAGAGTTTATTATGTACTGGAAATCTCTTATAACCTTTGGTGGCAGTTTAAGAGCATCATGGCAGATCCGTCCTGAATTGTCAATGTTTGGATGGTAGATTGGAGTCAAGAATCGTATTTTGGGAGGCTCAAACGGGTACCTAAGAGAAAAAAAAAGCATGTCAGTCCTGCTAGAGTGGAGTGAGAACATGTAACTAGTAGAGAAGAAGTACCTCTCTGGAATCTTGACCTCCAAGGAGAAGACTCCACCATCATAAGGAGTTCCTGATCCACCCAGTATCTCTGGAACATAACAGGGGTTAAAGATATGGTCATGTATTTGATATATTTTAATGACAGGATCCACTGCAAAAATGGATGTCAGAGTGATCTTAATCAGGTGAAATATTCTGAGTATATAGTATAGGTAAATGTATCTTGGCAATTTGTTAGGTACACCTGTTCAACTGTCTGACAATCAGCTAATCACGAGGCATCAACTCAGTGCATTATGGCATATAGACATGATCATTGCAACCTGCTGAAGTTCAAACTGAGCATCAGAATCGGAAGGAAAGCCGATTTAAGTGACTTTGCTAGTAACGTGATTTTGTTAGTGCCAGATATGGTGGTGAGACTCTTTCAGGACCTGCTGATCTACTGAGATTTTCCACATAAGCATCTCTAGAATGCACAGAGAAATGTCCAAAATGAAAAATGTTCAGTGAGCAGCAGATCTGGGTCAAAATGCCCCACTGATTTCAGAGGTCAGAGGAAAATGGCTACGCTGGTTTGAGCTGATAGGAAGGAAACAATCCAAAAGAGCCTCGATGAACGCATAACGCATCAAATTTAGAAGCAGACGGGCCGCAGGAGCAGAGACCACACTGGGCACCGCCGCAGTTAAAAATTACGATAGTTGTGAAGGCAACACAGAGGTCCAACCTGGTACTAGCAACGCACATAAGAAAGTGTCTGGCAAGTATAGCTTTAGTCGTTTAAGTGACACAGTAGTACATACGTGCCCGGAGGTCGTCTATCTGATCTTCGGTCTGCCAGCATGTTATCCCAGGGGGGGGCTCGGTGCTTAGCATTTGAAGTTCACGTTTCAAACGAGAAGCCCTCTGCATTCTGAAAAACAGGCAGCTGGCTAATTAGCGTTACACTTAAAGTTCGTGGGTCAGTCTCCACACACGCTTGTAATAATTTAATCCTAAACGTAGAACATTTACTGTCAAATTGCTCAATGAGACAGTGGTTTGTTTGTGATGTTAGCTGCCTTCTTGTGATGCTGAGCTAACGCCTTTGCTTACTAATGTGAAGGCCGAGAAATAAACACCTTCTTAGTGCAAAAAGTCTAATAACAACTTGTCAGGTGGAGAGCACCTCTCGTTTACTTACTTTTTATCAGCTGTGCACTTGATAATCACTGTCTATCTTAATCGAAATGTCAGTTTCACAGCTCTCGGCGAAGCAGCGTCATCGACTCTGTTTTGGATTTCCCTCTCCTTACGTATGCACCGCCCGCGCGCCGCTCTTCTTCTTCTTCTTCTGTTGGATTTATTCAGATGAATTACCGCCACCGTGTGGTCCCGAGTGTGAGCTACCAGGAGGCTACTTCTGCGCACAAATAACACAGCATCATTTTTATTTTTAATTTAACAGTGTTACAGTGATCATCCTGCAATCCAGTAGCCTCTCTGCTTGCCGCTCGAAACACTGGGCAACTAACCATTCATGTGTATGTGTGAAATATGATTCTTAGAGGATACTAAAATCACTTTTCATTTATAGCCTTACAAAAAGGAACAAGAAGCGTCTCCTGGTGACTCTCTGGTCTCTAGTCGGTATTTACTTATAAGGTAATATTTGTGTATTTTCAATATATGAATTTAGTTTTCTTTGTTCTTTTCAAATGTAATTTAAGAGGTTTCAAATAAGGGTGGCATGACAAATGTATACTTTGGTTACACAAATATTGTCTAGGAGTAGGTAATGGATAATAGGTACTGACTTGTAAAAAAAAAAAGGGTTTAAAAGACCTGAGCATGTGATCTAATATTGCACTACAATTTACACTACCGTATATCTAACTAACAAAGCAGTTCATCATCTTTTTCTTGACAACACTTTCTTTAAAGATATAGGCATTTTGGGTAAACTTGAATGAAAAGAAGACACAGGTGAAATGTAAAAGCGAGATCAGAGGTCAAATATGAAATTATATTTGGAAGCAAACTATAATGTGATACTGACCCCATATAACAGTATCATTTCCCAAATGTTGCCAGTGCAAAAGTGCAGTAGACTTTATTTTTTATTAAAGTTTGACCTTATTTAATCTCGAAGAAGAAGACAGAGGCCCAAAGTAACGCGATATTTATAATCCCCATGTATAATTAAATGCCTGTATGTCTATGTGACAGTACGAAACATAACTGTAATAAGTAACTTGATATCACATTATCACTTGGACCTTCAGATCCATCTGTTGACCCTGAAGGACAGAGGTCAGTTATGATATGACATTTTAAAATCTTTTAAGATGCTTTTTGTGGACTTTGCATCCATCAATTATTAAGTTGATGGATGTAAAGTAATTATTAATGGATTGTTAACACGTCCCCACTTTGCAAAGTTTGATCAGAATTCATTCAAAAGCTTTTGAGCTTTTGAGTTTAAGGACAAAATGACACACACCCCAACGCTACCAAATATATCATTTCTTGGTGGAGCTGACACCATGAGTTTTGTTTTATTTTGACAGCAGAAGCACTATAAGACTTTGGTATCATCTTGTGTGTTTTATTCTTTCTAATTCTTTTATTCCTGTTTTCCATTTATTGCATGATTACACATTCATACAGTTGGGTTTCCTCCATAGAGTTCTTCATTATGTTTTATTTCCACTTTTCACAGTAATGCTGTTTTGAAGCTTTAAAATCACCATACTGTATACTGGTACTGATGTAAGAACATTGCACGTAGGGAATGACAGAAAATGATATAAAACTTCTCATCTGTATATGTTTATCATTATGATAAGTTCAAGTTTATCCATCTTCAAAAGGAAGACCATTAATGACTGATGTAATCACACTAAACTTCATAATTGCATAAGTATCTTATTTGAAGGCAGTGGCAAAGATAGCCTGAAAAGTAATGTTTCTGTCCTGCTTGTCCTCCATTCTGACATCAGTGAAGCCGGAGTCTCTCAGAGCTGCCATGTAGGCCTCTGGGCGCCAGTTTTCCCCTGGCATCACCCCCTTCGCTGCTATCGTAGCCACACGAGAAAGCCTCAGAGTTGTGACCATCAGGGCTCCTGGGTGGGTTAAAAAGATGGAGAAATTCAATTTGAGAATCATTATTTAAAGACAAGTTTTGGAACTAAATCTGTAAATAAAGTTTGCCTGACTGTCATGGCATTACCTGGCTTCATCACCCGGTGTATTTCTGCGGCTCCTTTTCTAAGATCAGGCCAGAAGTAGTAGCAGTTACAGTGAAAGACTCTGTCCACAGTGCTGTCTCTGAGAGGCATTGCTGCTACGTCACAGTGGTGGAGCGTCACTTTTTTACTCGCTATAAGTTCCATCATTTGTTTCTTTGCCATCTGTCAGACACAGAAGAATTACAATATTGTCCCTGATTAGCAGCTATGCTTTTCTTAGGTCTTAGCTGCCTGCTCAGCAGTGCTTGATTTTTATTTATTTATTTAATATACAACAAAGGTATGCAGAAGAACGCACAACACATCAAACCTTAAAGAAGCTGGGCCAGACCACACCAGGTGCGATCAGTTCAGAACAGGACATTGTTCACTAGTAGACGCTAATTTGCATGGGCTTGACAGAAGATTGGAAAACTCTGCATGGTCTGATGGTTCATGATTTCTGCTGTGGCATTTAGGTTCAGAATCCTTGGTTTTAACGTAAAACTCATTGTTGCAGCCACGGGCAGCACAAAGGTGACCCCTTAAACTGATTTTAGTCTCATTATGAGTTATTGGTTCTGTTAATAATTAGCTGGCATAAACTCACAGCATCAGTGGAGACATCAGCACATTAGTGATGTCACATTCTCCACTGACACAAGATGGCGCTAAACGTGTTTTAAAAACTTTAAGCTCTTATTTCTTAAATCCAGCTACACAGACAGTGTTACATCTATGTTAGTTTTGGGGAGATTTTAAATTAGATTTTAAACATCAAGTGTTTCATTCTGACTTTAAATGGCCTCCACATCATCTCAATTTAAGAGGATACCTCTGAGATATGGTGGTATCACTTCATGGGTGTCCAGCAGCCAAATCTGCAGCAACAATGTGATTTTTCCCTCATGTCAATATGGACCAAAATCAAAGAAATGTTTTCAGCACCTTGTTGAATCTATGACACAGATAACTCAGGCAGCTCTGAAGCCGGTGAAGTAACGAAATAAGTGGCCAGTGTGCGTATTTTCTCCGAAATAGTGCATTTTCTTTTTAAAGGCTTGCAATGTGTCTGCTTTAGCAAGGCTGAAGAGGCCACAACAAAGCTGTGTGCTTTTACTCTTTTTCAAAGACACTCTTCGTAACAGTAACAACCCACATGTATTAAATAAACTTGAATTTGACTTGTTTATTCCACTCTTTCTACCTCACCTGGTGCATGTACTCTGAGTAATCCACCCCTATAAGGTGGCCTGTGGGGCCCGTGAGCAGTTTGGCTGCAGACTGTAGACCCAGACCGGGGCCATGGCCCAGCTCCAGCACAGTGTCCCCAGGTTGGATGGCACACAGCTGCACAGCACTCTCCTCCAGGACCTGATTGTAAGCTGTGAGCCACTTGCTCACCAACCACCCTGCAAGTGATCGCGTGGGACGGCCCAGCTGTTTCCCCAGTGGTTCAGCCCACATGACTGAAAAAAACATGAAATATTTGGCTAAAACTTTCTGCTTTCAGGTTCAGCGGTGTTCAACGTGAGGACACGGTGTATAACATGTTATACATGGTTCGCCCTCACAGTGTGGCTGGACTTTGCTTATCATTATTTGTTGCGCAGTTAATGTTTAATCCGCTGATTTGTTTCAAAGCCAAGTAGAAGTTTATTAACATTGTTATTACTGAATAACCAATTAAAGTTGAGCACTTGATTGAAACTTGTAGATTTACAGACTCAGAGTATCGGGCCATCATTTTTCTCCGTTCAGGAGAATCCAAACAGCTGACACGGTGCCCTCACGCAGCACGCAGTTCACACGGGTAAGGACAACATGGCTGCCCCTCTGACTCTCGGTGCCAGTTGCCCGGATAAAGCGCTTACCTACTTTCGTTTACAGTCAGCGCTCGTCACGCCGCAGTTTAGTCTTCCTGGTAGTGGGAGGAGCTTGTGCTTCATCGGCGCACGCGCTGCTCCGTTCCGGGGTGTCCTACACCTCTTAAGTATCTCTGGCACTTCTTATCATCGACCACTTCCTGTAGTTTTCTTGTATTTTCTGGCCACACGGGTTACCGCTCATGTATGTATTGCGTAATAGCGAAACAGAAAGAAAGAGAAATAAAAACTATTCAAAAAATAAAACAAAAATAGGTGTCACCCTCCCTCCCCCCGCATTTCATTTATGAACGAGAGCGTCTGCTGCAGCGCTTCTGTAAATACACTACTGCGTGTCTAAACAAGTGCAGTCAAAGGTTTTGGAAATGTCCTCTGTCGTTGCTTCCTCCAATCATCCTATTTTGCACACACCCCCCTGCAGGGATTATATTTCTTTCGTTTTCATTTCCCGGAAGGGTTGATTGTGAAAATAGTGGCGTTTAAAAAAATCTTCGAGTGTGTTCGTTTAAAAGTGAGTTTTGTTTGAGACGTGACCCGAAGTTTGTTTTCATTCTGCTCATGAGGAAGTCCCTCTATTTTCTGTGCAGTCGAGCAGATTAAAGGACGTCTCCATGGAGAGCGTTTCCCCGTCACCTTTGATCAAGGTAAGTTAGTCTTTCAGGGGCAAATCTTTCAAAGCCTGTGGTCTAAAACCACAAACCTGGAATCCGACTCAGTTTTTGTTTGAGCTTTCGTGCCTTAGTCGTTGGACGGTGACCAGCAGCTGTTGTTTATGCTCTCTGTCGCTCAGCATTGCTGCTCCAAAACTGCTGAGTACTGTGACTATAGCCATTTGTATCGATGTTTTGTAGCAAGAAAACAGTCCTCCATCGATTGTACGTGAAAAGCAAGTCAACATTTATCCCACTGTGCATCACTCCCCACCTACCCAAGATCCTTTGGTTAGTCCTCCCACTCAAGAAGACTTGTGGCATCTGCCTGGAAGGCTGAGTGAGTTAAATTATCCTCTCTGTTCTACTTATCTGTTAATATTAATTGCAGATATGACTGCAGATACACATATGCAGCACCTTCTGCAAGCACATTAGATTTGAAATGATGCATTTATTGTTTCCAGGAATTAACCCGTCCCTGTGGGATAAAGATGATGTTTCCCTGTGGCTCCACTGGGCTCAAAAGGAGTACTCGCTGCGCCGGCCGGAGAAGGGCCGATTTGAGATGAACGGCAGAGCCTTGTGTCTCCTCACTAAGGAGGACTTCAGACGCCGCTGCCCCAGCTCAGGTGGACATGAGTTAGTAGATCGAAGTCACCTGTTTCCGTGGCTGCATTTTCATATGAAATCCCTCATTTTTCTGCAGGTGATGTTCTGTATGAGATCCTTCAGTGTGTGAAGCAGCAGAGGAGGAGTGTGGTATGTGACCCGCCTAACACAACTCCTCCCGTGGCAGCTGGACACCTTCAGGGTCCAGTCAGCTGCCAGGTAATCGCTCACACAGTCCAAGAGCCACAGTCTCCCAAAGTCAGTGGCACCCCGGGTGAGTAAAATTAAGGAGTACATTTATAAATATATATACTGCTATACTACAGTTCAGTGTAAAGGCAGACAGATGTATTTGTACACAAGTTGTAGACTCAGAGTGCTTTACATGGGGCAAAAAAGAAAATGCATTAGATCAGCAATAGAATGTAAAAAAAGAAAAAATAGAGTAAAATTTAAAGAAATGACAAGAAACGTAGCAGTGTGTTGTGTACAGTAATTCAACAAAGACACACAGGGAGAGAGAAATGTTTTTGTTTAGATTTGAATGTGGCCATGATTGGACACACTGAACATTACCTGTTGGTCTGTGTACAGAATAATAGATAAAAGCACCTTTGGTTTGGTTCTCATCAGAGGCTCTGCCTCTTGTAAAGTTTTAGGAGGATCTCTAGTCTTCAGGAACATTTGTATCCACATAAGAACTCGTTTATTCTGGTTGGATCGTGGGTGTGAATACTTCCTGATCTACCACATGTGCAAACATATCACGTGGGAATCCTTTCTCTTTCCCACTTTTGTTTTACTCTACATGTGAGGACATCCATTGACTTCTTATCCCCCAAATTTAAAGACTGACGCTAATCAATGTTTGCTCACCCCTAACTGAAATGTTTTCCTTTGCTCTGTGCTTTTTCTTCACATGTGAGGAATAGTGATTCGCTGGCAAAGATGAAATAAACCCTCATTATTTTGTGATTGGGTACTTTGATTGACTTCTCTGCAAAAACGGATTTTATTTGCTCACCTAATTACATGATGCGTTAAGCAGTTATCACATAATTTATAATGATGAAGAAATGGAAATGCTGAAGTACCAGAACCATAAATGGTGTATGCGTACACTACACAAAGACACACACCCACAAACGTTTGTCAAGCAAAACAACTGTATAATCTTTCCCAGAAAAAGAATGTGTTGGCCAATGGTCTTCAGTTTCCTGGAAAATGGATCCTTTAACTCTCAAGTTCAGAAGAATGACTTTGTTCTGCGCTCTGTCTGCTAGAAGTAAAACAGTCTCTGTGTTAAACATTAGCTTGTGCTAAGCCTGATATTATAAAATGTTCATGTGGCTGTAAAGTCACTTTTAGTTTCACTTTAGCGTTTCACATTTCCTCATATTTCTGACTCACAGTTTTACCCGCTTTCACCACCACAGTGTTGGCTGCTGTCGGGGCCACTGTAAGCAGCCAGCCAAAATCAGTGTCAGCCCTTACAGATCGCCCCATCTGCTACACCTTGTCTGCACCACTCACACAAAAGAGTGAGTATGACAAATGGCCATAGCAGAAGTAAATTGTCCTGCAATTCCTACTGTTTCAGAGGCTTCATTTCTTTGTTGCCGTCTGTGTCTCTCAGACGGATCAGCGGGTACCTCAACATTGCACCACAATCAGGATGAGTGTAATCCCCAAACGAAGAACATCACCCCGGAGCCTCTGAACCTCTCCAGTCGACATAAGCCAAGGAGTCCGCTGCACAAGGCAAACGGTCGCATCCCAGGTATTGTTACAATAATTTGTTGACTATTGTGCTCTTCATGTATTTAATCACAGAAAACACACAGAATTGTTAAAACCGTGTCTCTTTAAAAAGTGAAGAAAAAAAATCTCATATATCATAAACAGCATTTTATATACAATCAGCAAATGCACCAATAACATGAACACACTCAGTTTCCTAGAAACTATTTTAAGTCCAACACGTTGGATTTGTTTGTGAGGTAAAGAGCAAAACAGACACAACATCCTGAAGCAATAACCCAAAAGTGGACCTGCGCTTTAAATATTCAATAGCTGGCTATTTTATTCTTTTGTTATGTCTAAATGACGGCTCAAAATGATATGTTAATGTCAGGCTTACAGGTACACTTGTGGTGAGAAGTTTCCTCGTCATGAGCGCGAATGTCGTGGCAATTTGAGGCTTTTAATGATTTTCTTTGAACTGTTCTTTGTCCGGGTGGAATGATTGTACAACATACATCTTTAATGACTTTCTCTGATCCACACAGGGAGAAAAGTATACATACATTCACTTAAATCTCTTAATAAGTGGTGATGAAAGTCCTGCAGTGTTGTTTAACTACAATTGGTCGTTTCTCTTTACCAAAATAATAAAAAAGAAAGAACACAGATAGAACTTCAGAAGGTCTCTTGAAATTTCTAAACAACTCCAGATTCCAATATTATCAGCAAGTGTGTGTAAGTACAAGTTATTCGAACAGTGCGACTACTCTCAAAACCAGGAAACCAACCAATTTACATGAATTTGACCATTTCTGCCAAGATGAATGGTAAGTGGCTTGTTGATGGCTACTAAATGCATCTTGCTGTGGGACATTCAACTATATGTTAGTGAGCCTGTGTATATATACTGTTGACCCTGTGTGGATTAGAGAGAACCTAAAATAAATATAAACTTGTGTACCTAGTTCTTGTTTTCTAAAGTCGTTAAAGATGTCTGCTGTACAAGAACAGGTCGAATAAATCATTAAAAGATGTAAATGACCGTGGCATTCATCCACATGATTAGTGCATGTACACTTGTGACTACGCCATTTTTATACGTGTTTATTGGAACGTGGCACTGAGAGTGAAAATATACTAAATGGTACTGAATTGAACTTTAAATACGTATATTTGTGACAGTAGTGTAAGTTCTGCCAACACGTGTGTTATTACTCTTCTAATCATGGCCAGAGTGCAGGCTGCTGTGGGACTATGTGTATCAGTTGCTTTGTGATGACCGTTACCAAGAATACATTCGATGGGAAGATCCGGACAGCTTGGTTTTCAGGGTGGTGGACCCCAATGGATTGGCACGGCTCTGGGGAAACCACAAGGTGAGTTCCCAGTTCTCTGTGCTTCATCCATCAGGAAAAACGGCTACACAGGTGGAGAATAAAACAAAACAGAAAAAAGCAGGGAACATTGGGGAAAAGTGAATAATGTAGTGCATGACTTGCATGACTAATGATGCATGATCTCTTTTTACAGAACCGAGAAAATATGACGTATGAGAAAATGTCTCGGGCTTTACGGCATTACTACAAACTGAACATTATCAAAAAAGAAAGAGGACAAAAACTCCTTTTCAGGTCTCGTCTCTGCTCCTTTCTTTGTCATCCGCTTTCTATTTTCCTCTTAAATAACATTCAAACTCATCCTTCCTGCCTGTTCGTCGCCTCCATTCAGGTTTCTGAAACTCCCTCAAGATATCAAGAAACAGCAGGTCGAGGCTTCCGGCGCCCTGGAGCACACTCCACCTCACGATGGCGACTTCCCGGACTCCAGTCCTACACAAGAGTTCTCTGAAGACCATTTTGAGGTTTCCCCTGATCGGACGTCTCCACAGCCTCCCCCGACTGGTGCACCAGTGAGATAGAATAAAACCGTGGATCATGTGTAGCAGCACGGCTCTTACCGAATAAAATAGGAGGTTGTAATATATTTATCTCGTGGTTTGAGCTTTCAGGGGAGGAAAAAATGCATGTACAGTCTGAAAAAACACAGTTGTGTTGTTTACTGTGAGATTATTATTATTATTTTTTCTCTGAATCAATGTGTGTGTAACTGTGATCTGGGTAAACACTAATATTAAGAGTGAGGAAAACTGTGAAATTAATCACAGAATTATCCAGCCAGCAAAACTTAAAATTATCTGCTTCGTTCAATATAATCACATAACAGAGTTATTTTCATAAACTTTACAGGTCTTGCAGCTATGGGTTGGAAATGACTACAGTCCAATACGAGTTTAATAACATAAGAGAGGATAAATAACTGTTTTTGTTTTGAATGCTGGTTAATATTCAAGATTGTTTCCACCACTAGAAAAAAATTGCCATCAATAAGTCAAAATGTCAGGTTATTATCTCCCATTTTTGGTAGGGTATCTGAAAGTTTCAGCTTACGTAGTAATACCTTGAAATCTTCAGCGTAGCTCAGATTGGGATTTTTACAAATTGTTATTTTTTTCAGTGGTGGAAAGCAGCTTTTTCTATCCGTAGGTTAAGTATTTGGTGTTTCATTGTGTGTGTGAAAAGTTTGCATTGAACTTGCTTTGGAAAAATAAATATTTTAATGTATACTTTATTGTCCCTGAGGGGAAATTTCTCTCTGCATTTAACCCATTCACTCAGTGAAGCAGTGGGCAGCCACTGGACACCCAGGGAGCAGTGTGCAGGGACGGTACCTCGCTCAGGGGCACCTCAGGGCAGCCGTTCAGTGGATTTGAACCCCCGACCTTCCGATCATGGGGCAACCACTCTACCTACTGAGCTATCCCAATTATATATGTTGGGAAAACATTTCATATAAATGTTTTTCTGAGATGAAAATGATAAAGTTAACTTCTTATGACAAGCCAAACGTCAGGACAAAAATAGATCGTTGCTAAACAATTGCAATATTCACTCATGACAGTTGAATGGTCTGAATTTTGCCAGCAGGGGGTGCTGTTGTAAATTTAATAGGATTTACAATTCAATGATTCAAATACTCGTATTTCCTACAGTGGTTCAGCTTTTGAATATTTTTAGTTTTAAGGAAAAGACAAAAAGTCACCACATGTTATAAGACAGGCCTTAAACAAGACTGGCTGAGCCATGGCTGATTTACTCGTCATCTGGGGATGCTCGTCTTTTACTACACCCATCTTTGACAATGCAGTTTTTACAGTATGGGCCTAAAAACATTTTGACCTATTAGGTATAATAACTCTGTTCAGCTGGAGCTGTAGAATTCGTAAAATAGAGGCTTGTGTAGAGTGTTTCACAGGCTTACATATCCATCTCCACTTTGTCAGTTTGATGTTAATTAAACAGATCAGACAGATGGCAGCACAGACGTAGACTGTAAACTGACATTTCAGCTTTTTATGTCCCCACCTGAATGCAAATCAGTTCGATAATTTACTTATTCAACATGTCGATTTGATCCAAATAGTATAAAAGCCGCATCTGTTACATTGAGATTAAGTTCATTTGAAACTGTCTAGGTGGCATGGTTTGAGCAAAATACCAGAGCAGCTTACATTACATCAATGTCTCCTCTAATATCCAACACTGCAAAAATAAGTCAGCTTTGCTTAAAAAATGCATGTAAAGTACCAAGTAAAGTAAAGTTAAGAAAGTTAGAAAAGCTAGTTTATTATTGGTGTATAATGCTTAATGAGGTACACAACAGACATACACCAAATTAACCCCTTAAGCCCCAACGCCTCCTGATACGAGGGCAAAAGGCAGGAGATCAGTTAGGCTTGGAGCTTAAGAGGTTAATTTAATTTTAAGAAAGTCAAGAGTCGCCTACTTGCAGACAATAGTAACATTATCTGTCAGGAGTCAGACATCTCATGTGACTCCTGTGTCCAACAGGCAACACTGCATGACGTAAAGATCAGGCGGAAGTCAGTAATTGCTATAGGAGCCTGGGTGATGCTAAATCACTGTTTCCAACTTTAGAAACCTCACCACATTAACAACACGACTGAAGTAAAGGTCACAACTCAACAAAACGAGTGTTTTAATCTTAGACATTAACAGTCCCATTAGCCTCCAGTGCAGAACCTTCTACAGGGAGTGCAGAATTATTAGGCAAGTTGTATTTTTGAGGAATAATGTTATTATTGAACAACAACCATGTTCTCAATGAACCCAAAAAACTCATTAATATCAAAGCTGAATGTTTTTGGAAGTAGTTTTTAGTTTGTTTTTAGTTTTAGCTATTTTAGGGGGATATCTGTGTGTGCAGGTGACTATTACTGTGCATAATTATTAGGCAACTTAACAAAAAACAAATATATACCCATTTCAATTATTTATTTTTACCAGTGAAACCAATATAACATCTCCACATTCACAAATATACATTTCTGACATTCAAAAACAAAACAAAAACAAATCAGCGACCAATATAGCCACCTTTCTTTGCAAGGACACTCAAAAGCCTGCCATCCATGGATTCTGTCAGTGTTTTGATCTGTTCACCATCAACATTGCGTGCAGCAGCAACCACAGCCTCCCAGACACTGTTCAGAGAGGTGTACTGTTTTCCCTCCTTGTAAATCTCACCTCCACCTTGCTGGCGTCTGAGTCGGACTGGAGCTCTCTGCCCTTTACCAATCCAGCCACGGGCCCATCCATCTGGCCCATCAAGACTCACTCTCATTTCATCAGTCCATAAAACCTTAGAAAAACCAGTCTTGAGATATTTCTTGGCCCAGTCTTGACGTTTCAGCTTGTGTGTCTTGTTCAGTGGTGGTCGTCTTTCAGCCTTTCTTACCTTGGCCATGTCTCTGAGTATTGCACACCTTGTGCTTTTGGGCACTCCAGTGATGTTGCAGCTCTGAAATATGGCCAAACTGGTGGCAAGTGGCATCTTGGCAGCTGCACGCTTGACTTTTCTCAGTTCGTGGGCAGTTATTTGGCGCCTTGGTTTTTCCACACGCTTCTTGCGACCCTGTTGACTATTTTGAATGAAACGCTTGATTGTTCGATGATCACGCTGCAGAAGTTCTGCAATTTTGAGACTGCTGCATCCCTCTGCAAGATATCTCACTATTTTTGACTTTTCTGAGCCTGTCAAGTCCTTCTTTTGACCCATTTTGCCAAAGGAAAGGACGTTGCCTAATAATTATGCACACCTGATATAGGGTGTTGGTGTCATTAGACCACACCCCTTCTCATTACAGAGATGCACATCACCTAATATGCTTAATTGGTAGTAGGCTTTCAAGCCTATACAGCTTGGAGTAAGACAACATGCATGAAGAGGATGATGTGGACAAAATACTCATTTGCCTAATAATTCTGCACTCCCTGTATACTCTGAAATATCAGTCAAGTAATTATAAATTAAATATTGACTATCACTCTTATATATGATACTGATGAACAGAAGATCGCAGAAGCGTTTTATTGGCAACAGCTGGGAGTTGATCAGTTTATGTGCACTCAGTAAAACTTTCCACCTTCTCTCATCTTGTTTAAAGTGTTTTTATTCAAATAGTATATATGCGAAAGTATTTTGGTTTATGCATTGCAACCATGGAGCTACACAACCTCCCAACATTAGAAATCCTTGTTTTACCCCTGTTCACATGAGCGTGACCAACATGCTATGTCTAATTGCAATGAATTTAAAAACACTGACTGTGAAACCCTCTCCCAAGATCTGAGTGGATAGTTCATCTAAGTTCGCCTTAGCTTGTTCTCCATTTTAAAAAAAAGCTTTTCTCCATTTACAATATTTAAACAGATCATTGAAAATGACCTCCGGAGTTTCCAGTTATCAGTACACTGAAGGTCCTCAGTCCATCTCCTTTTCTGGATCAGGGTTCCTGGCCACCTACCAGTTAGGCGTCGCCCAGTGCTTCCTACATTATGCACCCTGGATACTTCACTCCGCACCTAGCATCCTTGGCTCATCTGCTGGTTCTCTGGTAGCAGCTGCTGTGGTTTGTGAAATGAATCTAAGTAAGTGACTCTTTCTTATGTTCTGCAATGACTTCTGTTGGATGTATTCATTACACATTTATTCCCCCAATCCTCTAATTCACAGTTACCATTCGGGATGAGATGATTCATTTTGCCAAGGAAGTGAAGTCTTTTACCCTTGGACCACTGAACCCCTCAATCAAGCTTTTTCACTGGCTGGAATGTATTTTAAACAAGCATCTTCCGCCTAATGCGCACCAACTGGCCAACGGTCGCCTTGCTGTTACCATGACCCGTCTGACGGATGGCGAGCAAATTCTCATGTCTGATTTTGACTCCAAAGAAGATGTAGTACAGGTACGCTTGCTCTGCTGTTTTGGAGCTCAGAAATAAGAAAAGTAAAAAACAAACCTTAATAACTATGTTGACTAAAAACTGTTGTGTGCTGTGTTCAGGCACTGCTTTGTAGCTGTTTTTTGCCTGGTTACTGTGGTTTTGTACCTCCATCATTCAAAGGAGTAGTGAGTATTTGGTGGCCTCAAAACTTCCCTCCACGCACCTTGTGAGCCCTGTTTTCAAAATAAAAATCCCAAATGTTAATCTCTGCTGCAGTTCTATTTGGATGGTGGCTTAAGCGGCATTCAGCCTATAGCGCCTGGATCCTCCAGTCCCACACTGACCGTGTGCCCATTTTCTGGAGAGAGTGACATCTGCCCTGGCGACGCACCATGTTGGCTGGACATTGTAACGCATGGTGTCACTTTAAAGGGCAATTTGGACAACAGCTTCAGGTTCATCAATGCCATTTACCCAACTTTGGAGGTCAGACCCAAACTATATGTGGCCATATCCTATACTGCCTGTATCCCCATCTCTATCCTCAATCTATTATTGTGTAATAGTTTGTGTTTAACATTTTTAGAAATATAGCAAAGGAAATTAAACATTATGCTACAAAACATTACATTATTTTTGATCTTTCATTTCATTGTGTCACATTTAATTATGTTTATTCATTTTTCCTCTCCAGAATATGGAGGAAGCCTTTCACAGTGGCTACAAAGATGCTGTTCATTTCCTTCAGAGTAATGGTGAGTCAGGTGCTAGTTACAAAGAAAGAAAGAAAGAAAGAAAGAAAGAAAGAAAGAAAGAAAGAAACAAACAAACAAACAGTTTTTCTTGGCTAAACTTAATCTACCTAACTTTCTCTTTAATTCCTTTCTCTCATGTTCAAAACTGTCCCAAGGGCCACTTAGTGTTAATCAGAATATCACATGGCTTCATCTGGAAACCATGAAAGATGAAGAGGAGAAGAAGAAGCTGGAAAACGGGACGACCGAGCTGACATCTTTTATAGACAACGGAACCATTCAGATGAGCGACTCGACCACACAGGAAGCTGCACAGTATCCTCCTCTCCATTTTGATACTGTGAAAAACGGCATGTTTTGAACACACTCACAGGCACAAATATTACTAATAGGGAAATAGCAATTTCATAGCAATGTAAATGAAATCTGACATTGGTCAGTTTGTCAATGTGATGTCAACAGAACGATGAATGATTCAGTAGAAACTCAACCAGAACATTCATATTGTTCCACTTTGCCTTTGCAAAGCTATCTTTGTTCATGTCTGCGTTTCAGTGTTGCTGAGCAACGTGATGACTTATCTGAACATGTTTGGACTCCCTGCAAGAATCCTATCCTACCTGCTCCTGCCCCTCATGCTGTCTTATTACGCTGTGCTGCAGAACAGGGACAGGTAATGAACACGCTGAACACAGACAGGCCAGCAGAAACTTTGTGTGCTCCGAAGCTCTGAAACTCTCTTTGTTTTTGTTTGATAAACAAAGAAGAAAGAAAACAGCTCGATCGTTTCACTAATGACCATAAATTTCTGAGATGATGTGATCATCATGAGGTTGCTGGATAATTCCAGGAAACGGCTGCTAATAGATGGTGACGGAGTTCTGTAATTCCTACTTTTGTGCAGAGACATAATGTGGTAATGTCTCTTATACCTTTTAGAATTACTGATAGCCGTGCTTTCCATTGTTTATCATTATGCAACACTACATTAGCTGCAACCTGCAGCTTTTTACTTAGCTTCTTAATTTTTGTTTTTAGAATGACTTATCTCGCTCAACGTTCTGCAAGAAAATAAAGAAGTCCCAGATTGTCAGACTATTGCCTTAAACAGAGGCAGCATCTCTGCAACACATCCTAATCATCCCAATACAGCACGATGACCAGCAGCTACACCTCAGACTGTACAGACTGAAGTTAGCATGTTAAAAAGTTCATGACAGTACAGTTAGAGAAGATTGACCAAGGAGGAGTTTTTTTCTAATAGTTGAGAAGGCCTCTTCTCTCTAAAAAGAAGATTGCAGCATGCCTTAAGTTTACAAAGCTGCATCTGGAACAATGTACTGTGGAGAGCCAAGATCAACGTGAGGATGTTGGATTTAATGCCCTGCGCCATATTTAGAGAAAACCAAACAGAGCATGTCGACACAAACACCCCATACAAACTGGTTCTGCCAGAACTTTACTTCCCACTGTCTCCAGTGTAGAGCGCCTTGAGACAATTATTGGTGTTTTTTGGCACATATATATATAGATCAACTTTAATTGAATTGAAGAAATCTTGTAAAGAAAATGGGCCTAAATCCCAACACAGTGATGTGAAAGACTGATTAGTCATACACAAAAAGCTCTTGCTGTTAAAGGTGTGCTTAGTTTTCTTCGTTTTTTGCTAAACCAATAATTACACATTGTAACGTGTCATGTTTTATTGTTCATCTGAGGCTGTATTTATCTCATTTTAAATTCTGGTGAGGACCAGACGATATTTCCTAATATGTAAAACAATTAAAGACAGCGTATTTTCTTTTTCACATTACTGTACTTGTAGTTTGTTATTTACTTTTTATGCAGATGCAATCACTGTGACCTCTCTATTTCCACCAGGCTGGAGTTGCTGTTCGAGCAGATGCCTGAGCTTCTTCTGTTGACTTGGCACACCATGAGAGTTTTCACCTTTTTCTTTTTCGAAGGAGCTGTCTCTACCATCAAGAAGAATATAAATGAAAAGTAAGATGGCATCTCGTATCTTAAATTATTACACTGTTTATTGCGTATAGGATTTATATAGAATTATTTTACTTGAAATCTTAACCGTTTTCAATCTCAAGTATTTCAGCCAAACTCAACTGAACTTGAATATCTCTGTTTTAGCATCATGCCGGTCGCCCAGGCGCTGTGGCAGAAAGACCAGGCGCAGTCTGAGGCATCACAAGGCCGGAGGCAGCCATCGCCTTTCAACGAGTTTTCTTCACGTTCAGAGAATGCCAGTGAAAAATCATCTCCGGTTTACAAGAAACCAAAACAACAGTCTTTGTGAAATACTGCTGTAAACAAGTGAAGTGCAGATTTCCATTTAACATGTTCTAAAGTGTTGAAGAGTTTGCAGGCTTGTAATTTACGAAAGCTGAGTACCGTATCTGTATCTATGTTTTCATACTTGTGAAATTGTGTTGCTGAGGCAGTGGAGTGCAGACCTTCACAGTTGGCATAGTTTTGTCATTATTGGTTCTTTAACACTCAACGTTGTGCTGGATGTAGAATCCTTTACAGAATTTATGAAGAAGTTATGAAACCAAACAAAACCTGAAGGTGTTTGACCTGAAGATGGTAGGATGTAAAAGGCCACTGAAAGGTGGTAATCAACCCTTCAGAATTACTTTCATTTCCTTGGAGAACATTGTAACTACAATCTGTAAAATGCACTATAGTTAAGCTCTTCTAGAAAAAAGTCAACATGTCTTAGTCTTCAAAGAAACTAATGAAATGTTTTATAGTTTAATGTCATTTTTAAGCACAAAATGTGACAGCAAGTGGTTGTGGTCTGTCTGAAAATGCCGTCCTGTTTATCTACAGTAAGTGCTCTTTCAGAGTTGAAAAATCAGAACATCACTGACAAAAACACTCATGGTTAAGACTCTCCCAGTTCTCTAAGATACTGGAAAAACTCTTCATAAAAAGATTTGACAGTTTTGTGGAAAAATATGAATTAATGACAGATAGTCAGTTTGGGTTCAGAAACAACAGATCAACAGCTTTGGCACTGATAGATTTAATGGAAAAGATAACGGAATGTATGGATAATAAGAGGTATGCGCTCGGAGTTTTCTTAGATCTAAAGAAGGCGTTTGATACTGTTAATCATGAAATTCTATTAAAAAAACTGGAAAAGTACGGGTTTAGGGGAGTGGTTTTGGAATGGTTAAAAAGCTATGTAGGAATAGGCAACAATATGTACAAATAAATGAATATAAATCTAAATTGATGGATATAGCTTGTGGAGTACCTCAAGGTTCAGTACTGGGTCCAAAAATGTTTATTATGTACTTAAATGATATCTGCAGAGTATCGGAGATTTTAAAGTTTGTAATATTTGCAGATGACACAAATATACTGTGTGCAGGTGGGGAATTGCCACAGGTTTTGGAAATGATCACACAGGAATTAACGATATTAAAGAAGTGGTTTGATATAAATAAATTATCATTGAATCTCGATAAAACCAAATTTATGTTGTTTGGAAACCAAAAGAAAAACATCGAAGTAGAAATATGTGTTGACAATGTATATTTAGAAAGAGTAAATGAAATAAAATTTCTTGGGGTGATCATTGACCACAAGCTCTGTTGGAAGCCACACATTACTTATGTTCGGGGGAAATTGGCACGGGGCATTGCCGTCCTGGGAAAAGCAAAGCATATGTTGGATCAGAAAGCACTGCACATTTTATACTGTGCTTTACTACTGCCATATATGAGCTACTGTGTAGAGGTCTGGGGAAACACATACAAAAGTAACACACAAACAATAACTATAATACAGAAAAGGGCCATTAGATTAATAAATAATGTAGGGTACAGGGACCATACAAATGCACTCTTTGTCAAAATGCAAGCTATTAAATTCCAAGACTTGGTGAAGCTTAAAACAGCGCAAATAATGTATAAAGTCAGAAATAAATTGCTTCCCAAAGAAATCTGTAAATTGTTCATAGAAAGAGACGGTGGGTATAACTTAAGAGGGAAATGGAATTTAAAAATACAAAGTGCTAGAACAACTTTAAGAACTATGTCAATCTCAATTGCAGGAGTTAAATTATGGAACAGTCTAACAGAAGAAATAAAAGACAGTCAAAACATAAAGCAGTTTAAAGTAAAATATAAAAACCTAATTTTAAATAAGTATAAGAATGAAGAAAACGGGGTTAACCCAGGATGGTAATGTTGCTGGTAATGGTGTTGCGGTTCTTTTTTGTTTTTTTGTTTTGTTTTGGTTTGTTGTTTTTCCATAACTTGTGTATCTGCAAATATACACATTCTGTATTTTTCATATGAAAGAAACTATACTGTGGTGGGGCTTGCTAATTTCTTGTTTTTGATTTATGTATGTTATGTTTTGTTTTACTTCATATGTTTATATGTTTCATATGTTGTTTGTTTAATTTAAGACAAAAAAAAAATTAAATGAATGAGAGGTAAAACTTGAGGGGGTAGGGACAAATAAGTAAATACTTCAGCCTACTCCTTTTCAAACAAATAATGGAATGATATTTTGTAATGATTGTGAAGGCACATGTTTGAAATGTTTGAAATAAAAATGAACTGAACTGAACTGAACTGAATTTAGGTGCAGGGTGACAGTCAGTCCTGTGATGAGCTGTTACACAATAGGGCTCTTTCATCGTTACCTCACTATCATTTTACAGCGATTCGGTGGTGAACCGCTGTTGCCTACGGCATGTCTTCATTTCATTTCCAGACGTAGCTTAATAACGATCAAGGAATTCTGGGAAAGGGCACAAATACTAATGTGTGACAAGGCAAGTTTGATGTCAAAGGAGCAGAAACCTACTTTCTAAGGCTTATTTGCCTTGTATCAAGTCTTTGTGTTGCTTTTCTAAAATTTAGCTGTTAATAGCTCCTGTCTTCCAGTCTATGCTTGATGCTTTTGGTTTCATTTGACCGGCCTGTTGTTATAAATTAGGCTAAATTGAGTTGTAGCCTTAGGACCTTCTTCATATTGTGCAAACTTTTGCTACCTGGCTGACAAACATGCCCCCGTATGGAGATGTACTGTTAAAAAGAACTTGGCTAGATAATGAATTTAAGGCTGCAACGTCAGAAAGAGATATAGCAAAAGCAAATAATTCTGTCAGTCCACAAGAGTGGGCAAGATATCGCGAGTTAAGAAATCAAGTAACTAAACTGAATATGTGCAAGAAGAAAGAATATTATCAACTGAAGCTCAAGGAGGCCAGTAAGGACGGAAAGAAGGTGTGGGAAGTTTTAAATATAATGGGTAGAGATCTTGCTCCGGTGGTGTCTCACATCTACACGGGTGGAACGTTTATGAGTAAAGCTAAGGCCAATAATGTTTTTAATTACTACAGCAATAAAATAACAAATTTCAAATCTAATATGAGCCGAGGCGATCCCAGTTTATCACTTATACAGGATGTTATCGTGAATAATAAGCAAAGCCAATTTAAGTTTGAGGCAGTGAGTGTTGAGATGGTAGAGCGCTTATTGATATCACTTCCTGACGATACATCCTCTGATAACACAGACAGCAAACTGCTCAAAGTTGCAGCCAAGTTTGTGTCCCTATGTCACATATGTAATAGATCTTTGGCATGCAGCTCATTTCCATTGCAGTGGAAAGAATCGAAAATAATTCCCATCCCTAAAAACAAGAATGACGTTTTTAATGGTGTCAATAGCAGACCGATTACTGGTCTAAGTAAAATTATGAAAATCAGTTACTCACTCAGTTTCAACATGCCTACAAACCTGGTCACTCCACCAGCTCAGCTCAGATAACTGGTATAAACATCTAGATGATGGGAACCTGGTCGGGTTGGCATTCGTGGACTTTAGTGCTGCATTTGATTTGATAAATCATGATCTCTTAATAGATAAACTAAAATGTTATGGATTTTCACCAGATGCTTTGTGCTGGATGGAAAGTTATTTGTCTGAAAGAAGGCAACAGGTTTATTATGATGGTTATTTCTCTGAGGGCTGTGAAATGAACTGTGCTCTACCCCAAGGCAGCTGCCTCAGTCCACTTCTCTGCTCAGTCTTTATGAATGATCTGCCGTACGTCCTGGATAAATCTCATCTTGTAATGTATGCTGATGATTCCACCATGTTTTACTCTGAATTGACCAGTGCAACAAGATTTACTGAACATATTTGACTGAATAAGTAAAAACAACATGATTTTAAATGTATCCAAATCCATGTTAATAGGAAGTAGAGGACGCTTAGTCAACAGCTCACAGCTAAATCTTTCCATAGCTGGATCGGTATTAGAACAGGTCACCCAGATTAAATTACTTGGTGTTACCATAAACCACCACCTTTCATGGTCTCAGCACATCAACTCTGTTATAAGGAAAATGGGACAGGGCATAGCTATAGCTAGGAAATGCTCCTTTTGTATTACTTCTGTTATGAAAGATGTCATTAATGCACTAGTGTTATCTCATCTAGAGTACTGCTCAGTCATTTGGTCAGCAGCTAATAAGACAGATCTGAACTTCAGTTAGTTCAGAACAAGGCGGCCAGATTAGTGTTAAGGTGTTCATACAATACAAATATCGATAAAATGCACAATAAACTTCCTTGGCTTTCTGTAACAGCCAAATTATACAATGACTTACTTGTATTTTTAAAGAAAGCAATACTGGTAAACACACCATATTTGTTTTCTGCTCAGTTGCAGCATCCAGATGAAATGCATAATCATAGTACATTTGGTAACTCCTCCGGTTAAAAGCAACTTTTTGTTATATTCAGAGCATCTTTTCAGTGGAATAAGTTGCCTTATGCAATTAGAGAACTGGCTTCTATTCATAATTTTAAAAATGACTTAAAAGCCTATTTAGGCAGCTTTTAAATTATTGTAAATATTGTAAGAGGGTAAGGTCATTTGTAATGGAAATGTGTGTATTTTGTCATAGTGTTTTTCCTGGGGGTTTGGGCCCCAGGAAGACTAATGGGGTTCCTTTTAAATAAGCAAACAAATAAACAGAGATGACAGAAAAACACATCAATGGTGTCTAGACAGGCTTAAATCAGGGGTGTGGCTTTATTAACGAAAGTACACCGCTTTCTCGGGTGACCATCTAATCCACTTTCACACTCCTGTCTGAATGGAAACATGTGTCGACACAGAGAGGAACAGATGATTTTGATCTCTCAGCTCCATGTCCTTTTTCATACAGATGGCCTACTACCTGCAGACAGATCCTCTTATATAATAAATGTGGATGGATGATACAGATAACACACACATCTGGTGCTGTTCCGCATCAGCCGCTGATCCAGCCAGTCAACTGGCAGTAAGCTGGCTTTGCGAAGAAAGAAAGATGCCCTTGCTGGTTTTTCAGTTTTTGAGAGTATGTGGCAGACTTGTCATATAAAGACAACATGGGATAAAGGCTGGAAATGCACAAGTTCTTTTTTTGTGTACTTTTAACTTTAGATTAAAAAAAAACTTGTGCCAAACTAGGTCATAACATAACGCAGAATGAGATTCATCCTCTGTCAGGATGTAAAAAATGTAACAGCATTCTCAAAAAAATGAAATGAATGTGTGCATTTTCCATCGGGCCCTGAATTATGTATTGTTGTTTTTGTTTTTTGTTTTAACTGGGCCCTTACTCGTCAAACCCTCTGCTCAAAAGCAATAAAAAATTAGGACTGACATCAGTAAAACTGAGTTCACATTGCTCACTGTCTCTTTAACGACGATATCTCTAAAAGTACATTCAGTAATCTGCAACTGAGTGAGTATACTGTAGAGTGATTGCTATGTGAGTTGAGGAATAATTGATTCTAGGTTGTTTTTTTGCTTCTTTATGAAATTTCTGTCACTGATAAAATGCTGCAGAGACACATCTGGAGGTTGACTTGTTTTTTAATGATAGTCTTAATGCTTTTTTGTTGCTTGAGATGATGAAAATGGGTTTTGACAAATACTGCCTTAAAGGTATAGATGATCTCCATCTGGTTCTCCGTGCTATTAAAGCACACACGCATAAACACAACGTCAAACCAAGAGAAACACATCAGATATGTGTCTCAGTAAAAATATGTATCTTGTGTTTGTGTGAGAGTTTATGCTCGTTTATCTTTGCCCAGTGTCACTGAAAACACTTCTACAAATCAAAGTGAACCAAAATCTCTCCTCAAGTAAATACAAAAAGGCATTTTTAAAATTTATGATTTCATTTATTAACCTCCTAGGACCTGGCATCCACATATGTGGACATCACATTTTGGGTTATTTAGACCAAAATACTCAATTTTGCTCTACAAGGGCCTGATATCCACTGACGAGGACATTATGCTGCTGCTGTTCTATCAAAATTTTAAACGAATATCCTCATATGTGGCTCTGATTTTTCTTAGAAACAAAAATAAGGTGAAAAAACCCTGGTAATTCTTTGTTTTAACATTCATCAGGTCCCAATCAGCCCAAATATCAAAGAGAAATAAAAAATGCTGCTGTGGAAGAGTTCGGGTCTTAGGAGGTTAAGGAAAGAAGCTCTCTGTGTGTCTACCTGGCCCCATGTGAAAAAGTAGTTGCCCCCTAACGGTAATAACTGGTTGTGCCACCCTTGCCAGCAAGAACTGCAATCCAGTGTTTGCAGTAACTTGCAATAAGTCTTTCCTATCGCTTTTAGTCTACTCTTCTTTGAAGGATTGTTTTAATTCATCCACACAGGAGGATTTTCAAAGTTTAAACTCAGGCTAAAGCATCTAAACTGTTGCTTTGAGTCAATCGGAGATAGATTTTCTGCTGTGTTTCAGATCATCGTCCTGCTGCAAAACCCAAGTGTGCTTGAGCTGCTTAGGGTACGAGCATTATCAGCATCTACATAACTCTTGGAAATTGTTTGAATTACACTTTCATCATTAAAAATTATATAATTTGTGTGTAGTTAATATAAAAATGTGGCTGTAACTGACTACTTTGTCTTACACAGTGAACACGTTTCATTGTGTAGCGGGCAGGAAATAGAACGCAAGCGCAGGACTCATACGAGGGGAGGGATGAACTCAAAACGGCAGCTTTACTGCTGAAAAAAAAAAACAGATTGGTACTGAACTAAACACAAGGAGCTATAAACAAGAAACTCAAATCAAAAACCAGAGACATGAGGGAGCTACACTGGGAACACAGGGTCATCTGGGGGATATTGTTTCTCTCAAACCTTCAGCAGCCCTTGTGATCACACTAACACACACTAGACTACACTAGACTACACTACACAGATTGTTCAGTTTCTAAGCTTTTCTTCTGCTTCCTCTACATCTTCTGAATTTAGAGCCTGGATGATTAGACTGAAGAAAAGTCTTATTTTTGCTTATGAACATCACTATGTCATTTCCTGGTAAAGCAGAAAAGTAGTTTCCTGTTTGCCCTGTCTGACCCTGAGAACTTAAACTTTATCTAATTATCCAGGTTTTTCCTGGTGACTATTGCATGTGTGTAGTGCCTCCAGTTTAGGGATTTTTGGCCTCGATGACTAAATGTAGATCTGTGTAATTTCAACAATCAAATGCTTTGATTTATTTATTTTATTATTATTATTTGCCTGTCATATCTGGCACTGTAGCAATCAGAAGTATTGTCCTAAGGCCAAGCAAAATGCCCAACAGATTTATTTTCCCAATTGGACCATCATGGCTTTTGCTATACTGGTCCACTTGATTGTCATCGTTTATTTGATCTTTATTATCATTATATTTTTATTTTAAGTCAATACAATCAGAAGGGACAGGACCAGAGGACGGGAAAGAGAAAGAAGAAGGAAAGAGACGTTTGTAAGAGAGTTAACAGAAGGCGAGGACGGATAGAGAGAGGACAGACACTAAAAATCAGCTTTCACCTGCTGAAAAACAGACACAAAAGCAGACAACACAGTCAGGAAACCATAGCAACAACGAACACAACAGTAATAATAATTAATAAATATGATTATTTGAATAAATGTAAATAAACTGAATGTAAGTAAATAATAAATATTGAATGTTACTGAGCAGCATACAGTACTAGTAATGCATGATATGTTTAGATGCAGCAGCCAACCCAGACAGTGTGTGTCTGTGGGTACCTGTGTGCACACCTGTGTGTGCGAGCTCGTTCGTATTCATAAAGTTCTCCATATAAGTGTCTAGTAGGTGTGGCCCTGCCCCCCAGGACATGAAGCAGGCATGGACGAGACCCAGGCCCCAGACATCTAGATGCCCCCCAGAGAACGAGAGCCCAAGGACGACCACTGCAGAGGCAATCGTGCCACCCACCCAGAAAAGAGCTGAGGAGTGCCTTGGACGGGTGTCACCCGGCAGCCACGGTGCAGGAGTCACAGGGCTACGCCAGAGCAGACCAAGCCCCGGGCCCAGAGGTCCACAATCTGAGGGGCCCCCACACTCAAGGGGTCCAACCGAGCTGGGGGGGCTTGGTCAGATTTGGTTTTTGTGGTTAGAAAAGCTGATGAAAGTTGATAATAGTTAGGAGTTATTTTAAAATAAAACAGATTATGTGGTGTCACCATTCTAAATTAAGCTGTAGCAACGCTGTTTGTTGTGTCAGGAAAACCAGTGAAATGAATATCGAAGTATTATCTACTGTTTAATATGGCCTCATGTGTGAGACATAAATAACAAGAGCCAACTGCTGTGTATCTCATGACTGCATATGGTGAAACACTGTTGTGTTGTGAAATTGTTGCACAAGAACGTGGTTTAACCACCGTTCCCGTGTTACCGCCTCATGACGGGCAGATAAGCACAGCGGAAACTCTTCACAGATGAGATGATTGTATCCATGCTGATGTTTTCATGCTGTTATTCCCCCTGTCCTCACCAACCCCATCCAGAACACGATGCTTCCCTCTGCACAGTTGAATAAATTCCCCTGTTGAGATGAGAGATGAGAGATGAGAGAGCCTTTATTTGTCAGTTGCAGGTCTTTTGCCCACAACCGAGATGACAGACCTTGCCGACCGTACATACAATACACAAACATCACATTGAGGAGACAGGTCAGGCTAAGTAGCGAGGAAAAAAACATTGAAATGTGTAACACAAAAGGATAATCCAGATAATACTGTTGTGTTGGCCTTAGGTGATCCAGCTAACCAAAATGAAAACAGGGTTTTTGTTTTGTATGTGGCGTTGCATTCTGCTGGTCCCTGAAGTTTTTGATTACCTTCTACATAAACCATTTCTACACAGTCTTGCCTTGTTAATGGCTTAATGTTTGACATTTATCTCATTAAACTCCATTTATACCACCTGACAATTTTTAATAGAAAAAACTAAAACAAAACAACACATTTCGTTATAGCTGTAAGGCTTTGTTGAGGATTGCCACTTCCAACAGAATCAGTGTTACTTTTTTTCTTTTTAGTTGCTTCTTCTTCTTTGTGATTTGCAAAGATGCAAAAATAACTATCATATTAACAAAAGATTTCTTACTGTCCTGGCAATGCAGACAAACATCACTTTGTGTGTAGAATTAAATACCCATTCCTGCTGCTTTCACCTTTGCACAGTGGAAACACCAGTTCTAATCAAAACTGTGAAAATGGAGAGGAAAATAAATAATACAGGGCCTTTAACCCCCCCTCCAAAAAAAGCCTAAAATCAATCACAAGGAGAAAAACAACAACAACAACCAGTGAGCCAATAAATCTGTCAGGGTCTGTTCTGTAATGTATGTATACACACCATGACAGCAGGATCACCGGATGCAGTAAATTATGGATGAAAGCACACACACACATGCACACACACGCACACACACACTGAAGTTCAAAAGAGGGACACACCAGTCCTCACAGAAATTCTCTCTCCCATGTGTCACACAGACTCTGTCTCCAACAGGCTCACTGTGCGCTCCTCTGTCTTCCTTCATCTATCTCGCTCCGTTTATCTCGCGCTCAGTTGTGGAATTTTCCATCAAAGCAGCTCGTTAATGATGGAGCACCTTCATGCATCTTTAAGCATTTGACAGGGATCTTCCACTGTGCAGTTTCAGCCCAATGCTCACACAAATCACACACACTGAAACCACTTTTTCTTTATTTAATGTTTCCTTTTTTTGATAAAAGTCAACAGTGTAGCTACTTCGTTTTCACTCTACAATAACAACAGAGCATGAAAAACAAAACCAGGCCCAATCCTCATTTGATGCTTAAATGTTTAAAAGTTATGTGCACACATCTTTGTGGGTATTTACAACTGTTTGGATCCATGTGAATGAAATCCTGTCATTTACATCGTGTGTGTAAATGTAGACAACCTCCTGCTGTCACCTCCACCTACACAATGAGTGTTGAGGCAAAACAAAGCGCTCCCTGAGCCAGTCACTCAAAATGTTACTTTCACTGTACCTGAATTGACCTGACTGTTGATGGCTGCTGCCATCATTATGTTTTCAAATCCCACTATATTCCCACCTTGTATACATGTGTGTGGTGCCCTCTGTACATGTATAGGACAGTGAAATATTTATGCTTTTTTGAGGTTTTCATATAAGTATAACTGATTTTATGATGGCCACAACACCACAAAAACACACAAAATAAAACACACTAGTTATACATAATAAAAACCCCACACTATTGAAAGGATATTCCATTAGGATAGTTTTGAGGGGAGAGTGAGAACCAAGAATTCAAAGAAAAAAAAAGAGGAGACTGTCATGTCTTTATGAAAAGTAAAAAAGTTTCAGATGCCATGGTTTGACATTTGTAAATTTATATATTATTCAATATATATGTTTCTACAACAAATCCTGAAGGTAATCTGGAAGTATCTTTTACTCTGTTTGGGTAACCCCTTGGATTATATTACCAATTACAATTTTGATGAGGTATCTAGTGTCTGTAATGGACACAATTTTAGAAACCTAACCAACCTTGCCAGGGATGTAGTCAGATTGACTGGATGTTGTTAAAACCCCACTCCAAGAGAAAATGGGACACACACAAACACAAGCCAACATAAACACATTCTGGATAAATAAGCAGGAGGATTAATATCAAAAGCTGTTTTTACTTCTAGCTGATTTGATGGCTGATATTTTCATTTAGCATTTTAGATGGGTAAGTCCTCTTCAAATTTCTCTCGTAATCCATGTTAGCGATGAGGCTCAGTTGTGTTACTTGTGAAAATACAGCTGTTGCAAGCTTAGAGACCTGAACGATCATCAAAGACAACAATGATGTGTTGGTATGAAGGCCTCCTCTTAATCTGTTAAACAAGGATAGGAAATTGGTTTAGCATTAATGATATGAATGAGGAAAGTCCTTTTGTCTGTTGTCTTAGAACACATAGCAACAGGCACCAAACCAGCTCCACTGTATATCTGACAACAATAAAAACAACTCTTAACCAGAACAAAGAACTGCAAAGTGTGTAAACCTGACAGTTAGATGAAAATCATTTCACTGAAATGCAAGTATGAAAACACAAACTTTATTTTTGATGCTATGGTTTACTGTGCAATTTTCTACACTAACAGACCCTCCAAGCTCCACTTTGCACTCCAATGTGTTGAATCAAATTCTAATATTTTAGTTTTTATATCACTTAGCAGGTATTTGATGCACACATTCAAAACAAGCAAAAGAGAGTAACAACAACAACAACAACAAAACTATCTGTATAAATACAATACAATGTGCCATTTTTTAATTAGGGAATTTTCTGTATATTTGTTTAAGGTTTTGTTTATTTGTTTTTGTTTTTTTCTTTGCTGCACCTGAATGTGCAGTGTTTAAATTTGCCATGGATTCTTTTTCCACTGTACTTTTTAACCACACATTTGTCCATTTATGGAATTATCAGTTTAAAAATATAGTGATTTCCACTGTAGCTGTTAATTCAGCCAACAGGAGTCGTGAAGTTTCTTTAACAGGTAGATTTGCATCGTCGTTAATGTGAAATGTCACCCACTGCCTTTGTGATAATAATAATAATTTAGATTTTCATAGCATCTTTCAAGAAAGAAAATTAATAACCGGGGGTTTAATGGACAAATGTTACTCCTGTTGCATTCTACATGATGGAAGTAGTAACCTCTGTTTATAAAAAAGGACTTGATAACTACAATGTGCTAAAGTTCATCACAATTCTGACTTTTATTAGCTTGTTGTTCTTCTTGAAACTCTAATTATTGTTTAATTTCCATTGTGTGCGCGTGTGTGTGTGTGTGCGCGTGTGTGTGTGTCTGTACGGGTTCTTATACTGGTGGGGACCAGAATCCAGGCCCGCACAGGGTTGAAGACATTTTTCACATTCAAAATGTGAAAAAGCAGCTGGGAAAGCATTATGTCATTGGGATGTCCCCACGAGGATAGCAAACCAGACATCTGTCTATGTGTGTGATCTTTGTGTGTGCCAGATATCTGTTTCACTCGCAACCTTCTGCACCTGCTTGTAACTTATATGACAGTCCACTACCACGGACCAGGTGGCGTGTCAACTCTCACCTTCCATCTCCTCCCAGGTGTCACTCAGTCCACCTTTCTCCCTTTTCACTCATTGCCTTGGACGCCTCTCATTATGATCATAATCTGGGTCATATATTCATTTTTTGAGGTTCCTGTTATAGAAATTTCCTGGAGAAAACAACCTGTTCTAGTAAAGCACCCACAAAGTCATCTGAGGAGCAAGAACTCTCAAAGAGTAATCATCTGTTCTCTTCAGCAGCATTTAATTTGAAATGTCAAAAGCACTGCTTGCTTTATTGTTCCCACTATGAATATTTATATTGTATTTAGGCACAGTTGGTGTGGAGCACCTGCAAGTTCATTGTAGATGTACAATGACAATAAAGGGCTATTTAATTCTAACCTTGCAAAATAACACAGCATTTGTGATGTGACACAGGAGGAAATTCAGCTGCTGCTAACAGGAATTTCTTGCAAATTCAAGGTTAGAAAGACAGTGTTGTTAATCATCTTCATTTTATCCTCTGTTTTCAAGATGAATGTGTAAAGGCACACTACAACAATCACACAGTCTGTCAGCTCAGGAATGTGGTCGTGTATTCTCTGGTTACGTTTATGTCACTCAGAGACACAATTGTTGCACCAACAGTCATCATACCAACTTACTCTAATAGCATATCTTCACTCAACTACTCATAATCAAGGCACAACTATATGATGAAACTGCTTTCTGAAGTGTATATATGGGGGAAAAAAATCCAACTTTAAGTTCTATTCAATGCGTTTTATACATTTCTCATTTCTCATGAGGTGTGTGATATCTTGTAAATTTGCACTTAAGATACATTAGTAATATATAAACATTTTCTTGAATGTCTGTATTAGATATACAGATGTACACTTTTACAGCCTTCAGAATGCCTTCATTCTTTGTAGCATGGATTCAGCGTGGTGCTGGGAATATTCCTCAGTGATTTTGGTCCATATTCAGATGATGGCATCATACAGATGCCACAGATGTGGTGAATGAACACCCATGATGGGAATTTCCCATTACATCCCATCGCAAAGGTGATCTAATGGATTGAGATCTGATGACTGTGCAGGGCACGAGCACAGAGAACTCATCATGTTCAAGAAACCAGTTTGAGATGATGTGAGCTTTGTGACATGGAGTATTATCCTGCTTTAAGCAGCTTCATGGGCACACTCTGGTCATAAAGAGATGGACATGGCCAGCAACAATATTCAGGTACAAACTGGCATTTAAACAATTCTCAGTTTGTTCTAAGCCACACCAATATATCACCACCAGCAGCAGCCTGAGCTGTTCATGCCAAACAGGGGGCTTCCATGGTGTTTAGCTAAATTTGACTCGACCATCCAAATGCTAAAGTAGAAAATGAGACTCATCAGACCAGCAATATTGTCAGTCTTTGGTTTGGTTTTGGTCAGCACGTCCAGATTGTCGTCTCAGTTAACTGTTGGTAGTCCTGTGCTGCCTATTTAAACTTCAAGAGGTCACAATCAGAGCACGTTGCTATTATGTTATGTTGCAGCAATTCTGGAATACTGGGTATGCAATCATTAACATCATAAAATCTGCAAAAGTAGAAACTTTTAATCACTCACATGATTGTGGTGTCAGTGTGTGTTTGTATCGCCGTTGTTGCCGTTCACCTTTGCACCCTGTTAAGTGTCTTTTCCTTTTCACTGGCTGTGATTTGGTTTCTGTTCACTTCAGCCTCATTCACTTGATGAGCATCATGAGGATTCGTGAAATTCTGCTGATAAGTGAAATTTATTTAAAATTATTTTTATTATACAGACACAATATTTTGTATTATTGTTAGCCAGATCTGGAGAATCCAAAAATACCTACATGGTTAAAAAAATAAAAAATAAAAAAAGAGACCACCAGTGTTGATAACTATATTGCAAGTGGGCACAATAGACTATTTCACTGAGTCCACATTTAGGCCAACACCTAATGTGCAGTACAGTTCAGATGATGTACTTTATTGTACTGGTTTATTTCACTGAGATGAGCTGTTATATCTACAGACAACAGTATCAGGTGATAGCAGACTTCTCCATGTGAACCAGAGACTGGCATCCTGTTGGTACCTCACAGACTACCAGTGTTTGTGTGGCACTAGCATTACAGTGAAAGCAGAGACTGCTTAATGAAAGTCATGACGAAATCTTATATAACACTGGGGATTTTCTTACCTGAAGGGGGAACACAGAGGGAATACAAAAAAGTTCACTCCTCTCTCTTTCACCAAACATGCACACCTATGTATCTCCATTCACACAAGCACAACTTTCTATAAACACACCAGTGCACATAAAACATGAGAAGAAAACATTTAAAATCCCAGGATGTATTACATCTTCATTACAGTAAATCGTATGTTTTCATACATATAAATACAGTGTAAAGGTCTTCGTAATGAAATAAACTCTGGCTTATTGTTTTCATGAGTATGCTGTTATCATTTATCAGTTTACCAGCTGAACAAGTGATTACCTGTATCAACAAAAACGGGCATCAAACCATACAGTTAGTTATCATTATGACCGCAAAGCTGATTGTCAAACACACAGAAAGTAACATAGTGACAAGAAAAAGAAGTGAATTGCTTGGATTCACTTACATTTACATGAAATTAGAATATGGGTAGATCTTCAGGTTATCTTTCCACTATTATTATTATTATTATTACTGCTATACAATATGATGCAAAATGTGAACCCTTATGCTTATAAAATTAGCAAACATGTAAGTCTCAGTCATACAGGCCTGGAGAGCGATCGGTGCAAGGGGCAACATTTTTTCCCAGTAATCTGTGATTGCCAGGGAGGTCAATGACCAGTCTAGACCTGCGTGACTTTAGGAATCGATTTCACAATGAAAAAAAAGGATGAAATCCAAATTTGGGAGAACTGATGTGACCCCATAAAGAGTGTAGATCCATTACACTTCACATAACTTCTTTCAAGATTCATTCAGATCCAGAATATTATGTTGGACACTCCTTTTCTTTAAATAACACACAAATGCATGAAAAGGACAAAATGGTTATAACCTTTATAATACCAGTCAAATATGAAACCAAACATACTGAGCATATATGTGTGACAGACAGAGGTATTACAGTGGAATTATATATGGCATATTCAACAGTATCCAAACATTGCATGATTTAAGGCACTCCATTACAATACAACAAATAAAAACAACAACTATATGAAGTGGAATCAGTCTGACTGTGAGTTGTGGAGAATCCTTACTCGGTCAACCCAGTGAGAACGAATGAATACTTCACAATTATGATTCAGTTTTTGTGTAAATAAATAAATAAATAAATAAATATGTGATGACTATAATCTAGACAATAAGCACAACACAAATTAGTCTTTGAAGACACTTAGAGGAAAGGAGGGACCTTTGTTTGTTCAGAACTGGCCAGCAATTCAGTTTTGCAGAGTTGCAATTTTAATCGGACAATATAGAAGATTTCAGTTAAGCAGTGAGATGAAAAGTGGGCCGTGTGAGGCATTGCAGACACTGTAAATATTATATAAGCATCAGTTTTTGAGCAGGAGAGAATTTATTCCAATAGGATGAAATGTTGAATTATCAGAGATGAATAAAATACATTAACAATGTGACAGTTAAGAATTTTCTTTACTTTAGATGAACTTTAAATGGTTTAATACTTTATGGCCCATTAAAATGCTGTTGGAAAGCTGTGTTAAACATCCTCGAGGACAAAATCACAACATGTTGTAAACATTAGGATTACTGGCCAATGCAATGAACAGAAGGTTTCCTTTAAAAGGATCTGTTAGACACACACGAGAATGAAGAACGTTTCTCGGGTGTGTGCAACCTAAACATGAAACGTAATAACATGAATTCCTAAACATTAATATGGGGAACTCATTTTCAAAATGTCATTTCCATATTGGACAAAAAGAGGTAAATGTGGTACAACCAGTTTATAATTAAAAAACATATTTTTCACAAGGTGCAGTGCAGATCTAATGAAGCCAACTGGCCACTCGTAACAGTGACTATTTAATATTTACTGCTTTCACCTCCTATTGAACAGTGTTCTTCTGACGTCAGTTCCCTTTGTCACTCTGCCAGATCCCGTTGGCTTTATTGAGCGAGGTGTTGCTACCCTGTGTGGTATCCTTTATGGCTTTCTCGACAGCATCAGCCAAGGGCAACTTGTCCTCTGCTTCTGCCTCTCTATGGTAGAAATAGTTGAAGTTGGAAACAATGACGGGAACAGGCAAGGCAATAGTCAGCACACCTGCAATGGCACACAAGGTGCCCACCATCTTACCCCCCATGGTAATGGGACACATGTCTCCGTAGCCTACAGTGGTCATGGTAACAACAGCCCACCAGAAGCCATCAGGTATGCTGGCAAACACTGTATTTGGCTCGTCTACCTCAGCAAAGTAGATAGCGCTGGAGAAAAGGATAACTCCAATAAAGAGGAAAAAGATGAGCAACCCGAGCTCACGCATGCTGGCCTTCAGAGTCTGTCCCAGGATCTGGAGCCCTTTAGAGTGACGAGATAGTTTGAATATACGAAACACCCGCACCAAGCGGATGATACGTAGAATGGCCAAAGACATGTTCTGCCCTGAGCTTTCTGCTGGAGTTGTGGCCAATTCTGTAATCACAGTGACAAAATAAGGGATGATAGATATGATGTCAATAATGTTCATGAGGTTGTGGAAAAACTCTCTTTTGCTAGGGCAGACCACAAATCGCACACACAGCTCAAAGAAAAACCAACCAATGCAGGCAGTTTCAATGATGAAGAAAGGATCAGAGAAGGTTGTGGGCTTTACACCAGGCGGACCCACAGTTTGGTTAAAAGGTTGTACAGCTGTGGGCACAACTGGGTCGGTCTCATCTCTGAATTCTGGTAGTGTTTCCATGCAGAAAATAATAATGGATATGACGATGACAAGGACGGACACCAGCGCTACACCTCGTGCTGCATTGGAGCTCTCTGGGTACTCAAACAGCAGCCAGAATTGTCTGTACACATCATTACTAGGAAGAGGAATCTCAGCGTCTTTTAAGAATCCTTCTTCTTCTCTGAACTGCTCCATAGCCTCGTATCCAAGCTCATAGAACAGAATTTCATCTGCAAACACATCGAGGGGAACGTTAGCTGGTCGCCTAACTTTACCTCCTGACTGGTAGTAATATAAAATTCCATCAAAGCTGGGTCTGTTCCGATCAAAGAAGTACTCGTTCCTCATTGGATCAAAGTATTCCATCCTCTTCAAAGGGTCCCCTAGAAGTGTCTCAGGAAACTGGTCCAGTGTTTTAAGCTGCGTCTCAAAACGAAGACCGGCAATGTTGATGATGACTTTCTGATCTCCATCATCCAAGCCTCGTTTATCAACAAAGAGATCCTCACAGCACTCCTTAGCAAGCCGGTTAAAGATCATCTCACTTTCCTTGCTGCCCTCACTGCTTAGCAGCAGTTTAAAGTTTGAGATCATGCTAGCACAGCTGCTACGCCCCTTTCTAGTTGGAGTTGGCATCGTCGGGGACTGTGGTACTGTAAGTGTCTGCGGAATGGGTGAAGAGGAGGTCGATTCCCAAATGTATGGGGGTATAGGGCTGCAGTGGGAAGGTGTAGGTGTTAGGTCTGTGGCTCTTAGATGGTAGTTGCTGGTTGGGCTGCTGTGCTCTGGGGGCATGTCCACTGTGAGAGCTGTGGTCTCATCAGCATAGGTGTCCACCTCATCTCCAAGGTTGCCAGCAAGGTCATCCAGGCTCTCAAAGTCTACCAAGGCCACCTCCATGGCTTTGGTTCAGCCAGTGCAACACACAGACTGACAGATGGGAGGTTCACACACCAGAGTCAGCAGCTCCAGCAGCGTAGCAGAGCATTCAGGCTACAGTGTGACTGACGTAAATACAAAACCTCCTTCAACTAAAAATCCAGCTCCTGTAGAGTTGAAGAGGAGAGACAAAGATTATCAGTGTGTTTCTGTTAGCTGTGCAGAGCTCACCAAGGCAAGCATCAGGTCATTAGAATATGATAAACACAAATGCTAGTTTCTTGGAGAATTATTTGGAAACAGAAAGTGAGAGACATAGTTTAAGATGAAAAGAAAAGAAACTGGGAACCAGCAACGTTATCTACCAGCAATACAGCTAGAACATGGGGAAGAGAAAGAACAAAAACTGGTAAATTCTTTGCTGGTTCTTTCTTTTGCCTGCTGTGGCAGTGGCACTGCGATGGGTCATGCAACTTTGAAAACAGCAGACATTAAATAGGAGAGCAACTCAAGGGTAGCTACAGTAGGGCCTGACCCTTACATGTTCACATATCTCTGACTGATCAAATCATTATCAAATTGTTGACATAAACTCTACTACTATTCCTTTAAATAAGTAATACTAGTTAGCAATACATACTAACCAGTGCATATACTGGACACTGAAGTTATTTTAACAAACAACCTGAAATGAAAGAAAAGGGATGAGAGCTGCACAACCTGTCATGACCCCGAGGGTTGTAGGAAAGGAGGACAGTCCGAGGTAACTGGGACTCTGCATACATTAGTGCATAATTAACTGACTGTGCAGTGATAGCATGAGCCTAGTTTCTACCAGACGCCAAGGCTCACATTTAAACTCCACTGTGCCATATCTTTGGTCTTAGCTGTAAAAATAAGCTCTGTTCCAGCTTTGCTCTTTATATTTGTATTTACCTGTGTGTGTTTTTTCATCAGCATTCACATAGTATGAAATAGTGAGGTTGTGTGAAAGGTGTATTTGTGCCTGTCGGTGTGTGTGCCTGTGTGGGGTTGTACTGTATAGGTGTGTGTGTGTGGGTGTGCATGCATGTGTGAATGGGTGCTAAAGCCTGCAGATGTTTAATTAAAGACTCCAGAGATGAGTCACCACCTAAAACCAGAGCCAGTGATACCAATCCTCCTGGGAGACAAAGAGAGAGCGAGAATAACGAGGATGATATGAAAATTATTGGGGAAGTGGATGTGGGTGGATGGGATGAGGACAGCATTGCAAAAAAAAGGGAATGTGTCAATGAGACAGAATGGGACTTGATAGGTGGGTGGATGGATAGACAGGATGATGAGAGAGGACCCCGACAAAAAAAAAGGAGTCTGATCGATCAAAATCAGGCAAAAAAATGGGACACAGAAAAGCATCATGGTGACTACTGTCTTTCACAGGAATAAAATATGAAACAAGGATGAACAAGGCCTAAATAATTCTTTAGGATTGCAAAATGTTAAAATCATGTGCTGAATCATACGATATGAAAAACACAAACTGGTAAATCATACAATGGAAGTCTCATTTCCTCCTGAGACCTCCTGACTGGAACAAGGTCAGTTTCCTCAATTGGGACTTTCTAATGATCTTGAAACAGAATCTGAAAATCAGGCTCAACTGTCAACTTAATACTCAGAAATCATTGACATAGACCTGCCAAACCATTTTATCAATGTTTTCTGCCCCAAACTAAATGTACTTATAGTGTTCATTTACATTATTGCACACTAAATTATTAGATGACTGATTCACAAAGCACAAATTAGGGCAATTTTCTCAGTTTGGCATTCTGTTTATTCCTAAACCAGGGTAGAATCTAAAGGAAGACATATGATATACAGTTAAATATGTTGCAACCACTCTAAAGTCAAATCTGCTTCCCGGACCCTTTAATGTTGAGGAATGAACAAAGTAATCAATAGCAACAATATTCCCAAACAGACTCACACAAAGCATATCAAACAAGCAACAAACTTTTACCTTCCTTTGCAAGAGGTTTTTATACCATCGGCATCAAAGAATAAAAACAAGAGTAAGAGAAAAAGGGTCCTGCACAAGTCCAGCCGCTTTACCAACTTTTCACTTGGGATCAGAATGGTCAGCCTCTCATGGACTACTTTAGGTAACCTTATGCTTGAGTAGAAACTAGAGCTGCGGCAAAGGGTACAGGCATAACGATGCGCACACACACACACACACACACACACACACACACACACACACACACACACACACACACACACACACACACACACACCGACCGCAGAAAAACAAAGTCAGCAGTGGAAAGCAAACTCATTCTCAATATTGTTAATTTTGCATGTGTGTGTGTGTGTGTTTGTGTGTGCATGCATGAGTTAGATTGTTTCCCAAACCATGCATATCATAAGTTGTCTGTCAGGAATCTGAGTGAGGTACTCAAAGCTTTCTAGAGTGGAACATTGCAATTAGATCCTCAGATTTCTCCATGCTTGACTTGGGCCACACAGACACACACACACACACACACACACACACACACACACACACACACACACACACACACACACACACACACACACACACACACACACACACACGTCTGTTGTTGCTATCCTCGTGGGGACATCTCATTGATATTAACCATCCAAATTGCATGCCTAACTCTAACCCTTTCCCTAAACCTAACCATAACCCAGTTGTAACCTTGACTGTAAAACCACATTTTGAGTGTGAAAAATGCCTTCAAACTCAAATTTAAGTAAGTTTTAAGTAAAATTTCAGATTTGGTCCCCACTAAGATAGGAAAACCGGTACACAAACACACACACAGGTCGTATCCATATCTGAGTTACTTACACTATCACAATCAATAATTGATTTTTAGCAACTCTCACATGTTCGACATCAGAGGAGTAGAAAGAGTGATGACAGAGTGACAAGGGCAGAGAAACCAAAGCCTCCAATCTCAACCAGCACAGCCTTCCATCTCCCACTGCCAACTCTGCAACGCTCACTGCTTCAATACTAATGTAACTATGTTTTTTCACTCTAGCATTCTGTATTACATATCCCAGCATTTGTGGGGAAAAAAAATAGGACATATGTGCTTATAGCTCAAAAACTACCGGTAGTAAAAAAGAAAAATAGACAATAAATGAACAAATATTTAATGGAAATGGAAGTGATAAATACTTCAAATATACAGAACAGTGAAAACAAAATATCTTGTGTCCCTGACTATGACAGGACATCGTAAAACAAAGGTTTCATATGGGCCAATGTTAATGCATGGTGGGTAACCATTTTTACCATGCTATTAATATTCAGGATATCATGTTGAGAAAAACTCACAAGTCCTTGTTACATATGATCCTTTAATGCTCACTGGAAAGCCCAGCACACAACAGAGAGACAGCACAGGGATTTACATCCAAGCTATGGTCATGCATGTTGCAATGAGCAGTAACTTTAAGTAAGCTATCCCTCGTGACTTTTTCACATGTGTGTAAACATGAACAGATGTCAAGGCCGATCTGGCTTAATCGCAACCCAATCCTTTGCTGGTCAGATGAAAAAACATGTATATTTATGTCCAACATTTAACTTTGAGAGCTGCGTTCATTTGGTGAAATGTTTCTGTTTTAATAAAAACGAGTGTATGCTATACGAGCCACAGTCACTGAACATGTGTGAGACACATGCAGTGTTTCCACAAAACAATATCAACTTATTCAGGAAAACTGAAGCAAAATGTAACCTTCACACATGCACAGCGTGACGAGTCATGGGGGCTCTCTCAAATGTACTCGCCAACTCATTTCCAGCAAATTGGGTCTGTTTTAACAGCTTTGTCCAAATCTAAACATCGGAATAAAATAATATGTAGTAAAAACTATTAAAACAAAATGCAAGATTTACACTTTGTTAAAAGTTGTTTCAATTCCACTTAATTCCTGTAAACTAATTGAAATGTATCTCCTCTAAATGATGCATTGTAGGCTTTGACACAAACTGCGCTTTACTGAAGAACATTTGTGATCACAAGAATAAATTTACAGCTGAGCACAGATGTTTGCTCACCAGTGTGCACTAATTCCTGTTAACTTCCCTTTGTGTGTGAAGAACTAGCATAAAGCACTCTCTTCCTTTAAGGCCCAGTAAGTATGGTCGACCTTGCATGATGGACCCTGTGTTATGCTCCTGGGATGAGGTTGGTGGGGTGGTCTCTGGCTGTGTGAAGGCATTAGATGATATTTTTGGATCAGAGTTTGGACCCTATTAAGAAGATTAATGCAGGCTGAGCAGCTCAGTGCTATAAGCCGAGGGATCTCTTCCGTCAGATTAACACAGATACCAGTGAGTTCACACACACACACACACACACACACACACACACACACACACACACACACACACACACGCACGCACGCACACACGCACACTGCCCCTGGAGTCACCTATTCTAAATTCACATTTCCTTATCGCTCACATATCACACATAAATTCTGTATGGATGGTGTCTTAAGAATCTCCAAAAATGTTGTCATTCTGTAGTAAAACATGATGCAATCATTTTATTCACAATAGAAAAGATATCAAATTGTTAAATTGAGAAAATTTACATTTTCTCTATAGCAACTACATGGGCTCCAGAATGCTACGACTAAGTTCCCTTTCTGTTACTTGGTTGTAGAGTTTTATTTCCAAAGGTGGCAAAAGTACAGATACTTGTGTAAAAAAAATACTCCACTTCTTTACTCAAGTAAAAGAGATACTCAAATGGCTCAAAGTAAAAAAGTAAAAAGCAGCTCTTTAAAGAACATTTCTACCAGCTACTTTTTGTGCAAAAGAAACTGAACCTTGTGCGACATTAATGTAAAAATAAAAGATTGTTGTAGTGGTGTGGCGCAGCAAATGCAAGTTTTCAGTTTGAAAAGTTGCATTTGCAATTACCTGCCACTTAAAAAAAATGTATTCCCTTTATGCTTCCTCCTCTTTTGTTAACTATATGCTGACCACAACTTATGGACAACAAAAGCACCATTCAGCCCACTTTAAAACCTGAGCGCGTGTTATTATTCCTTTTATTTAAATTAAAATAAGTTTGAGATCCCAAAAGCAAACTGTGAAAGAAAATCATTTCCCCCAAATTATATGTATGACTACAAACTGGAGAGTCCGTCATAGACCTCGTGCTCCACTTTTGGTGAGTGATAATTTAGCTTTTTATTGGTGTGTTACTTCACACTAATTAGCAGGTTTTTGTATTTGTTGAAGGGACTGACCTAGTTGTAAACTGATGCATGCACTGCTTTGCAGATGCTCTAGCTGTGTATTGCCACCAGGAGGCACTGTCAGAATTCTTATTTGTGCCATTGTTGGTCCTTCAGTCTGCTGTGGAGAAGACCGAAGTTACAAAGAGGGAAAACACATGTCTCCGCCTTGTGGACTGCTCACTGCCACTCCACTTCCTAGTTACACCCACTTTTTCAGCGTTCAATCTATGAATAACATCACTCCTTTTGGCCTATGCCCTATAGGTTTTTTGCACAATGACTGAAACCAGCACCACTGAATGACCAATGGGCTGTGAGGTCAGTTCCTTGATAATTAAATATGCAAATTGTCATGACTATTGTCCATCCAGGTTTTGTCATAACAACCCTTCTTGTACTCTAGTTTAATTGTACTTTATTGTCCTGTTATCTTATACATGTTTTTGAACATTAAACTTTGTATCAGAATGGACATAAACGACACCAGTGTCCATTTGGTAAAACAGTTTTCATAACCTGAGCCAAATGCAGCCTTTCATTAGTGTAGTTATAAAATAGATGCACAATAGACCCTCAGTCTCTGTCTATGCAGTATTTACTGTTCCTGGGGTCATGTGTATGCTGTGTGTACTTTAGCAGTATGCATTTGAACCTGAACCTCTGACGTAAGAAGGCGTGTCCAGTTCAATAAATGAACATGTCAGAAATATGAAGTCCCAAACAAACACACAGTAATATTACTAGAAAACTGTATTAATGAAAAAAATAATTATATAATAAATTAATAAATTAATAAATTGTGTAATAAATTGTGACTACAGCATAAGAGTATTTTTGTTTTCTTTTATCTTAACTATTAGAACCTATTTTGCATCAGTTATTTATATTTAGTTGCTTATATTTAGCCACATAAACTGTGGTGGCTAAATGATGCTGATGCTGTTTATTATGATTATTATTTAGTAAGTACATAATAATAATAATAATAATAATAATAATAATATAGTGTTTACATCATAGTTATTTATAGTTTAATGTTGTGCAATGTAGCAGTTCGTGGGTCTAAATGGACATAAAAGTTAGGTGTCTTATGTTGTGAGTTTATCATGTTGTGATAGATTTAAGAAGATTATCCTAAGAGAAACTATGGTTTGGTTATCAACTACAGTTTAAGACCTGTCCATATGAGCTAGAGTATGTAAAACATCTGGAGACGGTTGCATAACCCTCTGTGTAGAGGGTCATACAGCTGTGTGTGCACAAAGAAAAAGATGTGCAGGTGAATTCTTTTCATGTTCATAAAGTGCATCCTCTAATGTAATCCTCAGTCATTGGGAAGTTGTAGGCAATTAGACAAGTCTTACTTCCACACTTTTCTTTAGCAGTGGATGCAGACTGCCCTTTAATCAACCACTTCAGTGTGAATTCTGTTTGCACCTGACGTTTTTAATCTTGGGTAGAACAATATCACCAAATGTGAAATTGGTATTTGCATTATGGACATCAGGAAAAAAAATGAGAGCAAAGGAGAAGAAAAAGTAATGAATTGAAAAAGAAAAATAGAATATCAAATGTGTCACAAAAGCAAAGGAACGATTAACAACAACAACAACAATAATAACAGTAATAATAATATTAAATTACAGAATTTAGAGCATTTAAAGCTTTTTACAGCAAAATCATCCAAAAAATAATAATAATAATAATAATAGGCAATTATCTCCAAAGCATTTGTACATATTAATACACATACACAAATAAGTATTCATAGTGTGAAAACTTACTTTTAAAGGAATAGTACTGCATTTTTTATATATTCATTTTCACAGGTTAGTATAAATAAATACATTTGTTACTGTAAGTAGAATTTTAAGGTATCTGTATTTTACTTGAGTATTTATTTTTCATTTATTTACTTTTTACGTTTACTTCCTACATTTCAACACAAATAATTACATTTTCAAAACAGGCTCGTTATTGTAGGTTCAACTGTATCATTTATAGAGCTTATACTCTGGAGTTACAGTGGGCCAGGACAAGTGCAGGTATGTTGTAGTCAGCTTCAAGCCAGCGCTACAGAAGAGGAACGTGCATAAAGGGAGAAATATTTCAACATGACAATGTTTCTACAACATTTTTGTGAGCTAAACACACAAACTCTTCGTGTGCACTTTGTCACACAGTATGTTGTTAGCTAAAGGGCCAGCTGCTGGGATTACATGGAATGTCATAATTTTTAATCACATATTGGATCTGTCAATTAATCAGATTTCATCTACATTTATACTAATGATGCTTAGATTCGCTGGCTGAATTCAATAATCATACCAGCTTTATATTTCTACTGCAAAGACAATGTATAGAATACTGTTAGTGTAGGAAATGGAACTCAGCTGTGAAACATCTGCTTGCGTCTTGTTGATTTCAGTTGTGTAAATCCACAAAGAGCAGCAGGCCAGCTGATCACAGCCTGTCCACTAAGAAAATCTAATGAAACTCACATTAGAAATTATTGTGAGCTGTTGGTATTTCCCCCACACTGAGCCACGACAACAGATTTTAGTGTTCCTCCACCTGCTGAATCACACTTGAAACCCCAGACTGTTCTCATTTTTCTGTTTAGGTGCAGAGGCAAAGTAACCCCCATTTATTTTTTCTCCTTTATTGCTTGTGTCCTAAATAACAGATTAAAGATGAGTACATTCATTAGAATTAGAATTTGGATTTGAATAAATTTGTATTTTCAGGTACTAATATTTTGTATTACATTAATATAGGAGAAGGTCTAACTACCTGTGCATAAAATAGATTGTAGAATTGTCCTTCAGGGAGCAACTTTTGCACTTTTTTCTGTACTTTTGGCACCTTCGTTCATTTTGATTTGTTCTGTCTAAACATACTTTAAGAAGTCTGGAGTGCAGTAAAATTCAGACATAGGTAACTTGACAGATGCTGATTTGAAAACAACTGGACATGGATAACTTGAGTTTTTTGTGTAATATTACTAATTAGGCAGCTCATTATCTTTCTCTTGACAACAATTTTAAGATATAACGTTTTGGGTCAGCCTTAAAGAAAGATAGAAATGTAAAAGTGACTTACAATAAATGCAGCTGAATTTTAAGCAAAGTTTAAAAAAAAAAAGACATTTTATTTTTCACAACTTTCCCTATGATGTCAATACCAACAATGGCAGTAAAAAAAACATATCTAGCTCTACATAGCATTATTATCACTTTGACCTTCAGATCAATCTATTGACCCTGAAGGAGAGGTCAGTGGTCACATGGGACACAATATTTTTTAATCCTTATGCGGTAATTTCTATATGTTGATAATACACACTGCATAGTTTCCAAGTTATGGGACTTTTTGTGTATTTTTAAGCAATAAACCATTAAGTTGACCTTAACGATACTGGTAGATGTTAGCCAAATTTTCATACATCCCAACAATGTTTTATCAGAATTCATTCAAAACTTTTAGAGCTACTGTGTTGCGTTTACAGACAGAATGAAGGCAGGCATGCATGTGCTACATGCCAATTGCTTTTGTACAAGTAATATTACAATGATAAGAAGGAACACAAACTGTGAAATTATATTTGTTGTCTCTTCCATATCAGGCTTTGCTAGCTCTAAAAAACATGAGTAATATGGTCTAAGGTATGTGTGAGATATTAATTAATTTTTCTGTTTAAAAAAACATTTTTTTAATAGGGTCAACATATGCCAGTGTATTTGTGGAAAAGGGGTATCGGTTTTATTTGTCCATACAAATTGGTTAAAACTCTTTACAGAGACATAATTCTAAATGACAAGCCATCATTTGAAAGAAACACACTGATCTGCAACACGACATCCACATATTCCCATATTAAGATTTCCTTCTCCATGTGTTTGCCTGGAGCAGATTGATAATTTAAGTGCAGTCTCCGTGAGGCATTTATAAGATGTAAGCTGTTGATGCTGACATGGGTGTGTCTGCAGGCTGCAGGCCACGTCTCAGTGCACAACAGCTGGGACTAAAATCCTCCCTTGGCATTTAGACAAGACACACATATAACAACAGCAACAGCCAAAATGAATTCCTAGTAAATTAAAAACTTCCTGTGGAGCATCTTAATGCAAAATAGTAGGCACAGTATCTGTGGAGGCAATTACATGAGTCTAACAGTGCACACTGTTGACATTCATTCTGATGAACAGATTCAAATGTTTAACTGTGATATATCACAGATCATTTACAGTTTCTTTCTCTCAAACACTAAGAAGTATAACAGCAATTCACATTTTGTAGGCCAATTTACACAATGAAATCAGCAGAATTCAATAATAGGAATCCAAGCATACAAAAGGAAACAACAAGCAACCACCAGCAACAATAAAAACAAACTTATACTATGTGGGGTTCTTCCTACTAAAGCTATTTTAAGATGTCCCAAAGACAATACAGATCTTTCTCAACCAATACAGAAAAGCGTGTGGCCCCTCTTCCATGAGCGATGTTGAGCCATGGCTGCAAGAGCTCATAAATACCCTTTCAAAAGTTAAATGTTTCTCAAGCTTATGTTTTTAATGCCCCCTTGTTATCCTCATGACCTACCTACCTCCTGCCTTCCCCATGGCCTGGCACTTTCCCTCCACTGTGTGGATTAAGCCTGTTTCAGTTACAGAAATATTGAATTATTTTTCAGAAGCTTTTTTTGTGGCAAATCCAGACAGGGAAAATATGGCCATCTGGTCTGACTCTATTACATACCACTAATCTCAGGTGGCATACAAACAAGCAACACACATCCACATGCAGGCTTAAACACATACGCACACATACAAAATACACTGTGCATGTTTTCACCTGTATTTCTGAAATTACCATATGACACACTGTACAATTTTTCATCCATGGAGACTCTTTTCAAGCAACGAGAGACTAAGTCCATGTATGCATTGTTTCTACAATCTCTTATATATGAGCTCAAGTGGAACATGATTCCATGTAGTTTCCTTGGGGATTACTAAAGTATGTTGATTCTGATTAATCGAGTAAATAATATCCTTTTGTTGGCATTCAGAAGAAAGTGCTAAGGACACCTGTGCAGAGCTCATGGCTTTAGCTTTAGCCACTAGTTGAAAGTTTCAAAAACACAGATGCTAAAAATGGGGAGACATAAATCAATATAATATTGATAATTAATAAAATTATTAATACAAGAGTGAATTTAATGAAGCTGAAATTACTCAAATGATCAGATCATCTATAGCCTACTTCACATTCCTTGGCGGGGGGGCATCAATGCACCAATAAATGGAGCTAATGGATCTAAATCATTTACAAATTGAAGTTATTGTTTACTTTTTGTTTTTAAGAAGCAGGCTTTTAGCTCTATGGCTGCAAAAGTAAAAGACTCTAAATAGCATCTCTAAAATATGGGGAAACTATAATGTCACGTTATAGGACGTGAGTCGCTCAGTCTTGACGTAATATGAGCCACTGTTTTCAAAGTTTCTTCCGTTTCCCTCCTTAACCACAATAAAATAAAAACCAACCATTTTCCCAGTTGCCATCGTTCAGCACTTCAGCCGTGAAATAGATGGTAAGCTGAAGGAAGCTGTGCAACTTTAGGAAAGTTGCCTACCTTGATTGCCGTGACGATCGTGCAAACTTCCGGGCGTTGTTGGCAAAAGTTTGACGCGCCGGGCCGTGCAGTGCCGATGGCATGATGAATGTCAGCTGGACCGACTTAAAACCACAATGCGCTTTCTGTCAGCCCCCATGCTGACCGCGCCGACAGCACGTACGGCCGAGGTGCCCCGGCCAATTATCCAGGGGCCAGATGCGAGAGTGATATAACAACAGCATGATTCCGTTTAATTTGGGCAATTCCCTTAAAATCCTTGTTTTTCTGCGTCCTCCAACCAAATCTGTCTCTTTATCTCAAAAGGGGAGGAGAGAGGGAGAGAGAGGGGGAGAGAGCGAGACTGAGAGGCAGATTAAAGCCCCAACCTCTGCCCATCTTTATGCTCTCTTGGCTGCAACATCACGATAACTTTCTATTTTCATTTCTAATTACATTGCTGAAGGAAGAAGTCTGATTCTCATTTTGTCGTCATATGTTACACTTTGCTTTTCAAATGGATTCGATTTTTTGCGAAATATTTGAAAAAGAGCAGGCTACTCCACAAATTAAGTATTGTGTTAAATTACAATCTTAAGGTAAATAATTCAAATTATGTTGTAGGCCAGTAATTAATGCACTGTTGAGAATTGTACAAGTCTTTTGACAGGTTCACTGACTGGAGATCATACCACTTAAACGGGGTGATGGCTAAATTACTCAGACTCATACTGTTTCCTTTCTTGCCTGGCAGGTAAGGAAGGAAACAGAATGAGCCTGAGTAATTTAGGCATCCCTATAAAAGCAGCAGGCAGAGAGGGAACACAGAAACCTGCTGGAGCTCAGTGCAGGGTTGGTTAGGATAAAATAATAACATTTGCAGACAAACAACTCCAACATTTAGAGACATATGGCATGCAGCAGTTTCTTGGAGTATTAAGTAAGAACCTCAAGTTATCAAAGCCACTGTGAGTTTCTGCATGCTGCCTTTTTTGTAATACCATAATAGGCGACCACATACACTCACTGGCCACTTTATCTGTACACTTTTTCAACAGTAACTTGATGCTTTTAGGTGTGTTGACATAAGATAAGATAAGATAAGATAAGATAAGATAAGATAAGATAAGATAAGATAAGATAAGATAAGATAAGATAAGATAAGATAAGATAAGATAGAACTTTATTAATCCCTCGGGTGGGTTCCTCTGGGAAATTTGATTTCCAAAAAAGCACAGCACCGACAGAAGTTACAGAGTTATACACACACATATATATAAATACAGAGACAATATAAATAAAATATACGAAGGGGATAAATAGAATAAATAGGAATAAAAATTAAAATACAAGTGAATGAATTGCACATTTCAAGTATTGAGTCTATTGCACCGTTGACTATTTACAAAAGTATTGCACAAAAGGTATTGCACAGTGAGGTGAAGAGGCACTACAGCTTAGTTGTTCCCCCCTCCTTTGTCCTCCTGTTTCCCCTCCCTCTCCCCTCCAGAGAGGAGTTAAACAGTCTGATGGCGTGTGGGACAAAGGAGTTTTTAAGTCTGTTAGTTCTTGTCTTTGGGAGAAGCAACCTGTCACTGAACAGACTCTTCTGGTTGTTAATGGCCGTGTGCAGAGGATGCCCAGCATTGTCCATAATGTCCATCAGTTTCTTTAATGTCCTTTTCTCTGCCACTGTCACCAGAGTGTCCAGCTTCATGCCGACCACAGAGCTAGCCTTCCTGATCAGTTTCTCCAGCCTGGATGAGTCCCTCTTTGCTGTGCTGCTCCCCCAGCACACCACAGCATAGAAAAGTACTCCAGCAACCACCGACTGGTAAAACATCCTCAGGAGCTTCCTGCAGATGTTAAAAGACCTCAGCCTCCTGAGGAAGTACAGTCGGCTTTGGGCTTTTTTATACAGGTGCTCTGTGTTGCATGACCAGTCCAGTTTATTGTCCACCCACAGCCCGAGGTACTTGTACTTGTTACATGGTTAAGATCAACTGCTCAAACTGAAGTTGAGCATCTAAATAGGGAAGAAAGGTAATTTATGTGACTGAGTATTTTAGAAACTGCTGATCTGCTGGTTTAGGTTTTTCAGGTATTGGTAAAAAAAAAGTGAGAGAATATCCAGTGAGCGACAATTCTCTGGGCAAAAATGCCTTGTTGATGTCAGAGGTCAGAGGAGAATGGACAGACTGCTCCAAGCTCATAGGAAGGTAATGGTAACACCAGTGCTGTTGCCAGTTCTGTGAGCTAAGGAGAGGAAACTGAGGCTATAATTCACACAAACTCACCAAAAATGAACAGTAAAAGCTTGGATATAGGCTGCATGATTTGATTAGTCTCCATCTCTGCCTTAGATTTGAGATGGTAGAGTCAGAATTTGGTGTAAACAACATGAAAGAACACATCCAACCTGCCTTGTGTCTGCAGTTCAGGCTGACAATGGTGTTTTAATGGTGTGTGGGATATTTTCTTGTCACACTTTGGGCCGAGGATTTCACCCTAGGAAAATTTCACTAGAAATTTTGGCATGAGGGTGCCATGAATATCAAATTTAGTGTCAAAATGAAAGCCACGTTTTTACACATATGCTGGTGTTACATGCTGTAATATGCAAGAAGGTCCTGAGTTCAATTCCCCCATCAGTTTGCATGTTCTCCCCGTGTTTGCATGGGCTCTCCCCGGGTACTCCGGGTACCTCCCACAGTCCAAAGACATGCAGTTAGTGGGGATAGGTGAATTGATCAATCTAAATTGCCCATAAGTGTGAATGTGAGTGCGAATGGTTGTCTGTCTTTGTGTGTTAGCCCTGCGATGACTGGCGACCTGTCTAGGGTGTACATGACAGCTGGGACCCCCCACGACCCTGAAAAGGATAAGTGGAAGTGAATGGATAGTTAAAATACACCAAATGCAGTAAAATGGTAAATGGCCTGTATTTGTATAGCGCTTTACTTGGTCCCTAAGGACCCCAAAGCGCTTTACACATTCAGTCATCCCCCAATTAACACACACATTCACACACTGATGATGGCAGCTACACTGTAGCCACAGCCACCCAGTAAGTATACACATGTGACATATAATACATACAGAAATAATTAAATTGTTGCTTAAAGTTACACAAAATGCAGAAATCTGCACTTTCATGAAACACTTTTCACCAAAAATTGAAAACTGTTTTTTTTCCTGATTTATTGGGTTAAGTTACAGCTTTTACTGTAAAAAACACAAACATGTTCACTCAATTATTTTCATAACTTGAAATGCAAGTTGCAGAAATTATATTGAATGTTAATTGAAGCTAGGCTCAAAGTGTTAATGCTAGCTTATTTTAATAAACAACATTGTCATATGCAAAACTAGTGTAGCACAAGACATTATTTTAGGTGGCACATGCCACCCCATGCCACCCCTGTAGATCCGCCCCTGACTTTGGGCTCCTTAGCACCAGCAGCTTTTTTGTTCAAACAACAAAGCCTCGAACAAGATAACATGCTATGTAACAAAGTTTAAATCATCTCAAGCTGCCTTTTTGAGCATGGCAGTGAGTTCACTTTACTCAGACGACATCAACGGTCCCCAGATCTCAACCCAATAGATCACCTTTGAGACGTGATGTGGTTCCAGCACCTTGGCTGGCAAGCTGTACCTAAAAAGGTGGCCGGTGAGTATTCATATTTCCTGAGGTGTCTCTTCCTGCCAGTTCAAATTGTCTTGAGTGGACTGTTGTACTGAAATAACACTTAACAAATAAAATAAATCAGACATTGAATTAAATATGTGAGTAATGTTTTAAGGTGGAATTCCCACTTACTCTGATTTCCTTTTATTTCCGGGAACCCATTTTACAGAGCAGCCGTTTAGACAATAAAAGCATAAAGCAGGTGTTACTAATTAAACCAATGAACATTCTGCTCCATTTAGATGCAGACCCCAGATTAATGTGAAGCACCTGGGTTTATGTGGTTTTTCATTGGAAAACAGTTCTACTGCAGGTTCACTGAAGTCCCATCTTGCATATTGAATGAGCCACTCAGGTCAAAAAGATACTCCTGCTGATTGAATAAGATATACTGACTGCAGAGCTGAATCCTAATGTCTAATCATCAGTGTTTAAATAGATGTGGCTGGCACAGATACTTTCACAGGCTGACCTCTGGACCAGCGAACAGCCTCAGGCTGGGGAGGGGAAGCCACTGTCTGGGATCAACACAGTCACGTGAGGTTGATATCCCTGTAAGGATGAAGGCTGCCCCCTGTAGGCTACTAGTGGGACTGCTCTTTGGGAAACCGTACGCATTTATTTGTATGTAACAGTAGTTTAACCTGTTACGACACCATTCACACAGTATATTTATTCATGATGATGTCATTTTAATCACAACAGCATAAATTTTGATCATAACACATTTCCCACCATACATGTGTCCGTTTGCTTCTCCCCTACACTAGTTTCTTATCTAAGAAATGAAAAGTTGTTTCAGAGTCATTTATGAATAAAATGTATGTTTGTAATACATTGTATGCTTTTATTTTATTGTAATTTCCCCACTTTGAATGATTTTGTAATCTTTTTCAATGTCTCCCAGACCTAGAAGTGAGAGTAGCAGTGCAGAAGTGATAAAGAAAACAGACAGCTGGGCCGCCTCCCTTTTGGATACAAATCATTGAAAACCACAGTTAATTAGGACATTTAAGGAAACAGTACAAATATGATAAACCCAAAGAGAAACATTACAACCCCAAATTCGTCATTTAAGTTGCCAAAAATAGCTTCTCCTGATCCTTTCCCAAAGATAAACCCTGTCTATTTTCCCATAGGCATTGTTGAGTCAGTGGCCTATGCATTTTTTTGCTAAATGGACTTAGATTAGCAGACTGGCCACAGTTAGGTTATGTAACGATCTCATCTACATCTTTCTAAATCTGAAGTGAAGAGAGCAGATATCCATTTTGACTATTCACTAAGTGTAATCTTGTCCTAATTTCAGTGTTATGTAGCCTACATTTGCAAATACTTAGGATATGCCCTCAGATTTATGCTGCATCATTCAGCAATGTATAATTTACCTCACTACTCTGTTTGAAGACTGGACTTACTCCAACATATAAACATGTATCTCATAGTTTTCTTACTGCTATCCAGACAACACAGGCACACATCCATCTGTCCATTTTCTTAACTTTTTTTTAAAAATTATTATTATTCAAAGCCATATGGGACTTGGAGGCTATCCCAATTATCATAAGGAAAGATGTAGGTTACCCCCTGGACAGGTCGCCTGTCGATCATGGGGCCATTTCTGGATAAGTCTGTTTTAACAATCTCAGTTCATACTCATGAGCATTGCTCTCTTCTTATGGGAATCCTGCGCTACATGTCTCAGCAGGCCTGAGCTACTGGGCTTCTCTCATTCATTCACACTTCTATTTCCCCTCCCAAAGCTGTTATTATCAACTCTTATTTCATTCGTGTGACAAAAATAACTCAGACAAAGCAGGGCAAGCCAACTACAAAGACAACACTTATGAGACAATGGGATGTGATAGGAAAACATAGGGAAAAAGAGGATTTCATGTCTGTTGTATCTAATATTATTAAAATAATTTATCATGAGATGAATAAGTTGTTTGACACCCTAACTGATATCTTCAATGTGCTACATCCTTAAATGATGAGGTTTTAAATCCTTATTTTCTGTTTGAGGCAGATTAGTGATGGAAGAATTACTCAGATATTAGTTGATTGATGCACAAATGTGCATAAAGAACAAAGGAGCACTAACCAAATCTCTTAATGTGTGTTTGATGGAAATATGGCAGCACATGCATATCTGAAATTTTCTGTTTGCAGTGTTGTAAGAGTGGAATGGAACAAAAGATACAGACAGAAAATAATTTATTCACTGACACAAAGTTGAATCTGTGAGAAGGTTGAAAAAAAGCTGCAGAAAGACAGAAATAAAAGAACAAGAAAGAAAAAGAAGTCCAGAAAGGGGACAGGACATGATTGTTGAGCTTAGGAATTATTAATGGAAGTAGGATATATTAAGACTCTAATACTGTGCTGAATCTCAAATGTGAGCAATGACTGGTTGGAGGACAAGAGGAAGTAGATATAATTTGCTCCCCCGACTTACTGGCAGATACACAAAACCAAAAAAACATTTCTCAAATCGACATAAGTACTAAAAAAATATGTGTATGTATGTATCAGTTTCTTGGCACTGCCTTATTATTCTTATTATTCTTATTCTTATTTTTATTATTATTATTATTCTTAGTAGTAGTAGTAGTCGTAGTCGTATTTCTGATCTTATTTTCTGCTGCTGGTGCTTTTTCATTCTTAAAAGGGATACAAGCTGGTCCAGCCTCCTATTTTTTCACATTAGTTTTGGGAAATGTCTGTCTTCTATGCATTAACCTAAAACAGAGAAAGTAATAAAATCATTCCATCAAATAAATAAAATAAGATATTGGTTCAGTTAACACTGTCATTCCACCTTGTCGACACCAGGGGGCAGATGAAAATAACGCATGAAGGAGGCATACAGTTAAGCAGCCCACTCCAGTCTGTCAGACAGACTAATAGAAAGCCGCACAGCTGATGAACGAAAGGCACTTCAGTCGGGTTCAGTTCATGTATCAAACCCAAGAATGTTGATGTGCGTCCCAACTTTGAAACAATCTCACTGCCTGCAAATTTCACACTTGAGGAAATCATGAAAACAGCAGGATTTGCAGATGCTATGCTCTATTAGTCAAACAAGGTTAAAAAGGAAAGTAAAAGTATCAGTTTGTTGTCTGAAGTAGTGACCAGTCTCACTGTGTTCCTATTATGTGGAAATATGACATAATGGAACATGAAGCCCTGAGTGAATGTGTCTTTTATCCCAGAATGCTCGATCATCATATCAGCGTTTTGTATCCTGGATTAAATTAGTCTTAGATATCTGAGTGTGTTCTCAGTGGCTTGTGTTTTATTGGTGTGTGGGTGGGGACATTTACTGGAAAAGATGAGGATGGAGAACTGAAAGAAAGATCAAAACCACCACCTGGGGGATTACACAAAGTATTAATGTAATGAGGTTTGTGAGTATGTGTGTCTATAAATAAAGATATAGAGATAAACTAAACAATGACCTTATAATCAAGCTCTGGTTGGAGAGGTAGTGGAGGAATCCAACACTACAGATGGACAGATGAAAGACAGACGGAGCTCAGTAAGACAGGGAAGTTAGAACATTAGCAGTTGAGTCTTTGTTTCGCCGCAATCACGTGTCTCTGTTATGTGGATCGATTTATTAATGGGTGTCAAAGCAAGTCAGCTGCAACAATTAAAGAGAATACTGAAGATTAACAGGTCACTGGAAGCAAAGGTATATCGTGAAAGCTGGCTATAGATTTTATGTCAAAGCTATAAATAACATCAGGTCATCTAAAGCACAGACAGGCTGTCAGCCATCCACCATCGAATATCTGGCATATTAATTAACCTTTTTATAGGTTTATGTATTTATCTTTGTCTTCCTTACCCAATATGATTATGGAGTGTTCACATAACACAGTCCTCTAGCTGTTTAAATCATAAACCTGTGAACAGAAAAAAGAAAACCTAGTGTTATTAAAACAGGGTCTTTCACCATCCATACAGGACTGATGAAAAAGGAAACTCCCCTCCTCCACACACATGAATGTAAAGATGCACTCAGGCTATTAAGAGGGCTGCATGTTCGGGTATAAATCAGCTCACAGTACATCAGGGAAATATGTCCTGCACATGAGACACTCTCTTGGCCTAATAGATATTACCTCATACAGCATAAAAGCAAATGCACTTATGTCAATCAAAATGACTAGCTCTACAAAAACATATTGGTAATATTGTGAACGAATGTCACTACTTTTCAAGGCCACTAAATCAAGAGTAATTAAAATTGCCCCAAAGCGTCACTAAAGACAAGAGACAATAACCCTGCAGGGAGGAGGAACCACTAGTGGGCAATATGACTGGAATATTGACAAGTGAGCAAGGTGACGTGAGGAGAAAAAAACCAGGTACAAGGGGGAGAGCCAAATGGTTCTGATTCAGAGAAATGTTTGCACTTGTCCCACTCTGATGAATTACAAGTCGAGGGCCTTTTGCTCTCTCTCGCTCACTCCCCTCCTTGCTGGTTTTATAAATAGGCCACTTTGCTTTCTCAGTAATCCACAGAGAGCACAAGATTCACTTAAGGCGAAAAGCGGGACACGAAACCATTTAGGTGGTGAGGGTTGATACACCTTATGTAATGGACATGAGAGCAGATGCTCCAGTAGCGGTTCCCTACGCTCTGTTACAGCTTTTTCCTTTTTGTTTTGTTTTCTTTCTCACACAAAATGATGTCACAGCCGATTTCACTATCGTTTCTGTGACAGCTGCTTATAGGACACCACGGTGTGAATCCACATGAGAAAAACACAACAGTAGCTGCATGTTAGCATAAATATATTCTTGATGTTATCAATGAGACCAGTATAATTCATAATAACTTTATAATATACATTTATTTTAAATAATGAAAGTATCTCTGAATAGATATTTTCTGTTTTTAGTTTATGTTCATAGGACATGATAAGGACAGACATTCAAATCCATATTTCTTTGGGTGTAATAATATACAGCTTGATTCTTAGTTCCTTCTTTTGCATACAATAGCAGATAAAACAATCCTTGTACATATAGTGAGCATAGACAGCTGTAAGTATAGACAACAACACAGTCAATGAGCTGAGGATTATCTTATATTTCATTCACACACGTTTTTGCCTGTCAAACAGTTGAAGAAGACAGAGCAGAGCGACTGGTTTTCTGAGAGTAACTTTGTACTGAGACAGGATTTATTTGACCAAGCTCTGCATCAAACCTCAGTCCATCCACTTCTGAGGCTCAAAGGCAGCTAATTAATACAAAAACAGAGTGAAAAACAACAGGATTTTATCATTTCTGACAAAGCAAATCAGTTTCATGGATTTTCTATTACGCAGGAACCTACACATGGCAGAGTCTGGTTCTAAAGCATTAGGTACTTGACGACATAATCAAAGCAGCTCTAACTCTTAGATACATTTACATGGCTACAGTTGTGCAAACCCCACAATCGGCAGGTTTAGGTCCGTTGTGGCAGCGAAGTCTGTCACAGAAATGCGTCTGCCAGACATGTCCATAAGATTACATCTCTCGGGTAAGCATCTGTGTACACTGTCTGTATGTTTTAAAATGCCCAGTGTTTGTATGAATGTGTGTCCGTGTACAAGTCCATATTGTACATATATTTATTAGTTTCAGGTTGGCCATTCTTGTATTTTGCTCGTTTGTGTTGTTGTGTTTGCACATCTCTGTTGCTTGTGGGGCTCGCACACAAGAATTTCACTCGCATGTGCTGTGCCAGTGTGCCTGCACATGTGATGTGACAATAAAAGTGATTTGATTTGATTTGAAGTCCACTCGTGTTGTGCAGTACAGCAAAGCCGTGTTATCCATGACTTAGATCCTGATGTGCCACGCTGTTGGTTCCTCTGAGAGTTTGTTGTCATTTCAGGTGTTGTATGCTTGCTAAGAAGAGCAGCAAAGACAGCGTCCAGCCTAAGCCTGAAGTGACATATATACGTAGGTGTTCCTGTACACAGGAGCAGCTCATAGTAATGCAAATACACATAAGAAAAATACAAGGGAGAAAATTGCGGCAGTGTTGTCTCACTTGAATGATCATACTTCCCTTCACAGACTTTGCTCTACTTCCTTATATTTTAAGTCTTCAGTAACTTGCCTTTGCAGACACTGTAGCTTATCTCACAGGTCCACACGCACTTGTGGACATCATCACAATGGAGTGTTTCCTTTCAGTTTGCTTTGTTTAATATACTATGTGCATGTGTTTAATATATGCAGTACATAGGCTGTAAACACTGTGCTAACGCTGAGCACCATTGTCATTCTAGCCTGGAAACAAGGGGAGCAGCATTTGAGAGCAGTGACGTCAGCTTGTGTGTCTCTGAAAGCTCTACGTTTCTCTCACAGTCTCTTTGTGTCTGAGTCTATTTCTCTCTCATAAGCTCTCTCACCCACAAAATATTACACACCGAGGTTGATGGACCTATATGTTAGAGATGGCAGCACTCAGACAGATCCTTGGAGCATTACAAATACACTTGGGTGAGCAAAAACTCTGACTGATCAGCTATGAAACTCAGTGCATCCACTGAGCTGGCAGCAGACGGTGCGCTTTCACGATACATAGATACTAGGTCATGACTGCAACAGACTATAACAAATAGAAAAGTGAAGAGTTTGGGATGTTGTTAGCATCCACAGGGCGGATCATAGTGTGATATCTTTCATCTCCTATGCTGGAGGTAGCTAATAAGCTGCCACATGAACACACTACCCTCTCTAACTTAGAACTTTCCATGTATGTAATTAAGTACGTTTTCCTTTCTTTATTGTCAAATATTACTTATATTAATGCATGCACCAATGATTACTTTTGAGGACATGCAGCTTTGCAAAATCAGAACTGCAAAAGTTTTGGTTAGTTAAATATGTTGGGCCAGGGGAATGATTTCTGAAATGGGTGCAGAAACGGAAAAAAATGCATACAAAATTAACAAAAGAAAATTGATGTCTTTTACAAACCAAGATCCAATTTAGCAGGTGGTTGCACATAACAACTTTCAGAGGAAAACAAATGTTCCCTTTTCATGTCTGCCTTAGATGGAGGCCATTAAAGGATAACGCTGTGAAGCAGCTTGATTAGGTCAGATTACTCTGTTTTAACAGCTAACTGCTTAAGACGTCGTAAGCAGACTTGCAGTAAACTCAAATGCTGGCACTAAAGCTGAAGCTTAAAAATGACATATATACATTTCAGTTGATCATGAGACCTAAGCTGTGTTGATATATGCAACAGAATGTCAGCAATTTGCCCACAAAATCATTGTATCTATTCCTACACACATGGAATGCTTTGAAGTCAAGAACAGCAACGTTTATTTTGGGCAGTGATGTCAAGCTGAACACGTTTAACTGCGTGTCTAAGGTTACAGCAAAGAGGCTGGAAACTCACCCAGAACACTAAAAGAGTATTTCATTCAACATTAAGGCCATGAAAATATATGTAATAAGACCACGTTGATCATAAATTAATTATATTAAAAACACTCATTAGTAGAATACGTTAAGACATTCACTCTGTTCAGTGTTCTGCTGTTCACCTGCTAATCTGCACTAATTAGAGGCAAGAAAAGGCTTCGAGTGGAGAGAGTCACGCACCCTGCATAGACATTGTAAATCATTTTGAACTTCATCAAGAAGAAATGGCAGGAAAAGAATGTGGTGTACAGAATTACAGCAAAGCACTCATTTAGGCTGTTGGTGTCTACCTGTCTCTGCTAGCTTGTACTAGACAAGATGTAGCAAGGGAATGAATACTAGTGCACATGGCCACCAGCATATTGGTGCTGCACTCTCGTTCTTTCTTTCTTAATTCGGTGTTCCCTCGAGAGAACAGCTGTGATCTGGTTGAAATGATTTTTCTGTGTATCTGGACCTCGGCAGTTAGAGCAGCAGATTAAAGCTGCCCATGAATGCTGATCGAGTGGCCTGTTTTATAAGTTATGACACGTCTGTAATATTGTTGGAATATTGTTATCATGCATCCTTTGTGCAGCAATTAGAGAAAGAAGATAAAAAAAATTTGTGGTCCTTTTATATTGTTATTATTGATTATTATGGTTAGGCTACAATTTTGCTACTGTTGGAGGCAGGATAACTACTTTCACAGGTAAGACTAACTCCATGCAAACACTAACAATGTCGTGAATACGACAGCTGACAGTTCTATAGTATGAACATGATGTGGGAGAGGATGTGGTCTTCTCTACTGACCCTTTCTCCACGTTAATCTCACTGATCTGCTCTGTACTCCTATACTGGGCCCCATACATTTATCAGTATGCGGACCTTTAGCTTCCCACTACAGTTATTGTAGATCCCAGCAGAAGTAAATCATCCGAGCTCGCATTATACATCTGTACGCATCTTGGTGATGTTTACATAGTTAGTGTTGGCCAGGGTGCAGTTTCCTGTTTTCCTGGCCTCTGATCTGAAGTCCTCCATACTGTGGTTCACTGCCTCTTGGATTTCCACATAGTCAGACTTACTGAGAGTGGATCCACTGCCGCTCCGACCGCTCTTCTTCAGCTCATCAGCTGAGCTGGCTTTAGGCACACTTGGCATATTCAGATACTGTGCCTGCTCCTCACCTTCTGTCTCTCTGTGGTAGAAGTAGTTGAAGTTTGATACAATGACCGGTACAGGCAGTGCAATAGTCAGCACACCGGCAATTGCACAGAGAGACCCCACAATCTTCCCCCCAATAGTTGTTGGGACCATGTCTCCGTAGCCTACGGTTGTCATGGAAACCACTGCCCACCAAAAGGCCTCGGGGATGCTGCTGAACTGAGAAACTGGCTCGTCTGCTTCTGCAAAGTAGACCGCACTAGAGAAGAGGATGACACCAATGAACAGGAAGAAGATGAGGAGGCCCAGCTCACGCATGCTGGCCTTCAGTGTCTGCCCTAAGATCTGGAGTCCCTTGGAATGACGTGAGAGTTTGAAGATACGAAATACCCTAACTAGACGGATGACACGGAGAATAGCCAACGACATGGCTTGCTGGCCTGCCTGGCCATCCTCTGGCCGCTCTGCTAGTTCTGTGCCGAGGGTGATGAAGTACGGGATGATTGCCACAATATCAATGATGTTCATGATGTTGCCAAAAAATCCAGTTTTGCTGGGACAGGCGAAGAACCTAACTAGGAACTCAAAAGAGAACCAGATGATGCAAAGCGTCTCAACAATGAAGAAAGGATCTGTAAAATAAAAGCTTGCAGATGGAGTGGTGGTGTTGTATGTGGACTGGAGTGAGTTATACATCTCATCTTCGTTTCGATTAAGTGGCAGTGTCTCCAGACAGAAACTGACAATAGAGATAAGAATCACCATGACAGAGATTATGGCAATGATGCGAGCTGGTCCTGAGCTCTCTGGATATTCAAACAGAAGCCACACTTGTCTCTGGAACTCGTTTTCTGGCAGAGGCCGCTCCTCCTCCCTTATAAAACCTTCATCCTCCCTGAAGATTTCCATAGCCTCTTCACCCAATTCATAAAACCGGATCTCCTCAGAAAAAATGTCAAGAGTCACGTTAACAGGCCGGCGCAGTCTCCCTCCAGACTGGTAATAATACAGAATAGCGTCAAAACTTGGTCGATTCCGATCAAAGAAGTATTCATTCCGGAGCGGATCAAAATACCTCATCCTTTTTTTAGGATCACCTAGCAGTGTCTCTGGAAACTGGGAAAGTGTCTTCAGCTGTGTCTCAAAGCGCAAGCCTGAGATGTTAATGACAACCCTCTCGCAGCATTCATGATCCGGATCCGAGTCGTAATGGTCATGAGACTGACCTGGATGTGCTGCTGCTTCATCCGCAGGGTCGCTGGTAGCGACCGTCATGATGGAAGAAGATGGGACCTGCAGCTTTCAGACCGGGCGGGGCCACGCTGGGCCACAAGTAGGTAAAGTCTCCACACACTTGTACAGTCAGGCAGATTTGCCTGCTAAAAGGAACAGACAGAAAGCAGAGGTAGGTTTAATATTAATGTGATCAGCACATGCTTCACGCTCTACTTTTTATGGGACTTTAAACGAATAACTTGTTCAGAAACTTGTATTCACTGGCAAACATTTATGATCCACTTATTTTGTCAATTCTTAAACCAAACATTTTTCAGCTGCTGTTATTTCCCAGAAAGGCCATGTTACTTCAAAGCCTTGAAAGCAGAGCATTTGAAAATAACAAGTTGGTGGGGGCAGAACCATTTGCGAGCGCTGGCTCCATTGTGTCTGTGTATTAGGTTATGAGTTCTCCCTCATATGAGCACACTGCAGGATCAATATGCAGGCTAGTAATACAGTATCCACTCTCACAGGGTGCAATTACAACCAACAAATCTGATTATGAGCTCAGTGCTCCACAGTCTCTGAGATGAGCTTCCTCTATAAATCTGGTGTTACCAGCATTTCCTACCAATGCTGAAAAAAAATCTTACCTAATTTAATAAACTTCGTAGTTTTTTCAGTAGAGAAGATTTTGGGAGATTTGTCAATTCACGTGTTTGACATAACACACATCTGTTCTGTTCATTAGCAGCTGCACAAAAGCAACGGTGGTCCACAAAAAAACCCAAAAAAACTTGTTTCAGCTTTTGATTTTTAAAATAAGGTCTGAAAAAAATCAATCAATCAAAAGCCCCTACCTGCTACTTTTCACAGGCACGTATTGGGCTTGTTTACAGTCTCTGTCCTCTGCTGGTAAATCTTAAGCAGAGTGCCCGGTCCTGAGTCACTCCCCTCGGTCCAAGCAGCTCCTTCCTGTCACTCATATATCATCCGAAGCTCTGGCGCTGCAGCAAGGCGGCAGTGGGAATGGGAGAGGGGACAAGGTGTGAGGATGCAGGAGTTACCTCCATCGCTTCAGTGACCAGCGGGCACATGCCGAGATGCAGCTACGCTACAGGCTGAAGCTGGTCGGGGACGACGGTGGGGGCAAGTGGTTTGCACTTAAACACACTTAAAATCCTGACATTAGTTAAATTTAACATGACACTGCCGTCGCCCAAAACAAAAACAACGACAGCCTTGATGCCTGGCATCAGTAAAGAAAAGATACTGTGAAAGCCGCCGAGGAGATTTAAGAAATAACGCGGAATCACCTGTTTGATTCCTAAGTTGTTTAAAAAAATGTTACTTTTTAATTATTTCAACGTAAATATCACCATCCTTTTTTTCGGATGGGGAAAATCCATATGACTACACCAGTGATGCACATCACTAAGAAACAGAATGCATTCACAACTCCATGGATGAAACCAACCCTCTGATGGCGAAATAAACTATTGCTAATAAATGTGAGTCCAAGCAGCCAAGTTCATGCATTTTCAGACATTAAATGGAAATGTTGTAGTTGACTGCAAGCGCGAGTTAGTTTGGAGGGGCAGGTGCCAGACATGCTCAAGCCATTTGCAGCCCTATCCTGTGCGGATCATGGAAATCCACAACAGTCTCCATGCACTAAACAAAGCAGCATAGCATTATCTGTCCGAGTACAGGCAGCATTATTTCAGATAGGCTAATGGCATGCAGGAATTCACCGCGATTGTCTTGTTGTTGTGCAGACGCATGTAGCCTATTAATGTTTTGTTAAATCCAGTTTTTCTCTTCTCAAAAGGTGTCTTGAGGTCGTTCGTCTATTTCTTCATATGTGCCCTTCTTCCCCTATTTGACTAATCAGTCCAGCGGCTGTGTCATCTCATCACGTCTAACTGTTTTTGAGCTGCCGGCTCTTCCCGTGTTTCTCATATTTCACCATAATTCACCATAGTAGAGATGCGTGGGCTGCAGTTAGGCATTGCAGCGCATACTAAAAGCTTCTTGTGCGCCTCGCCCCATCCCTTTGCGCTCCCCACCCCCCGACACTCCTGTCCTCACTCTTCCACATTAAAGAGGAAGCATCGCCCACTAGAGAGTGGAAGCGTTTCTAAGCAAAACACGCGCTGCTCAGAAGAGATTAAGGGGAAGAAGAAGAAGAAGAAAAAAACCCTTAGAGGCAGAGAATGTCCGAAAAAATTTGAGCGATAAAATGTTGTTAATGACTTGGCTTCTGTTGTGTTTCCGATGTGGATATATATCCACATAACAAATTAGAATTGGGCTAAAGAGAGGCACAAAAACACCGTGAACAACAGTGAGGGAGAATTGTAGGGGAAATTACACGTTTAAACAGCTAATGCACAAAACAACAAAATCCCAGGTGCTCAAAGTTATTTTTGACGGTCTTGAATAGTTTTGGAATTCATGTCTCTCCAATGATTATAATAGTTAATCTTTATATGTATGACATAGAAACACCCCTGTCCTGATCGCTTTGTGTGTGTGTGTGTGTGTGTGTGTGTGTGTGTGTGTGTGTGTGTGTGTGTGTGTGTGTGTGAGAAAGATTACACTTTAAAAGATTACATTTTTAAAAATTATTCTATTTATGAAGGAAAAAACCTGTCCAAACCTGACTGGCCCTATTTAAAATAGTAGTTGCCCACCTCGTTATCAACTGTGATTAAGCTCATTTGTTGAAAAGTTGAGTTCAAATTCACTTGCCATATCCAGGCCTGATTACTGCCAGACCTGCACAATCGAGAAACCCTTACATAGAACATGTCTGACAAAGTGAAAGAGATCTCAAATTGAATCACCACAATCACAATCTAAAGAAACTCAGGAACAGATGAGAAACAAAGTCACTGACATCTATCACTTTGGGTTACAAAGCCATTTCCAAGGCTTTGAGACTCCAGTAAACCACTGGTGAGAGCCATTACCCACAAATGGAGATATCCTGGAACCTTCCCAGGAGTGGCCAGCATACCAAAGTTACTCCAAGAGTAAATCAGTGACCTGGGAGGTCACCAAAGAACTGAGAACAACATCTAAAAAAAACTGCAGGGTTCACTTGCATGAGTTAAGGACAGCCTTCATGTTTCAAAAATTGGACAGGAACTGGGCAAAAGTGGCATCCATGGGAGAGCTACATAGTTAAAACCACTGAGAACACCAAGGCTCGCCTTGCATTCACCAAATAATGTCATGGTGAACCCCGAGACTTTTGGTGAAATATTTTGTGAACTGACAAGACAAGAGTTGAACTTTTTGGAAGGTTTGAGTCCCCAAACCAACACAGCATTTCATAAGAACAACATCATACCAACAGTCAGACATGGTGGTGGTAGCATGATGATCTGGGGCTCCTTTGCTGCTTCAGGACCTGGACGACTTGCTCTAAATGATGTAACCATGAATTCTGCTCTCTATCAGAAAATCCTGAAGGAGAATGTCCAGGCATCAGTTAATGCCATGAGGCTCAAGCTGACTTGGTTTATAGCTTGGATTTAAACAGCACAGCTAGGTTTGGCCCGTTCCTCTTCCCCGAAATGAAATAATCATTTTAATAACTACATCTGCAAATTGCATTTATCTAAATTTATTTGATGATCTGAAGCATGATGAAGCAAGTGTGATAAATACAAACCATAAGACATCAGGAAGGGAACAAATACTTTTTACGGTACTGCACTGTATTTGCCACTCTGGTGTTATCAGGTTCTACTGATAAATGCCCTGGAACTCTTAAATCTTCAGTTGTTTGTGAATGTAAATGAACACAGCCCATTTCTAAATGCAGGAGCAAGCCCAGCTTCCAATATCCCGCGCTGGGTGTCAGTAGAACAATGATTCATCTTCCACCACCATGTTGAAAGCAATTATCTAAACACACTTTCACTCACGGGATGAGGAAGAGTGCACGTAGAGCATGTTATAGAATATGGGATTCAGAAAGGGTCACAGTGACGTGAGGTTTATTTAAGTCTTGCAGCTGTTTTGTGTTTTTGTTTTAAGATCCAACATCAGTTTTTCATGTTAGAATTCACTGTTCTAAACCATGAATACATTTTTTAAAAATCGTTTTATTTCTTTAACCAAATAAAAAAATCATCAGCTAACTGAAGTCTTATTGGAATCCCACTATTAATTACTGTTGTACTATGTTGAAGCGATACAACGCATATCTATACTTCAGATGAAACCATATATACATATATATATATATATATATATATATATATATATATATATATATATATATGTATATATATATATATATATATATATATATATATATATATATATATCAACAAAAAATGCAGTGGTAACTAAAGTCTTGACCTAAATCATAAAGTTGGTATTTCCTAGCTGGTACAGTGCTGGGCTTTGAATGCCCATAGACATATAAAGTATAAACAGTTTTATATCAATGCCACACAGTTTACCCAGAGTTTGACAGACCCAAACCCCTTCCAGATAGCCAGATCCATCTCCAGTTCCCTCTTACCTTCAGGTTATGCCAAGTCTGAACCTAATAGGAGCATTGATTGTGTTTTATGTTTAGCCAAGCAGGCCAGATAAAATCTGAAAGGGAAACTTTAGATTGCTTCCCAACTATTGACCCCACATGACTGCAATAACCATGCAAACATTATTTTTCACTGTATTAAATATGTACCATGTTGTGATAGCCAGTGAATTTATTGGAGCTTATGCTCCAAAATGCTACCCAAGCACTCTGTTTTGTTTGTTTGTTTTTTCTTTCTTTCTTTTTTAGAAGATGGATTAGAGGAAGTAAATATGATGGATACAGTCTTAATACTCGGGATAACATCTAAGTGAAGAGGTTACGCAGAAACCATTATTCCTGAAAGAGAAGGGCATACGAATATTTTGAAATGATTATGGCACGACTAGGATATGTGTGTCGGACACGCACACCTAAAATCTCCAGCCTTTCTCATGCATGACTGGAAGAGTGAGAACGAGACCGAGTGAGGGAGAGAGGTTGTTTATCTAAGTTATGACAGACGACTGCAGGGAGGAGCTTTGTCCTGTGTGACCTCTGCTGGTGCTGCAGCAGGTGATATCTTACTAGATGCAACACACTCACACGTGCAGTGATGAGCTGTTGTTATCGGTACATTCCTTAACATACTGACTCCCTGTTTCTTTGTGGCTTCAAGCCCACAAAAATCCATGTGCAAAAACACACACATTTCTTTATACATGTATAAATGAATATGAATATGTTTCTGAAACTGCAGTTAATGTAAATGGAGAACAAAAATAAACGAATCTTTGTTGCAGAACTTGGCTCCTGTATGACACACCAAGGAGTTCATCAGCTTATTCTGGCCATTCATCCCTCTTTTTCCTCTCATTTTCTCCACCCACTCTTCACGTTCTCTGCATGTCTCCCCCTGGGGTCTCTCTCTATATTTAGAAAATGACCTTGCAAGTTCTATACCTGTGTGTTGAAAGCAACCGGTTTTCACGATGAGATATGTCCTTACCTCCAGAGCAGAGTGCTCCGGTATTGATTCTAGATGTGGTTTCACTTTCCGTTGTTTTCTCCACCTTAGAAAACAAGAGAAAATCAATGATCTTGCTGATCTGGAGGGTGTGGTTTAGCAAAGAGAGGAGTATACAAATGGCATGTATTCTGTATCACTAGATATTTGCTGCTGAATCTATAAGCAACATATTAAAACATCACCTTTGCATGGAGGCTCTTGGTGGCCTGACACGTCCACTGAACATTCATTTTCCCTAAGGAATTTCTGAAACTGTGGGCAGCAGTTAAGTGCTCTCTGTCTGGACAATTCAGCTAAATGAACAGTTAATGTATACAAACCATAGTCTGTCAGCCACAAGCATCAAGCACCAGTCTGCCTGTAGTCTGTCTGTGTATATTTGTATTATATTACTAAGAGTTGTGGAAAAACAACTATTGGGAAAGACACCAGAGAAATGGTGGAAATTGTGTCAGGAAGAGCTTATATTTATGGATCAGAAGACACTAGATTAGGGAGGATGGAAAAAAAGCCATCAGGAAATGCAGAAATGAGGGATGCAGAAAATGAAAACGAAGGGGAGGGATGGAAGAACAGAGGTGGAGAGGGCAGCAGATAAAGGTCACGGTGACAGTGATGAGTCATGCAGCAGAATGCAGGAGCGTCTTTGTGTCTCTGTGTTAAACTGTCAGCCTCTCTACCATTTGTCTCTTTGTTTTGGCAGCAAAAGATTGCAAATGAACATCCTGCTCTTGCTTAATCTAAATCTTCTTGCAGGCCCGCATGTGTCAGACTGTGTATATTTGTATTTCTAAGGTATTTCTTTCTTTGCATTTGTATACAGAACTGGACAGGGAGTCCTGTGTTCTCTGCTACGCCTGCGGCTGAAAACTGGTACTGATCAGCCAATCAGCAGTAAGAAATAATCTGATTTTAGTGGAAGCACTAGCAACAGCATCATCATCCTTAGCAACCATCGTTTCCTGCAGTGCCAAGACTGTAGCTCTGCAAGCGAACAGGGAAATATCACACAACTGGGAGTCACTAGAGGAAAAAACAACAAGAGGCGTGTGTACTGTGTCACATGACCAGGGCATAAAATGCTTTATTATACTTTATGTTAAGAAAGTCACGAGTTTATTGTGAAAGTTCTTTTATGAAGAATTTTGAAGCTGAAATCAGTCGACACCTTCCTTTATAACATTAGTGTGTTCACTCTAATCTGGACTCTGGTTTTAAGACAAAATGTAATCATGATTAAAAATAACAATTAGCTGTTGGTACTGTTAGAAGATGTCAAGCAGCCAATAAATAAAAAATGGTTTAAATTAACATAAAATTAAAAATGTAATCATCAACAAACTGATCTCGCCTCGGGTCGAAAGCATAAGCATATATTTTAGAGAATAACATTCAAATATACCAAAGTATGCAATGGGAATGATTAAAAAAGCTTACCCATGTGTTGATAATTGATAAGTCCTGGCACTCTGTGGACATAGAATTTTATTCTGTGGAGTTATTTGATTATATTTTCCGCTCATGTCTTAAACTCGTGCTGTTTCTCAAAAACAACAGACGAAAATTGAAAATTCAAATTATGAAAATCAAATGAAGTGAGAAAGATGATGTGTGAAGGCTGTATGGAGGGGATTTACTTGTAATGAGGGCTCTGTAGACCTTCTGGATCACTGTTTACCAGCCTGGGCCTCAGCTTCTCTATTCCCATCCCTGAAAGCATTGGTTTGGGCCACAGTATGCAGCTGTTTCAGTTGCTTCATATTTATTAAGCGAGGAGCATTTTGCAGCTAATGATCCAGACTTTCCCCTAAAGCGTTAGAAGCCAAAAAAGACTCAAAAGGGAACAAATTATGGATTAAAATTTGCCCCAAAGTGCAGTGTCTCTTGTGATAATATTAACCTTGGAAAATTTATGTACATTTTGTGTCTACGACTTCTTTCCTCTGATCACAGGTGACCAGAAACATCCAAAGGGACATTCCATCATCTCCCTTCAAGATCTGTTGGCATTTTGATTGTGAAGGTTTTATACTATGTGTGTGCTGGGATGATGTTGGCTCACAATATTGAAATTGTTTCAACTTAAACTTGCTGTTCACATCGAGTCCCTGCATGGTGAAACCCAGTCTACACAGTGTACAATTCTAATAAACACACTGATACACAAAATTAGACTTTGCTAGCCTCTACCTTTCCCTGTGCACAGTTTACAGTAACACCAACAGCTCAAGAGATTAGCTCTGAAATACACCTGCAGAGGGCTGAATCTGCCACCAGCAGCCCTCCCCTGTTACTATGGAGAGTTGTTGTGCATTAGCCCTGTGGCTAGTGTGAGGTCTGATGACATCATTTTTGTGATCGGCTGCCACATTGTGCCTTCTCCTATGTTTGATACTGAAGGAACAGACAAGCAAAAGAATGAAAACAGACACAAATAGACTGTGGGGGGGATTTGCTGCGCATGTAAGAGGGGACAACCAAAGATATAGTGGTTTGATTCTTTCAGCCACACTTTTGCCAAGAGAGATGGCAGAGTGGTTAGTGAACTGGCAGGCTCGTCGCAGCAATAAAGCACACTTTCTCATACACAGCATGACAGCATGATTGCTGCAAACCTTTGTTACAATGTTAATATTTACCTCTTCGCCTGGGAGATGACATGAAGTTTTCCACTGTGCTCTAACACAGCTCAGTGCTCTTTAAGGTGCAACCAGACAAACCAGGGGGCATCCAAACGTCTGACGTAGAATTAAATTTAGGAATCACCAAATGTTTCTTTCTAAATCTGTCAGAGAGACGTCTCTTTTATTTTCAATATTGCCCTTCTAGTTCATTGATGGAGTACTCCGTCATAAGCTTCCTGTCTGGTCCTGCTGCTACAGAGAGCTCTCTTTGTTCTTTCTTCTGTTGTGTTAGTGTTTTCCTGTAACCAAAGGACTCTGGGCCAGCACTGTTTTTCACTATTAAAAGACTGTCACGTTGCAAGGCTCTTCACGGGAAACACTTGTTAAACAGTGGCACATCCTGTGTGCCAACAGCATTTCTGCACACAGCAGAATCCAGAAAAACCCATGAAATGATTGAATATTGCAGTACTGAAGGATTAAACCATTTTATATCATGTACTTAATTGCATTATATGTTGCACAGGTAAGGCAGTCACTAATTCTTTGCCCAGCTATAAAACATTTCATGTATTTTCATTCTATTAACGCTTAACTGCAAATTTAATAGGTTTCTTTTATTGAACAATTTAGAGTGAGAGAAAGGCAGAGGGATACTAAACACAGGTTGTTAGTCTCCCTTCTAGTTAACTTAAAAGTGGAAATGTACTTTGGAAATGTATTGAATCCAGACATCCCTCTGGACGTAGCTGCAGGAAGGTTTTCTGAATCTTTTCAGAGTGTCTATATTTCTACCTAAAAGCTAGTTAAACAGACCAACAAAAAGTATAAAACTTGTTCACTGATTTATTGAGGAAAATGATCCAACATTATATATCAGTAAGTGGCACTAAAACTTTGCCTTGCAACTGTAAATGAGTGCATTTTCCTTTACAATTTGGCTACTTTCAGACTCTCTACATGGGTCATGTTTAAGACAGCACAAAAATAACACAGAACAAACAAGCCGCCCCATGACAACATTTTGCCCTTTCCCATAAATCAAGAGTGCACTCTGGGAAGGAGAAAGCCGTCCAAAGGCATGTGTATGTGCTGCATGTGTCTGTGTTTGTGTCTGCATAAACGCCTTTGTATTTTCCTCCACGTACAGTATATGTCAATGGAATAGCAGCGACCAGCACATGTACATATGCGTTTGTCTCACATATTACAAATACACAACACATAGAACTAACAAAGGCAAATGACTAACAGTCGTTGAATTTGTATCACAGTTTTATAGCAGTAACTTGTGGATGGCCTTGGTTTTTGCCACTTCTGTCTTAATGTTGGTCAGCTGTTGTCCATGATGAACATCTCCTCCCGGAAAGGTGAATACAGAATGCAAAAATCCTTGATATTCCAGTAACGCGAAAGTGCTTTGCAAAATTGCTGTCTTGTTTTCTGCATCTATCCTTTTGAATTTTATATAGAAAGCATGTGGTGAAAAAGTCCATTGCAGCTGAATCCTGTCACTGTCTCAACAACTTCTGACCCTGCGATGGTTCCATTCACAGTGCTTTAGCCTCAGCGCGGAAGCAGCTACAAAACTGCAGCTACAAAACTGGATGTTGAGTGTCCATTATAAGCTTTTCAAAACTGCATGTTGTTGCATTTTGGAATGAGCTGTGGTTCGCTGGAGGGGCGTGGCAGGGTGATTAATAGGCACAACTTGTTAATTCAGGTTCAAGGGCACCAGCATGAGCAAGAAGGCAGGGCGGGAAGAATTAGTCCAGAGAGATTTCTGTCTCAATTGCTAACTTGGCCAATCTGGCCCAACAGGAAGACCGGAGTCGCATCGCCCCTAAATGGAAAAATAAGGTCACTGCAGGCTAATGGCTAATCTAAATGCCTTCAAAATGACTCAGCTTTTCTAAGTAATTAGCACCTGTATCAAATCAATTTAGTTTGTTTACCTAAATGGGAGGCAGTCTAACTGGTTTCGTTGGGGGTTCCAGGAGGTCTGAGCAGAGAAAGAGTTCACCTAAGAGAGAAAAAGACAAAATGGGGAAGGAAAAGCAAAACTATTAGTTTTGTGGTCTCTGCAAAAGCAAAGCTACTTCTCTTCCTTCTTTTGTCTCATTAACAGTCGGGCAAGAACTGTGTAACTCTGAATAACGTCTTAGTGAGGAGAGCGTTAAGGACAGGAAATTAAAGTCTGACAGACATGATTGTAACTCTCAAGTGACCTGTGTCAACTTGAAATTAGCAGAAGTGAACAAAAATTGAAAGGATGAGTGCACTGCAGTGTGCAATGTCTCTAACAATCGTGTGGATTATTAGAGGCCCGGGAAATAAAGGCTTCCAGACTGGCCAATCCAGTTAGGTGAAAAACAAGTGGCTCCCATTTCTGCTTATTCACTTTCTGATCTATTAGTGTTTTCCTCTGCTAGAGATTTTATGTAACATGAGAAATGAGCAGGCTTCCAACTGATGATCAATATGGAGCTCACCACTGAAAAAATATAAAAATGCCAGGGATCAAATTGAAAACTTATAATCAATCAACGAAAAGGTTTAATCTGAGGCACCTCCCACTTTGCCTTTTAGGGTGTCCCTCCAAATGAAGCTACCATGATTATCACTAACTGGAAAGGTACACAAAAGATGTAATTTTGTGTAATCATTTAATTGCGTAGTCAATAGTTTAAGAATAATTATATTTCCCTTGTCCTGGCTTTCGAAAGTTTTATCTCTGCCTCACTCTCGTCTCTGCTTTCTGTTAAGTGACCAGAGTCAGGGCGGACACTGGGCATAAACAGACATAAATCTGGAGGATCATCAGTGCAACGGTATCAAAGATAGGACTGTGTTACATGAAAACGCACGAGTATTTTAAGACTTTTAAGACCAAGCAAACAACAGAAAACCCCCATTACAGATTCCATTTCTTACTTTTTAAATAATTACAATGTATTCAGTTATTACAAGTACAAGCCTTCTTTTTTTCTCTTGCTTTCTAATATCACATCCCCTTCATATCCATGAGAAATGACAAAGGTCACAAAGCACCTGTTCAATTAGGAGATTACGGCCACCAGGGGGCAGCACAGTACACAACCTGTGTGAGCACGCCTTCGGTGTTCTTACTCATTTCTTAGACAGCGTCAGCCGAAGGTGAAAGACACGAGGATCACAAATCCTGCACAAAGACTGACGAGGGTCTAAACATTAAAACACATACATGCATGCATGACATCACTACACTGTTCGATGAAGGACGAAAGCCAAAAAACCTTCTTACGTCACAATAACGATATAAAATGGATTTGTAGATAACTGACTGGCCTTTAACCTGAGTGCAGGTTAATTTAGCGTCAGTGCGTCTCGTGATGATAACTTGTTAGATTGAAATGACCTGCCTGAACTTTCCATTCAGTAAATTGTAAATCTCCAAACAACAAAAGCCGCGGGTCTTATGTTATGACTTACGCCACAGTGATCGTTCAGAATGAGACGAGCACCACAGTGCTTAGAACTTACCAGCTGTTTTAGTGGGAGAACAGCAGCCTCTGCTGAACGCCGACAGCAGCGCACTCAGGGCAGCCAGACAATGTGCTCCCAGTCCATTCACAATTTCCTCACATGTCTCTTCTTCGGCCTCTCTTGACAGACAGCTTTGGAGCTATCTGTGTCGAGCCTGTGCTGTTTTGTAGGACTGTTGTGATTAACAACCTCCTTGGTGGGATTTGTTTCGTGTCGTTGTTCTGGTCACTGGGGGGGCTTGCAGATTAGCGTTAGTGGGCGTGTTTGGGCGTCTATTTTTTATGCAGCGAAGCACGGTGCCCCAACATCCTTCTTACACACCGAAGACAACCCATTAAGATGAAAATCTTCAATATTGCTTCCAAGCAATCTGGGAGGTTACTGTGGAAACAAAGGTGCCATGGTAACGGTGACTGGGTGGGTTACCGAGGTAACGACCGTCGCCATGGAGACTGCATCACAGTGGGCTATATTCGAGGCATCCGAAAAGAGACACGCTCCATCTTTGATCACTGTTTGTGTGCGCAAAAAAAAAAGCTCAGTGTTTCTTCGCTGCACGTGTGTCTTGCATCGATAATGAGAGCTGGAGTCGGCTGGCCCCTGTGTTTACATGTCGCCGTTTAACCATTAAAATAGCCAACCAGGAGAATGCATACAAAGAAATTGTTGGGAATTCTTATATATATGTTTTTTTTTAAAGAGAATAGCATTTGGACTAGACTTTAACGCACAATAAAGGCATAGCACAAAACGCTCTAATTGAGATATTATATGCTGAACTGTGTTTTTCAGACTTCACATGTGTTTAAACACGCACACACAAACATATTTAAATGATTCTGGATATTATACATAGCCGATGATGGACGGATCACGACCCATAACGCATGTTAATACAATGTGAGTGCCCTTCAAGTATTATACATTTGTGCACATCTGTCACAGTTATACAGCTTCTATGTCTACCTGTTGTGAAACATATACTCACTATTGCCCGACTCACAACAGGTCAACCCCCCTCACTCAGAGAAGAATGGTAGGCCTAAAACTTTATAAGGAGCTCTTCATCTTCTTACAAGCGCGAATGGAACCACACAGAATTATGAATTCATACCACTGAAATGAAAAATCCCGATTCTTTGAATGGACAGCAAAGCAGCATCTCTGAACGTGCAGGTTTCGTTCTTTCGCTTCTTTTTTCTGTTTTTTTTTTCTTCTTCTTTCTTTCTGATCTACAGCTGCTTCCACACGCTGGTGCGCAACGGCAGAACCAGCTGTGTGTTGATTCGTCACCACGTCCTGTGTTCAATGTTATGGCTCTAAAATAATGGCTACACGTCGGTGAAAATCTTTTTGTTTATATTCACACAATTCTGCGAGTTGTTCTGAGCGGTAGTGGGGAAGTTGGGCTGCTGTTTGAACGTGCTGTTTATCCCGTGCTCTTCTATCACCATGTACTCGCTCTTGCTGAGTGAAGAAGAAGAGCGAGTCTTCCTCAGCTCCTCGGTGTCTGCTAAAGGCTGACAGCTGCCCACGTGCAAGTACTGTGCCTGCTCCTCGCCCTCCGTTTCTCTGTGGTAGAAATAATTAAAATTGGAGACGATGACAGGTACAGGCAGGGCAATAGTCAGCACGCCAGCAATTGCGCACAAAGACCCCACAATCTTTCCCCCAATTGTCACGGGGTGCATGTCTCCGTAGCCCACTGTGGTCATGGTGACAACAGCCCACCAGAATGCGTCCGGGATGCTGTTGAAACCCGATTCTGGGTCGTCTGCCTCAGCAAAGTAGACAGCACTGGAGAAGAGGATGACACCGATGAATAAGAAGAAGATGAGCAGGCCCAGCTCACGCATACTGGCCTTTAGAGTCTGTCCTAAAATCTGAAGCCCCTTAGAGTGACGCGACAGTTTGAAGATACGGAACACCCGAACAAGCCTAATTACGCGCAGAATGGCTAAAGACATGGCCTGCTGTCCGTTCCCTTGTCTTTCTGCCAGCTCTGTGCCCAGTGTGATGAAATAGGGAACAATGGCCACAATGTCTATAATGTTCATAATATTTTTGGAGAACGTGGCCTTACTCGGGCATGCAAAGAAGCGCACTAGCAGCTCGAATGAGAACCAGATTATACACAACGTCTCCACGACAAAGAAGGGGTCCGAGAACGGGCTGATGAAATAGGGGAGTGTGCCATTTATCACAGGCGCAATGGTGATTGGATCCCTGTTCTCATCCCTGAACTCCGGCAATGTCTCTAAGCAGAAAATGACAATGGAGATGAGAATGACCAAGACTGAGACTATTGCGATTCCCCGGGCGGGACCAGAGCTCTCTGGGTACTCAAAAAGCAGCCACACCTGTCTTTGAAATTCATTCTCAGGCAACGGTCGCTCCTCCTCCTTTATGAAACCCTCATCCTCCCTGAACTTCTCCATAGCCTCCTCGCCCAGCTCGTAGAAGCGTATCTCCTCAGAAAAAATGTCAATGGGCACATTCACAGGTCTTCTTATGCGTCCGCCAGACTGGTAGTAATAGAGGATGGCATCAAAGCTGGGTCTGTTCCGATCGAAAAAGTATTCATTCCTGAGGGGATCAAAGTACCTCATCCTCTTCTTGGGGTCACCCAGCAGCGTCTCTGGAAACTGCGAGAGAGTCTTTAGCTGCGTTTCAAATCGTAACCCTGAGATGTTGATGACCACCCTCTCGCAGCATTCGTGATCCGGTTCATAACGGTCCAGAGAGTGGTGGCCCGGGAGAGCCGCTGACTCTTCTAGCATGTTGTCACAAGCCACAACAGTCATCACGTCGGCTTCTGTCTCGGTGTATCCGTGGTTCACCAGGTTGTCGCCCCGGGTTTTGGTTGCGCTTGGCGGGGGTGATTGAAGGAGGCTGAGGTGGTCGTCCATGCGCGGTTGAAGAGGCATACAGGGGCGGCCGCCTCGCCCCCTCCGCGGACCCCGGTCAACCACAGCCGTCGCCACCACAGCCTTGTCTCCTCTACGTCTCTCTCACTTTCTTCTCTCGCTTCACTTTCACTCCCCACTGTTGCTCTTCCCGCCCACGAGGAAAGATCTGGGTTTATAAACAGCCCTTCCACCCGCCCACGACGCGCCAGCGCTGGGTAACTTCACCCTCCTCCTCCAATCGTTGGACGCTCCTTTATACAGAAAAAGCAACAGACGGGCGTCACTCAGCACATCGTTTGGGCGTGCCCACCTTCTTCTACCCCTCTCCCGTCTTCTAGACGCGCGCTGACACACACAGACTCTCTCACACACTTGGCGAGTACAAACAGTCTCCTTTTAAACAAGGTCATTGCCCATAGATGGGATATTTTCAAATAGGCTGCTCATGAATATATCACAGCTTCATTTCCACTCGAAAGTATCATAAAAGATGCACCAGTACCAGAAATAAATTAGGGTGTGTCCTGGTAAAGTACTGCACCTAATTCTGCAGGCGATAATATTATTTAAATTAGGCTCAAGGAAAATGGTTAACGATTGATATCCCGTCTGAAATCTGAGAGATAATTAATGCCGAGTCCCAATGGTACGTGTTAAAGTGATGATCAGCGAGCGCGGGGATGAGAAAGACAGGAGGTAGTTCGGTCAGGTCGATGTGTGATGAATACATAACAGCAGCAGCATAAAATTAAATTCAATGTTTGGTGAAAAGCTTAAAAAGAAGCAAGTGCCGAAGAAATCATTATTAATAAGACATTAAGAGACACGCAGATCCTACCTCAGCTCATATGATACAAGGTCAGGTGACCTTAATAATCAGACCTATCCCAGGACAGTGCTGTGTACTGTACCTGCCCTTTTGACATTCATCATTATTTATTGTCAAAAGGCAATCTGAAACGTGACTTTTCCCCCCACTGCTAAAACTGACCACATATGGGAAACTTCTAGTAAGGGGATGTGTGTGACTGACAAGCAAGCTCATGTTATCATTATCCAGTATGGCAGGAAAACGACAAGCAAATAGAAATTCTAACATTTTTTATTGCTTCAGACAGTGTTGTATAATTTCAGTGTACAGTTTCCAGGTGTCACTTGAGTGGTTGCTGTCCGAGGTACTGAAAGGGAGGGGGGGGGGGGGTGACTATTCAAACTATTCATTTATATTATTGTGTGTTTGTTTTTAAGTCAAGTATGTCTGAGGCAGAACTTTAAACACAGGTTTAAACCCACTCTTTGCTTGAATCAGCACTTGCATCAAACAGTCCTTTGACACAGCTGCTAAAACTGATCATGAATTACTCAAAGACTCAGTGCAGCTTCTCTTATCTATTTTTTCATGTTGTCATTTTGAACTACGTTGAGATAAACATTTACATTGGCTTCATTTCTTAATGTTTAACATTTAAAGGGGTACAGCCAACTACTGAGTCAGATATGTCAACCTTCACGTTACCACGCAAACACACCGTTATAAGTACCTTTAAATGCTAAACTAAACTGATAAATTAACTAAATAAACAACAAAGGTTGCATCATAGTTTGGGCCACTGTATAGCACTCACCTCAAATAAAGTGACTACACCCAAAATACCTTACAGACAATTTCACTACAAAAGCTTTGAAAAGACACAAAATTACCATAAAATAACTGTCATATCTAACAAAGCAAAAAACCAAACAAAAAACACCATTATTATTATTATTATTATTATTATTATTATTATTATTATTATTATTATTATTATTATGTGAAAACACAATCTAAAGGACACATACAGCAATTAGGCTCAACCATGCCATACACAACAATACATAAGTATCAGTTTTATTCTACATATGGTCTCAATAAGTCTCAGAAGTAAATGAATCAATATTTACTTCATGTTTCTCCTGACGTGCAGAAAACATTCAATCCCAGGTTATCAGATATTCTGCTGTATCAACTTACTTAGCCCAGATTTTTCTTTGGCAAGCAACTCGTTTTCATATCTTAGTGAAGACATCTAGTTGACATATTGCTTTCCCTAGCCACTTACCCTAACCCTAACCATCAAAAATAAATACCTAACCATTAACCATTAAGAAATTGCAGATTTTCCAAGCAGTTTCACAGCAGGGCAACGTGATGATGCGATGGTTATCACTTTCATCTCATGGCTCGGGTGTTTCTCTTTTGGATTTGCAGACTTTCCCTCTCCCTGTACTCCTGCTTCCTTTCACATTCCATACCTTGGCTCTCATTCAGTGGAGTAGATGTGAGAGTTTCCAAAGCTTGCCCGAGCTAAATAAACTCAGAAAGCTTCAAAAACACATTTTGCCCTTCATTATTTGGAGATTTGTCAAGCTGCTTTTTGCTGTCCATTTTTAAACAAGGGTCATGAAGATGGATGTCCACTTAGGTTACACGTGGCCTGCTTATATATTTATAGCTGTTACCAAATATTTGCTTGACCATCTATAAGGTGCAGGTACAGCAGAGAAAGGCTTGGGATTGGAGAGAATTTCACTTTGTCATTGGAAAGATCAAAGGTTACAAGAAATGAGGACAGTCCCTGAAGGGCAGGACATTGTGCTGTTTCACACTTCTACAAAGAGCTGCTCTGGATTTGGGGATAAATGTAGAAATAAGAGAACACTTGTGCAAACATCACTGTGCACGTATGTGCCTGTATACTTGTGTACGTTCGTCTTTGTTATGTGGGTGTGGGTGGGTGTTGGTGGATGTGAGCTGAAAATAAAATGAGATGAATGCATGAAAGAATGAAAGCTGCCTGCTTTAGCAAACTGTATCTGAGAACAGAAGAAACACCAGATACACATAGTGTCATTAAGATTTTAAGAGCTCTCTTTTAACACCTTGGGAATGCTAAAGCTCTTTTTGTGCCCTCACTCCCTGAACATCTTAGCCTCAGACAACATTTCAACAAGTGGAAGGAAGAAAGAAACCAAAGGGAGGAAAGAGACCTAATTGTAAGCTATGCAACTGTGAAAGATGGCAGTGCTTGGTGCTCATGAACACCTGCTTCCTCCAGATTAAATTAAATGAGCATTAGATATGTGGACTAATCTGAAATTCCCCCATCAACAATCTGTAGAAACACCCACCCAGATCCTCACACACTATTTGCACTGAGCTTTTCTGGAAGCATAGAGTATTTTTACATCCATTTACATAACACTTATTTGAAACAGACCTACCTTAAATATAACGACTAATCATATAGTAAAACCAACCAATGGTGTCTTTTTTTATTACCACTCTGAGGGATTTCAAATAAATAAATTGTGAAACTTGCAGAGACTAACCTTTCCATAGAAGAAGTGAGTTAGCAGGGAGAGCGACAGAGAGCACGGCAGTAAAACCTGATGCTCATAACATCCCCTCCCTTCTCTCAGAGGCAGAAACCTTCAGCTTTCAGGTTCCTCTTCTGTGGAACCAGCTCTCAGTTTGGATTGGGGAGACAAACCCCGCTCTACTCTTAAGATTACGTTTAAACTTTCCTTTTTGACAAAGCATACACTTATAGGGCCGGATCAGGTGACCCTGAATCCTCCCTTAGTTACTTTGCAATAGGCTTAGGCTGCCTGGGGTTTCCCATGATGCACTGAGTGCTTCTTATTCACTTTGTGCTCACGACTCTGCATTTAATCATTAGGTGTCATTCATCTTTGGCTCTCTTCCACAGTCATGGATGGCTGTCCCTCACTGGCCTTAGCTCAGTCGGAGGTTTCTACCTGTTAAAAGGGAGTTTTTTTCATCTGATTGTTTTCTCTGCATTATAGTAAAGTCTTTACCTTCAGTGTAAGGCACCTTGAGGTGACTGATTTGTGATTATATAAATACAACTGAATATAATTTAGACCTATACATTAGAAGAGGAAATTACTGTAACAGACACTTTTCTTAGTGTAGATATTTAATCAATTAAGCATTTAAAGTTAATAAATTTAAAGTTAATAAATTAAGGAAAAAACACATTTTTGCAGATTAAGCTGCCTAACAACTGATAGCTCCTTGAGTCAGGTGACATTTATTTATTTTTATGCAATTATAGTCCAATAAATACATTATAATGAACCATAACGTATTTCTGACTGGGGCCATTGCTTCACTATAAATACAACGACGTCTGTTTGGTTGATTATATTCTTAAAGTTAAAAGTAATATTTTTAATAGAGGAATGTTTCGGCAGTTTAGTTTCGGTAGTATAGATTCATGTAGTAAAGGATCTGACTGCTGAACAGAAGATGTTGTTTTTATTTATTTTTCATTATTATTTTCTAGAAGCTCAACTTTAAATTGACTGATTTAATATAAGCAGTACAGACAGGGGATTTCTGCAAATGTTAAAAGTTATATTTGGTAAATGTTATATTTTGGCACGTCTGTGTATGACAATAACTGAAATGTGTTTAATGAGCGTAATGCAAACCTATTGAATAGGATGTAGACTCTGTCTTCTTATTGAGGCCACATTGAAGCTGTCTTGTATTAAAAAGGCCAGTCAGTCCACAGAGAAAAAGCTCAGGGACCGCCGAAGGGCTTTCTAATGTGGTTTCCACTCCCCATGTTAAATATAGGACCACCCCAACTCCCATATCAACCTACGAAATTAGGCTACCTTGCGAATTGCACTCGAATTCTTCGAACTGGACTGAAAGACGAGGAAACAAGAGCAAAGAGCAAGTGAGAGAGAACTGGGTCGGTTTGCATGAGGAACAGGTTTGCTGCTTGAGGTCGTGGAAATCTGGTTACATTTGAGTAATTGCTCTATTTGGTTCTTCTACAAGGGATGCATAGCAGCCACCTTTCATGCAGCTTCTGGGGAAAATAGTGAATTTAATATTTTACTTAAAATTAAATAAAAAACTGTGACACATCTTTTTAACCCTTTGAATCTACTAGTATCTGTATTATAAATGAGAAACAGATTCTGTGGACTCCACTTTTACAAGCAGTGCCTTCCCGTTACTCACCCAGTGACATGTCCACCACAATCCCACATCCTTTTCCTATACACATGCGCATAAACTGTAAAAGCACTTCGGGGCACTGTAAATAGATGTTTGCTAATGAAGACGAGGCCCATATGGAAAAAGAACTTTTATGTGTGCACTAATTAATCAACTGTTCATATTTGCATAACGACAGATATCGGGGCTGAAGTGCAGCTGCACATGACAAAGACCAAGAGGAGGTCGACAGGAGGAGAAACGACGAGGCCAGGGCCATCTGTAGAACAAAGGCTGACTGGAAAGGAGCCACATCAGGTCCTGCTGTAACCCCAGCAACGGAGAGAGGGATGTGGGGGGAAAGGGTCGGCACAGAGGGAGGAACACAGCTGAATCTCGGCTGGCTGTGACACTTTGTGTTTTTTTAAACCTGATGATTGCCTTCTCTCAGCAGGCAGAAACAAAGAGATAAACAAACATGGGCATTGGGATAAAGGATGGATGTGGACTACCACACATGACTGCACTCATTTTTTTAAAAAGGAAAGGGAAACACACACGTTTAAACACACTTTGGTTCCATCCGAAAACTGACTTTCCTGCTAAATGAATCTGCTTTTTTTGAGAGTTCAAACATGACTGGAGCATCATAAATATGAAGATGTAGCGGCAGGCGATATGTATGCATAATAGATGCAGTCCTACCAGAGCATATCAGCTGTACCACTAAGAGAGAAGGGGTTCCCTGCTTCACACATCAACCGTCAGTCCTATTTCGACACAAAATGAGGACAGAAAATGACAAAAAGAAACGTTGTAGGAAAAAGTACAGCAAGAATGAAGTTGACTAAACCGAGGGCTCTGGTGTGTTACCCACTTAAAGCGATCACACAGGACTTTGATGAATTATAAAACCTTGTAATTATCTATTAATTAGTGTTTGTCTTTTTGTAGTACTGTTTTGTAGGAAGGTTCAGAGGAGGTTGGAGATTGTTACCATCATGGGCTCATCCGGTCAGGATGAGAATGAACAGTCAGTAATCACTTGCAGGGTTTTTCGTTTTATTGAATAATGAGCAAAAGGAAAGACACACATGGACTGCTATCTCTGAAAAGAAATAAAGTAACTCAGTAACTCAAAATAATACATGAAGGAGACTCAACCAGAAACTCGCCTCAGCTGCCGCCCCATGTGGGAGCGAAGATGGAGTGAGCTGTAGGTGAGTGCAGTCCTTATATAACCAGTGACAGGTGAGTGCAATTAAGGGAAAGCACCACACCCAATAAAAGGTGAGGAAAAGAAACAATGTGAAGTGAATGTGCTGAAAGGTGAGCCTTTACAACAAGTATTCAAGCCATGGTTAGGAAACACGTTTTTGTTAGCCTGGCTCTTAAGAATAGATAAACAGTTGTAACATGTGCCGTTTATTTCATATATTAATCCATGAAACGTAAACCGGGACACATATTCTGTTCTGCCAGTCAGCTGTGGTAGCAAAGACCGTGTTGACAGCAGTCCCAGATTAACAAGGAAAAATGTAAGAAATGTGAGAAATGTCACTCCCGCCCTCCTCCTCATCCACATGTTGACACTTCTCACATTAAACTTTTCACATCATCTGTGTCCATGTCACATGCCTGTCTCTTCTCAGATATAATCATCTCCTCCCCTTTCAGCTTCATTATTTCCCCACTACAGTCTGGATGTGGTACATTTTTGCATTCTCTTTGATTTCACGTTTTACAATATTTTGTGTTTACCAAGCAAGTTATTTGTATTATTTTCATTTACTGGTTCTGGTTTTTATACTTTCTTTTATATTTTATATTTCAGATATATACTTGTGGCCACTTGTGTTTACACTTTATCTCTGTTTAACATATTGCTCTCTGTGCTGAGGTCTGGCGCTTTCTTTCCACTGCTCAGGAAAGCCACAGTGTCCCTACTTGGTCCAGATGGTGTCTGGTACATACAGTGAAACATGCTTGTGCATCCAGAGAAACCTGCTGTCTTCCACTTTACAGAGTAAAGGCCCTCTGTCAGCACATGAAATATTTTTAGACAAATTAATAAAACATTGCTTGAAAATATTTTGATTATCAACAGTGGATGTTGTCTTTGCGAGTAAAGTGGAGTGCATTTACAATGTGCAGTCGTCTGGTTATGTGATAAAACAGAAAAATGCACATATTTATTTAAGAAATTTACTTTAGCCTTTACCCAGTGAGAGAAATCTTGGGTTAGCACTGTGAAGAGCAACTGAAACATTTAGCGAGAGCTTAAAGTTATGTCACATCAAAAGATTGAACATACTGCAAGACGGAGCATCAGACAGGGCTAACATTTGTTTTTCAATAAAAGGACTTTATTTATTAAATTTCTTATTGTTTTGGCGGTACTGCTACTTAACTGAATGTCACATACAGCTATGTAGCAGTATCTACATTAACACATGGACCAGTCAGACTCTAATGGTAAATTAAAATGATCAATGGGGACTGTAACAAAGCAGTATTTATCTGAACAAACCATGCAGACCATCTGATGGATGGCTCTGCTAACCTCCAAGACCCCACACTGTCTCCATCAATATCTTCTGTCAGAATATGTTGATCTTCTTCAGCTGCTTCCCACTGATCTGAATTCCAGTGCTACTTCTGAGAAGAAACATGGATAAAATCCACTGTACTGTGTTATTGGGATTAATAGATTACTCTGTGCGTCTACTTCTTTCAGATCCACTAATTTGGAGCAACCCCTGGTAGAATGAACGGGTTCTGTGTGTGCTCTTAAACAAGTAAATTGTTAGTAGATAACTTGCAGAACTGTCCACTCCCATCAGTCTATTTTTTATTGTGGTCTTACAATAGCTTTCCCATCCATCCATTTTCTACTTCCTGTCAAGGGAGCAGCAGTCTGAGCAGAAAAGACCAGACTTCCTTCATTAACTATCAACCATCTCTTCCAGGGGCAGACCGAGTTGTTCTCTCCCCCAGGGAGTCCTGGGTCTGCCCAGGGGCTTCCTCCCACTAGGACATGCCCAAAATACCTCACCTAGGAGGCATCCATGAGGCATCCTAGTCAGATTCCTGAACCACCTCAACTGGCCACTTAAGGCCAATTAAGCACTGCTGCTGACCTGCACAAAACTCAAAATCTAAAAAATGTATAATGTTGATTCTAATTCTAATTATCATTGCATTTAAAATCTGATAACACTGTGAAAATGGTACTGGTTCTGTATATATGTAGACCTAGACCAACATTAAACAGACATAGGCAATAGAGGAAATTACTACAATTCATTGCATTTTGACTGATAGCGTACAAGTATGTCTGTACCAACTTTCCTAATAATTCAGTGTGGAACAAATTATTTGTGTTTATTTTTATTAATCGATGAAAGGAAAATGGAGAACTGGGCCACCCATCAGGCTGTTTCCATATTTCTATTCTGTGGCTTTTTCCCATTAAGTTTTACAGATGGACGGAAAGGTTTCAGGAAGGTGCTGAGCCTCAGGATGTGTGTGTGTGTGTGTGTGTGTGTGTGTGTGTGTGTGTGTGTGTGTGTGCGCGTGTGTGTGTGTGTGTGCGCGTGTGCGTGTGTGTGTGTGTGTGTGTGTGTGCGTGTGTGTGTGTGCGCGTGTGCGCGTGCGTGTGTGTGTGTGTGCGTGTGTGCGTGTGTGTGTGTGAGAGTGTGTGTGTGTGCGCGTGTGCGCGTGCGTGTGTGTGTGTGTGTGTGTGTGTGTGTGTGTGCGTGTGTGTGTGTAGTTCTGGTACCATGGGAGATCCAGTACTTTTTCAAAGTAACATTTTCTCAAGTGAGAGAGTCTGAATCTGAATCTGAGTCTAAAACACAGATTTGCGACAGGAAAATACAGAAAGTTTTGAACATGCCAAAACTCATCTGAGCTCTAACAACAGCGTGCTGCAGCAACTGTAGAGGGCATCCTGCTACACATGGATCGAAACACAATAGTCTCACAAATGTTATTTTTCTTTGTCCGAGACTGTTTGCAAGCATCTCAGAGAGAGGAGATGCCAGCATGCTTACACAGATTCAAACCAGTGACCTGCAGGTCACAAGGTGACCTCCAGTTTTCTCTTCACTCAAGTTGACCATCACCCAAACATCATGCGGGAACAGGCCCCAAGCCTCTGCAGGGTTACTTCTCTTTGGTTATCTCAACATGGTATACCAAGATATATTTTCTTTACTAAACAATGAAACAGACCCCAAAAAGTAATATTTCTGGTAGTGTCCATTTGTCAATGACACCTCATGTTGCTAGGCAATGTGGAACTTAACAGTACTGTTTTATAAAGGCATCACATGGCTGACTCACTACCCTTATGGGCAATTTGGTGCAATTTGGCCTGTAAGGCAGGGTTAGGAGAGGTGTGTTCACATGTTGGTGCAATACTCTATGCCCTTCTGGCTGCTGTAAATAAATCTCAATTGCTGCATCCAATAGCACAGCAACTATCTGGCATTACTGGAAGTTTAGCAGGTACTTCACCAGGAAAAAAGGGGAAAACAGGAGGCAGGAAGTGAGGCAGATAGTGACTGAAAATGTAAAGAAGGAATTGTTAGAAGCTCAGAAAACACTGGGAGAGGAAAAAAATGCACAAAGCAAAGAAGGAAGTGAAATGTAAAGAACGAATCTGTAAACATGAAGAAGAAATTACTCAAAGTCCATGAAGCACTGGAAAAGGAGAAGAGGGGAAAATCTGAAAATGTGAGGAAGGAGTTGCTTAAAATCCAGAAATCACTTGAAGAGGAGAAAGTCAAAAGGATGGAATTACACAGAAATGACAAAGAAAGACTGTAAAACGCACTCAAGTAGCTGCAAAAGCAAGAAAAGAATCTCTCTACAACTATTCTTCCACCTTTAACCCTCCCTCCTTGCATCTCCCATTCTCTGCACCCCCACCCGTTAACCCAAAGAGTAATTAAAAAGAAAAGTAAGTGTACTGATTTTGAGTGCTGCAGCGACAGCTGTAGAAGGCGTCCTGTCACACATGGAAAATATGAGCTTCTGTATTTGTTTATTGTTCTTCTTTCATGTTGGTCTGTTTGCAAACATCTCAGAGGGAGGACATCCCACCACCTGAACAGAGACTCAATACAAGAAGCTGCAAGTCACTGGCTGGCTGCTCTAACCTCCAGTATATCTTATTCATATCTCCTTCATATCTCACCGTTGAGTCTTTTAAAACTAGACTTAAAGCTTATTTTTACTCACTGGCATCTGAGTCTGTCTGATAGCTCATTGTGCCTCATGTGCCTTTTTTGGTTATGATTGTTTATGTTCAGCACCATTAATTTAATATCCTTTTATCTCTTATTACTTTCTTATTTCTGTATTTATTTTTCTATTCCCTTGTTTTTTTAAATTTAGTTTAGTTTTTTTCCCCATTTTTCTCTTATTGCTTTATTCAACTATGTAGTGATATTAAATAATAGTTTAAAATACTGCAGTACCAAATACATAAATCAATTTAATATATATCCATTACCTATGTTGGCGTTATCATGTAGAGGGATGCTGTGGAGCCTACCTCATCTCGTGAACGACTTGGTATGGCTAAGAAGGAGTGAATCTTCTTCCCTGGGTCTGAGGAGGTCAACACAGACGCCAAGATCACCGAGCTTAATGACAAAAACAAAGCGATGGAGAAATTCACCTCGGTTCATATATGTTCAATTATATATTCAGAATTTCTAAAATGAATTTGTTATTGTGTGCAAACAGAACCATTTGTGCTTTCTTAAGAAAACTAGTATGTTAAAAAGATCTATGTTGAAAAAAAGAACTTGGAAAACACAGAAATGAAAATTACTGAATGTGTGAGCCTACCAGAGTGGAAACACCTCTGACAGGATATGAGAAAAGCGAGGCTCATTTACAGCAAGATGTACAGCCCCGCCTGCTGCAAAACCTGTTATAAAAGGTCATATTAAAACTGTAATGTAATGTTGAAAAGATGTAAATGATTTTGAGGAGAACATTTTAATAACAACTTGCAGAGTCTCTTCGGATAGTGGAGTGGAAATAGTGGAGTCTCTTCGGATGTCCCCGTTTCTGTTGTGGACGGCATTCAGGGCCCCTTGTTAGTCACGCAAAGTTGTGGGTCCCCTGTCTTTAGAAGTGCACGCTCCCATGTTCTAACTGCTGCTGGTGAAAATAATACATGGCTGCTTCAAACATCTGAAACTCGCTATATTTACCCCCAAAGATGTAGATGTTGATTAATCACACCTCAGTGCACCCTGTCACTTTTGTACACCGTGACATATATTTGCACACATACTTGTCCTTTTATATTTATATGTAGATTTATATTTATACCTATATCTCTATGTTTATCTATTTATCTTAATATTTATCTCTGTTTCTACACTATGTTTGTTCTACATTTGCTGCTATGGCAACTCAATTTCCCTTTGAGGTTAATAAAGTTTCTCTAATTCTGGTTTAGAGCCACAGTTTAAAATCTGAATCTTAAAGATCAGCTCGTCACATCTGTGCCCATATTCCCTATGATTTTTCATCCACTCACCTTAACTGTATTACGCTGAAGCTTTACCTCCGAGTTTTTCCAGCTGCATCTGTTACACCATGAATAAAAACTAAGGACACACTGCTTCTTGCTTGTTTAAAAATGTTTGCAGAGTGGTGTGGAGGTAAGAGTGGATGTTCTAAATGGTCAAAAATGTATCATTTTAATAAAAAGAAGATAATTTTGAATGTGCTGACAGTAACAGAAGTTGAGACAGGGCCATGTTACCTGCCGTGTAGCATCCTCTCTTCTGTTAACAACAGTCCATAAACGTCTGTAAGCTGAGGAGACAGCTGCTGGACTTAATGTTCCCGCTTTAGGCCTGGAATACATTTTTTTTTCCAAAAAAAGAATTCCACATTTAGATTCATCTGACTGAAGTTTTCCACTTTGCCTCAGTCCATTTTAAACGAGCTTTGACTCTAGAAGCATTTACAAATCATGTTCACATATGGCCTCTTCATCCAGTTTTTGCAACTTTGCATTTATAAAAATCATTTTGAAACTGTTCCACAATTTGTAGAAGCAGTTCTGTTACAGACTGGTGAACCTCTGGCCATCTTTATGCATTTATTGTATATTGCCAAACTCACAAGTCCATTCTTTTAGAGGGGTTTTAAGAATACACAGACCTGTTAATTTTGTTTATATTCCCACTACACTGTAATGTGTTTATATTTGCAGCCTAAAGTCTGGCTTGCTTGCATTAACATCTACTTTGACTACATGTTGTAAATTCAGGGAAACAGCTTCCAAATGTAAATGCAAAACTTGGAATCAGCTCAAGACCATTTACCTCCTCTAACACTCACTGCTTTGGAGAGAGCGTGTTCATACATTTTCCAAGAAGACCATCGTTTGACAGGCTTTGGATGTTGGCGTGCTGTGCCTGGAGCAGATGACCATAAAAAGCAACTTATGACAACATGACAGAAGTAAAAACAAAAACATTGGAAAGCTAGCAGTCAGAGCAGTGTGATGCCTGAGCTTTATGTTTACAGGGATTACTTTAGCATAAATATACCTCAACATTCAAAACCACATTAAACATTCAATTAACATCCAACTTTGTAACGTTATAAAGGGTTTTCTCCTAGTAAAGGTAAAGATCCTATAATATTCAGGAGAATCCCCTTAAAATCATTTGGCTTATACCAGCAAGCACTTTGCAATGGTTGGAAGGAAAATTCCCTTTTAACAAGAAGAAACCTCAGGAGGAACATAAGGAGGAACACTCATCTGCCACAGCTGGTTGCAGGTGAGGGGAAAAGAAAAGAAATGAAAAGAAAAGAAAGGCAGACTGGATGAAAACAGAGTAAAGAGAGAGAAGACAAAAATGTAATGACATGCTGCAGTGACATATAAACACATGGAAAGTATCAGGAGGAGAAGCTGAGCTAAGTGCATCACATGAAGTCTTGCAGGAGTGTGAGCTCATAGCAGCACAATTAAGAGATGGTTCAGGGTCACCTGATCCAGCCCTAACTATAAGCTTTATCAAGAAGGAAAGTTCTGAGTGTAATCTTAAAAATAGAGAGGGTGTCTGTCTCCTGAATCCAAACTTGGAATTTGTTCCACAGGAGACGGGCCTGATAGTCTCGACTTCTACTTTTAGAAACTCTAGGAACCATAACTAAGCCTGCAGTTTGAAAGAAATGTGCTCTGATGCCAAACCCAACTTTAACCTCTTCATGAAAACTTTATTCTTGTCTACAGTAATTTTCTCAATGTAATTTATGCTAAATACTTAATATGAAATAATATGGCAAATATTAAAGCTACATCTCAGATGGTCTCAATATGCATAATTTATAATGTAGTTTAAATGTATTAGACACTGAAAAACACAAAAGAGGAATCTTTTTATTTATTGCTTACACAATTTACTGTCTTCAAATTAGAACAATAACCTGAATAAATACAGTAGCCTTTCAAAATGATTAACATGCATCTTAGGATTGACTCAGAAGCCACTAAAGACATCCAAGCTCTTCTCTGGGGCACTGCACACAATGCATTTGCAATCGCATACACACATTTGCACAAATGCAGATGTACAAATGTTTTCCCTCTTGTGTGCACAGTGTTAAATGCCGTAGCCACAGATCATTCTTTCATTAGACTCGTCTCGTTTTCATCCATCTTCATGCTTCACCACTGGCCTCTCTGAAAGGTGTTGCCTTGATAAATTATTCAGTTTTAGCATTTAGAAATCTCTGCCCTTTTGAACAGACAACACACACATTTAAATGTGTGTCATATAAACTCTGCCCTCAGTATGTGGGACGCCGTCTCCCCACTGCTACAGTTCTTTGATTTCTAAATATATATGTGCAAAAATTATCTACAAACTGAGAGATGACTAACAGAACTTTTACTTTTATATTATATCAAATGCATATATATATACAAAACAGTACAGAGATACCACTGAAGGAAAGCATATTAAAACAGGGAAAACCATTTACCAGCTTGCAGCAGCCCAATCTGTGAGCATTTTAATTAATATGGAATAACTGAGTTTTCCTGCCAAATATCGAATAATTTCCAGAAAGGAACATAAAATCAGCTTCTTCTTTTTTTAGCAAGAGACCGAATCACAGTAAAAACAGAGGTACATCTAAAGTTATCTGCACCAAGATTCCTTCTAAGTTTAATGGAAAGTAAAGGTCTGGCACTAATTACAGTAAAGGAGAAATACTGAAGGGAATTGTTTATCAAATTGAACTATTAAAAGGGGGAAGTAATGATGCCTAATTTTTATTGCTTTTTTCTCCCTGCTGTGTTACAACAGGCATATCAACAGATTTCCTACCTGTTATTTTCAAAGACAAATAAAGCTTCTAGGAAAAGAAATAAAATAAGAAGAGATCTTTAAATTCTCTTGTCACTGCTCTCTTAAAAAAACATTTTCATTTGGTACATTGTGTTCCTTTGATTCTGTCCTCGTTAATTAGACGCACACGTCTTTCTGTTCCCTGTTGTGAGAGCACAATGTGATGAAAGAAGTAACCCAGTTTCTTACTTCCATAATAAGCTTCTGATATGAATTTCTCAACCACATATACACACAGATGCACACATGACACAAAGTATGGCTACAAAATCTGGAGCCAAAGCATAATAATGGCAACTTTGAATAATCGAGGGTTGAACACTTCTGTAAAACTAAAAAGTTTCGAAACTGTCTTGAATGGTGCCGAATGACAATGAGTTTAGGATTCAAATTTAGTAAGTGGCATCATTTAGAGATTACAAAGTCACTACATCTGTGTTTCTCAGTCACCTCTGGTGGATTCTGTACTGGGACTCATTGCTATTTCTACAGAAGAGAAGAGAAGAGAAGAGAAGCTGTTGGAGGTGCTATATTAGGTACATGAGGTGTTTTGTTCGGTCTTTCTCTTCAGAGCAGGGCAAAGGGCTAATGGCACTGAGACTCTGAAAGGCCTGAGCAACTGAAGGAATCAGAGCAAATAAAAAATGCCCCCAAAAAGCAACATAGAGGCACACATAGACATTCACACTATACAGACACACCCACTCTCTGCAAACGTCCCCAGCTACACTTTGACAGATGACTTCCTCTGGCATCGAGGGGATGTGAGAGAGTGTGAATTGAATTTGAGGAAAAAAAGAAACCCACACAAACACACACACAGACACACACACACAGACACACACACACAGACACACTCCTTTAGCGCACGTCACCACGAGGCCCATAAACAGAATGACATTGGCACCGTTAAATCTCAATTACATTGCAGGTATGGTGGCCTCAATCTCTATAAGACCCAGCATCATTTTGTCCTCCATTGTCCCTCGCCAACCTCTCTCTATTTTTAACTCTTTGTCTTTCAATTTACTCACAAGTTCACCGATTCTTAGTCTGGATTCACTCAGTTCATTCAGTAACCGTGTGCATGTTTTTTTCCAACATGTTCTTTGTTTTGTTTGCATTCATAAATCTTCAAATAGATATTTATCCAGAGAGAAGACTAGGATTTGAATTTTTGTTTTTAAGAGAAAAAATCTGAGGCACGGCGAACTGAAGCTGCAGGAGTCGTGATTGTTCTTGAGGAAGTAATTTCAGACGCATGTGGTGGAACAGGGGCTAAGACTTATTGTTGCCTGATTTCATTTACATAACTCTGCCATGGCTAAAGGGCTGCAGTGCTGAACACATGGGTTATAAGGTAGGGACGTATACCTGTAAGAAAAATGCCCATGAGATTTGCAACATCATTTTTCATGCCAACAGAAACAAATCTACATAAGACAGTCTACAGTAGTGTCAAAAAGTGTTTGCCCCCTTCATGATTCCCTATTTTTGTGTGTTTGTCACACTTGAGTTCAAAGATAACACAAGTAAAAAAAATGCAGGTGTTTATTATTGAGTTGACAAAAATCCAGCCTGCATGGTCCTCTATGAAACAGTGATCACCCCTTAAACCTAATAGCTGGTTGGGCCACCGTTAAGCCATTCAGTGAAATTGCTCGTGTGTTTTGGCGCATTGTCCTGCAGCAAAACACACGTGTGCTTCAGTTTGAGGTCATAAACAGATGACCAGGCATTCTCCTTCAGGGTGTTCTGGTGGAGAGCAGAATTCATGGTTCTGAGGCAGCAAAACGGTTTCAGACCAACACATTACCACAACCATATTTTACTGTTGGCATGATGATCCTTTTCTGTAGCGCTGTGTTACTTTTATGCCAGATGTAATGTTACAGACACCTTCCAAAATGTTCAGCTTTTGTCTCGTCAGTCCATGGAGTAGTTTACCAAAAGTTTTGGGGGTCCTCAAGATGTTTTCTGGAAAAACTGACAAAAGCCTTTATGAGCCTATATGTATGGGAACCCTCGGCATTACAGGGATGATAGAAGAAAATAAATGGGTCCAGAATCCACGGACATCGCCCAACTTTGTACTTCCTCCCCGAAGATGCAGTGCAAGGCCACCTGTTGGGTGCATTCAGACATGGTGACTGATGAATATCCCACTTTAAGTTGCTTTTGCAGAAGGTTTTGGTAATCCATTTGCCCTGAGTTATGTTGTCTCTTCAGTTTTGCATTTAGCTGAATCTGAGAAGATCGTATAGACCTGTACACTTCAGAATTCATCCTGCTTTTGGCAGGCACATTATCAATAAACATCCGTGATCCAGTTCTACTAGCAACCATACATGCCAGTGCCATAACTTTACTTTACTATGTTTGACAGATTTGGTATGGAAATTTGGTACGCGTCACCCCATAAGATCTATCTCGCCATCATTCTGGTAGAAGTTAATCTTGGTTTCATTTCTTTTCTTGTTTTTTCACCAATGTGCAAGCTCTTGTAAGATGTTTTTAACAGTCATCTGCCTTGTTTTAAACCCTTTGTTTGTCCATTTGTGAAGGTATCTCTTGATCGTACCCTAGGCAGTGACAAGCCTCGTTCCTAAAAAGTTCTCGACTTGATCACATGTGAAATTATTTTTCTTAGCCATGGAAATACTTCCGTCATCATGCACTTTAGCTGACTTTGTGGTCTTTCAGATCTTTTTTTTTTTTTGAGCAAGCCAATGCATTCTCTGTTTTTTTAAGAATGCAGCAGATTATTGATTTGGCTACTCCTGAAGTTTTGTCATAGGCTAATTTGGGTTTTACAGCATAATGATGGCCTCCCACAAGTGAAACATCTCTTAGTTCATTGTATTAACAGTTTTTAAGCACAAATGTATTTTTAACATGTACAATTGACTCCAGATATTTTATCTTAGCTTAGCCTAACTTAAAATTGAAAAGATCAAATATAATTTTTTCTCACAGGCTTACTTGACCAGACTGGCCACCAAAGGCACAACAGAAATACTATTGTCTCTATTAATGTAACCCTCAAACTAATCAAAGACTCACACATCTGTGACACCTTCAAATGATGATCTCAAAAAGGGCAAACCAAACCAAAGAAGGAAAGAATAAGAGGCGGAGAAATGAGAGCAGAAAGAGATTAAATGTGTGCTTCTGGGGGATGGTCATTCCATTAAACTGCTGACACTTCTCTGGCCTGTAATGGCCTTTCCCATAGCAACAATGCCCAATAGAGCTACGTTAATAATGTAACCGACGAGAAAATAAAGCTGCCAATCAAAGAGCTTCAGTCCCCACAGCACTGAGTGAATTATTCACCACATGCACTGATTAGTACAGGCAGAGAGAACAAGAGAACGAGACTGACAGAAGTGTAGTGAGTGTGACAAAGGTGATATAACGGGAATGAGAGAATGAAAGGAAACACATAAGAGAAGAAATGAAGGCATTAACTTGGTATGCAATCAAAAACGTTGAAAGCATAGTTGTTATGGTATATATCAAACAGGTCAAGTTAAATGTCTTCTTAATAATTACAACCTCATTTTACAATTCTGCATCAACATGGTGCACTGACCTTTGATGTCTCTGTGTGTATTTGTCTGCTAAAGATGCCTTCATTTTGTAAACTGAGGAGCTACTCCCATCTGTAGATCAGATTTCCTTTTGTTTCTGATGTGTTTTATGTTCAGAAAAAAGAAGTCATGCACATTCACAAAACAGGAGCATTTGGAAACATGTTTTATCTTTTAACTGTTGTGTGTATGTGTGTTCTTAAAGAATTTCATTCACAAAGAAATCTAAAAGATGATCCACCGCTATTTGATTCAGTCACAGATTCCATGAGACTTTCCTTCCTGTTCACGTCTCTATTTGTGTTCCTCCTTTAGACATAACATCACTTCCTGTCTTTTTAATTTGCAGTGCTAGAAGCATACCGCTTCCTGGCAAACATTTAGTCATTAGCAAGCAATTAGTTACCTAAACACGTTGAGCTCATGTATAAATTTAGCCTTTATATGAGCACTTCATGCTAACAAAAGCAATACAGGCATGGAAAGATGCTTCTGAATTAGAAGCTTGTGACGGGAAATGTGCCACATACTCTTTACACATGCATGCGTGCAAGATTGATGTCCAGGTATACACAAATACTCGCAACATTTCCATAGGCAGGGGTTGATTTATTCTCATCAGGTTCTTTTGCTGTCAAAATCAGGTCTTTAACATTTAAAATCTGTTTACTTGGGCTTATTTACAGGGTTTTGTGTTTATGCTTATTTACTTCAGATGTAATTCAGTTTGCTTTCATTCATTTTTATCACTTGTTTAATGGAAGCCAGCCAGCTACCTTGTCCATTCTTGTTAGCTGTCATGTTTAAAATTTTCTTGTTAGACCCAAACTGTATATCTAACAGCAGCATCTACGTTGCAGTGGTTAACCAACACCAGTCTTCCCTTCATGACCCAGTTTACTGTTTTTCCAGGACTGTGGGTAACCCTCCATGATGGAGCGCACTTGGATGAAACAATCTTTCCATTCACCAGTTGTGTGTGTGTGTGTGTGTGTGTGTGTGTGTATACTTGTATTACTTATGTTATGAGGACATTGCATAGATTCTTTCCTTTTGGGGACAAAAAACAGTTCCTTATTAATCATAACATTTGTGGATGAAGACTTGGATGAATGTCAATGTACATTTAAGTTTAGGTTAAGGTTAGGATTAGAGTTTGATAAACACTTGCAATAAGCATATGTCCCCAGGAAATGAATATAAATCAATGCAAAGTTCTCTGAAGTCATGGAAACAGGACTGTGTGTGTTTTGCACATGTATGTGTGTTTGTTGAGAGTGGAAAGACGTTGCTGACTTTTGTTTTTGTCATGATTACACATGGTGGAATAACGCTTCAGGCGACCAGATGGAGTCTCTCTGTGAGAGAGATAATCAAATTCATCTTTCCACTTCACCACTTATCCACTATGTAAGGTTCAACATACTGCAGTGAAGGTGATTAAGCAGTGTTCTCTTAACAAGTAGTCTTATTAAACAGAATGCATGAAAATTTTGACCCTAAAATTCGATGAATAGGTAGACAAAAATAGTTTAGTTTATGCTAGTGACCCGATGAAATACCACATTGTGCTTTCATATATTTATTAATGTAAATGCAAAATATGCCTCGAGCCATAACCTCAGTGTGATTGTGTTACATTTCAAGAATGCTTTTTACAGTATTTACTAATTATTTTTATCTTGAATATGTAAACTTGGTTATGGGAAGTTGCTCTTATTGCACTGTTAGAAGCAACACCAGCAACAAAGCTTTTTTAAAAGTCACCAGAAATATAGTCCACAAAACAATACTGAGGTAAGACCTCCAATAACTGCTCCGCATTTGAGAAGTATACTCAGCAAAGTTGTGTGGACAGTTTAAGGTATAACATCAACTTCACAATAAAACCTTCATAACTAAGAACAGCTGAGCTGAGAGTTTAAATTCAGATATAAACAAAATAATGAGTTTTTGATGAAGAAAAGTTACAAAACATCTTTAACTGAATGCCAACAATTTAAGTGTATACAGACGAGATACATGTCCCAACTCTTGCACAGTTAGTAAGCAAGACATAAAGAGAGACTCTAACTGAGCTACTAGTGAAGTATAATCTATAACGATATAGAACTCTTTAAACCATAACACATACGAGGGTAAATAAATACAAGTGCAAACCATCTGCAAGTTATCAACAGGAATTCTAATAAATATATCTGGCAGATCACATGTGGCGTAGTACATTATGGCTAAACATTGGTCTCATCTGTCCAAAGGAGAGTGTTTCAGAAGTGTGTGGTTCAGATGCAACATTGCACACTTAAAGGCCTTTGCTCTTTTCACACACTAGGAAGCAGCATGCACTCTGCAAAAAACATTTGTGTTGAGTTGGCTGCTGCTCTCTGCCCAACCCAATATCATGACTTTACTTACTGATTGTTTTAGTTACTGTTTCAGTAACTACTTTAGTATGTTGATACACTGGTTACATCACAGCAGTGCAGCTCTGGATTCTGCCAGTTGGGGCCTTTCTGGCTCGAGTTTAAATGTTCAATTCAATTCACTTTTATTTATACGGCACCAAATCACAACAACAGTCACCTCAGGGTGCTTTATATTGTAAGGTAGACCCTACAATAATACATACAGAGAAAAACCCAACAATCAAATGATCCCCTATGAGCAGCACTTTGGCAACAGTGGGAAGGAAAAACTCCCTTTTAAGAGGAAGAAACCTCCAGCAGAACCAGGCTCAGGGACGAAACTGCGACCCGTTGGGGTGAGAGAAGGAAGAGACGGAGATTAATAACAAAGACAGATATTATTGTTCTCCCCATAGTTTTTTTCTGGGCACTGTGGTTGGTCCCACCATCTAAAGACATGCATGTTAAGTTAACATGGTGGTTCGAAATTGGTCGTAGGCGTGAATGTGAGCGCAAATAGTTTTCTGTCTCTCTGTGATAGATTGGTGAACTGTCCAGGGTGTGCCCCCAGCCCGAAGACAGTTGGAATAGGATCCAAATAAACCACAACCTTGTACATGGCATAGTCATGTACATGACCTGTGGGTGGTTTCCCAAAAGATCAGATTGTTCTTTGGATTGTTATTTAGCCACTCACATCGTGCGTTTAGGTGGTGTTGTATAAAAGTGGCTGTAATTCCTAAACATATAATGAAAAATTGTTTGTAAAATTGTACATCCAAACAGATCATATAAAACCATTTGAGCAATTACAGCACGGTTCAAAACAGACTCAGGCTCGAAAATAATTTGCTGACCCAGCAAAGTAATTGTGATCCTTGTGGTTTATGAAGTTGGATCAGGGGGTTTATAAAAAATATATCTCAGACTGACACTTTTTTGTTCCACCACTTTCCACAGAGATCAACATGACAACCACTGCTGCTCTCCAGTGGTGTGTACGGGGAATTGAAGAAGGCATAGTTCACCAAAAGCAAAGTTATCAGGAGTATAATGTTGTACAAATTCAGAATCCCAAAAGTAAAATATGTTAAATAACATATTGTTTAACGTAACAAATTGTGACATCGCTATCGGTGTGAAAAAATGTAAGGAGAGCAAAGTAAGTAGATCTAAAGAAAAACAACAACAAACGAAAAGAGATGTAGAGAGAGAGACAGCCCGCCTTTTGTCCCCCACAACAAAAGAGCAGACAAAGAACCGTGGACACCTGATCACCAGAGCCTTGGACCAGAGAGGCAGTCTGCAGGAGGAAAAAGAGACGGACGAGGGCATGAGGTGCATTTGGGAACATGTGTGTGTCTGTGCAAATGTGTGTGTGTTATCTGGGGAGGGAGTGAAAGCCTGCAAACAGGTCCCCATTGTGCAGCAGGGAGTAATGAGGGAGGTAATGAGGGTTTGGGTTTCCAGAGCTGCCCATTACAAGTGCACCGTGTCTGGGCCCAAGGGAAGCAGGGGACTGAGAGAGGAGAAAGGGGTGGTGGGTATCAATGAAGATAGGGGAGCTCAATCAAGATAGCAGTGAATGGCTGTCAGTGTGAAACTACCACACAGAGATCAGAGAGTCAACTTCAGATTCAAAATCTACATCTGAAGTTATTAATTATTGCTTATTATTACTTTACTTACATTACTGATATTTGATGGCCCCTCTAGGGACAAACAGCAGGCTAATATTTTTATTGTCCCTGTAGAATTATTACTGACCATGTGGGGGCAGCAAAGAACACCAGTGCTACACTGTAACAATGTCGTCAGAATTATCAGGTTAAAAAAAACTACCATTAAAGATAGACACATCCTTCTGTACTAGCAGTACTGGCTGCTGAACCCCGAGCCCTAACAACAGTCTTAGTACTTTACTTTTCAGTTTTTTAAATATTTTAATACTGTTAAACTAGGAAAATGGACTCATAATAAAGTGGCAAAATTAGCTATGCTTTTATATAACTCTTGTTCATGCTATCTATCTATTAATATATGTTATTAAGACTTTCATTAATGTGGATTCTATGTGTTTGTAGCCTTCTATTGCAGCTGATTTAGATTTTGACCATACTACACATTTTATAAAATGTAGCCTTAACAACAGAGAAGTTTTGGAAGTGATCTTCTTATATACAAAAATAAACTAAATGCAGAACATAATTTCTTCCTGAAATGTATTTTCACAGATGTATAAAGCACTCAGCTGAAGAATTAGCACACGAATTGCCTTGTGGAACATGCATTTGAGCAAATATTTCTATCTGAACTTGAATTAATCCCTTCTCCAGTTCTCAGTTTAACTATGTCTGAACCTCGAACAGTCTGAAATTGACACGTGTCCAGAGAAAGAAGCATTTTCACTGTGATACATATGTCTTGCCCTGATTAAACGGAAAAAGATGAAAGGTTGTAACTGGTGAATAAGTAATACAAACACATGCATACATACTGTAAGACAAAGCTGTAACTTCCTCTCCTAATTTAATAGCTAAACAAGCCCCCATAATGCAAACACGACATTTTTCCTGTTATGTGACAGACTGAAAGGCAGCAATGGAAAAAACGGTCACATTAATAGCTAGGTGAGGAGCGATTTACTGTACATGTGTACTTTCTGTATGTATACACAGTAAGTTATAGATCTGTCATCTTTATGAAGCACGTGTGTAAGCAGCGGGCCCTGCTACCTCGGAAATAATAAAAGATTCAACAGCAACAAACACAGGTTGCTTAAAGAGGTTAAATTGATCTTTAGCGAAATCAGCCCAGACATGTGAACTCTGGACGGACTCTTTTTATTATAGCCTCCCTCATCTCTGTTCTTCTCTGTGTGAGAGCTTTACTGCTCCAGCTTTACAAGTGTTTCTTTAGAAACATGGCGCATCTGTGTGATCTGTGTGCTTTGTGTATGCATCAGAGCTGTAAAGCCGTGGATGTCACCTTGCCATCCTCCTGCAGGGCTGTCTGACTGTGTAAACTCAGGAGACTGACACGGTACTGGGGCAAGGCAAGCTCACAAGTGGAATGTAAGCATTTGGGAAATGTGAGAACTTGTCTGCGACTTGCACTCTGTGTGCAATCCAAAGCACTATTATGCTCTGTGGTTGTGTGGATGTGCATGTGAGTGGTCTCAGACCTCAAGGTTTAGTTTTTGTTTGTTTGTTTGTCTCTCTTGTTGATCAAGTGAATTTAAGACAACAGAGGTCACAGAAATTATCAGCTCACTACACATAAAAATAAAAGCAAAGAGTGACTTTGGAGGTACCAATTTAAAGGAAAGTATGGTCTGTTATGCAGAACGAAGGAAAAGCAACCACACAGGAAGGAAACAACACAAATGTGAGCAGCATGAGAGACGAGTGTGTGTAAAAGGTAACACCTTTAGCTTATTTGGCATTATACTTCTAAGAAACCTGTGCAAGTCATTACACCATGGGCTCAGAAGCTGTTCTGCTCAACACGTGTGGACACTTGCTTACCATATGAGGACACGAAAAGTACCAATTCGAATGAATTTTAAATGACTTGGAGAGAAGCTCATCGAACTGCACATGTTTTATATTAGTGATGTCCGATGAGCACTTGTTGAATATTTTAGAGGCTTTAAAATTCTTCAATTTATTTTCTTTGTTCTCCTTCCCGATGTCTGCAGAATAGACAAAGTAGTCAAATTTTCTCATTATTTCCCACAAACAACTTTCATGAATGAATGGATAACACATGTTACCTGCAAACCTTGTTTTCACATAGTCAGCCATAACACAAAAGAAGAAAGTCTGATGTTTTTTTATTAAATAAGGCTGCTAGGACAACACAGGACAACCTTTATTTCACAACAACAAAATACAACCAAAATAAGATCTGTTTGTATCTCTTCATCTTTCCATTGCTGTAACCTACAATGCAACATGCCACTTATGATTGACCACAAAACAATAACTGAGTTGCATCGTAGACAAGCAGAACAGTCAGTTCAGCAGAAATTGAAAAAGTCCAGAACACTAAAACCTGAAAACAATTACTAAGGCCAGCCAAGAGACAACAACAGAAACATGCATTCCAATATATGGTTATTTAGCTCTTTGGCCAGTATCCATACCACCCATATTCCTCTGATGGATTGCATTTATGTAACTCCAACCCAAAATAAACCAGTGTGGTTTGAGCTATTAGTCTGCTAGCTAGACAAAGGCTTTTGTTGGGTTTGTGATAGAAGCGATAATTTGAGCTGAAGAAATGCGTGTATTTATTTTAGGAAAACTCTCAGAATTCATTGGTTTGGGCTTTTTTTTTTTTTAGTATTCCTCTTAACTTTAAAATGTATCATTAGCAATACACTCAAAATGTGTGTCTGCAAGATTAGATTTGTCACAGCTCGCTAAAAAGAGTACACAAGTAGCCCTATCATACCTCTGTCAGCCAATAAGTACCAAGGTTTATCCCACAGCTGAAAGCACAGAGCAGCAGGCCACTGCAAAGCACCACATTGCAACTTCTCTTCTGCTCTTTCATTCTGTGATTCACTCTCTTCTTCACACACACACAATTTGGCCTCGGTTTCATTCATGCTACTCCTCCATTAAGGGTCCTGGTGGTGGCAGTGGGGCTGCCCTATCAAACGCCTGAGCCCTGTTTGATCTCATTCTAGATTTCAAAGAGGGACACCTGATCCCCGCCCTGGGTGAGGTTGGTGGGGTAGAAGGGGATGGGTGTGGGGAAGGATCATGGGCAGTGAGTTCAGTGTTTGCAAAAGATTGGTCTAGGCCCGGTCCCCTCTTTCTGCCTTTCCCCTTGTCTGCCTCTCTTTACCACGGATTCTGTTTCAATAGACAGGTAAAGATGGACAGGTAGGGAGGCTGGGGTGGAGCCAGGGATCATCTCATATGACAAATCCTCATCAATTGCCACTTGTACTTGAAAATGTAGATTATAAACAACCACTACACAGTTTGTGAAAGACAAATGTAATTTTGTGTAAAGTGATTCCAGAATCGCAAACAGAAAACTGCAAACGTATAATCGGATAATCAAGTAGCAGCTGTCAGATAATTGGATTAAAACACTCCAAAAGGCACCAGTACCACAGACACAGCCAAGAGGTTCGATTCAGTGATTTGAATTGTCTTAAAGAAGGTAATGATACCTTAAAGCAGTAATAATGTGTCCAGGAACACCAGCTACACATTGGTTTACTTTTTATGACAATGAAAGGTTGACACTTGTTTTGTTCTACATTTTGAACATTTAGTGTAAAATGAGACTTGCATATAAAATACTGCAACTATTTAATAGCCTTTCTCTGTGCATATACAAGCAGTTCAATGTAAAATGTGTACAGTCTTAATAGAAACTGCTCACACAGCTTTTTGGCATAGGCACAAATTCTGTGTAAGAATGAACTACACACACTTAATGTCCTGGCCATTAAGCTTCTATAAATATTAAGTCTGGAAGGGAACTTGTTTTTTTGTTTTGTTTTTTCTAGTGAGACGTTTGCTTTTTCGGTCCTGCAAAAACACTTTTTTATTTTTGTGTTAAAAAGGCTCTTTTTTAAGTTATTTTTCATTGCGTGTATGAAGTGTTTTTAATGAAAGTCTTGAGTTAGTGCAAAGTCTGATTGGGCATGTTATAAACCTGGACCTAAGGGGCCTAGTGTGTTCTGGAGCCATAACAGGAATCTTCACTGTTTAAACAATCACCTTCCAAGCAGGTGGATTTCCTGCCAGTGGATGCGGATGTTTTGAACTTAAAGTTTATGATTCTTAAAAGACAACCTTGGAGCTGATTGTTGACCAAAGGCAGGCAGATGTTCACATCATCTATCAAACATGTAAACAGATGATTACTTGTTTGTTCAGACACAAACAAACAGTGTGTGCAATCATACAGAATACACAGTATGTTATCCTTTACTATACACATCAGAGACGTTCTTACACTGTTTAGAAAGGTTTGAGTCACAGAACGGAGAAACAGAATCATAGCTTCAAAACTAAAAGGAAATGGTGAAATTCAAATCAAGATGTTTCCGCTGGACAAGGACAAATTATTTATGTTAAAAACACCATTAAATACATCTGTAGCTCCACCAAACCCCTAAATCATAACCAAGGCTTATACAGCAGTGCAGAAACCTGGTCACACAGTGCAACACTGAAGACCCGAACTTACAGGGCCATACATTGCATCACAAATGGTCTGTTAAAGACTGAAGCAACTCCTCAAATGATTACAGGAACCCCCACATCATTAAACAACTTACACACCACAGCTGAATTATTCTTGTTGATGTGCAAAGGCATTCAAGGGATCTGATGTGCAATGACTTCTCTAGACCCTTAAATCACCCATGCGTCAATACATGTCAAGAGAAATCAAGCTGAAACCTCTGATGCAAGATTGTGCGTACACATGTGCTGGTGTGAGTGCATGCATGTGCAAAATGTGATTCATGCAATGTCAGACCCAGAGGTGTCTCTGGGGCAAGTTGCACCACGATGTCACAGAGTCAGAGATGCCAAACATACACCTGTGTCTGGAAGAGTGTCTGTAATTTGACCCCAGCTGTCGCGTTAGGAGAGTGCTGAGAAATATGTCCAGTGCTGAAAATAGTGAAAGAAACGTTTAGCAGCTAATTTTATCGATATTCTTGTGTGGCACAGGAATAATTGCATACTTGTAGTTTTTCAAGAGCAGTTACTAACTAATGACACAGACTAAAAGTTATTGGAGGGGTTTATTCATATAGCAGCAGCTTTGGATCTGTGCTGATCTTTCCTTTTTTTTCTAATGAGGTGATTTAATGAAACATACACTTTGTAATGGGAACCTTGTATTGTGCATTATTGCTCTTTTACATGCTTGAAGACTTGCAGTCATCCCACTATGCGCACACCCACACACACAGACACACACACATTATTGCATGTCTCAGTGAAAGGTTGGATAATTATATGTGATTAAGTAGTGAGAAATTTCACACTGCATCAATTAACCTGGACTCCCACCCAGCAATTACAGCATTTCCATTTCGACTAATTACATTAGCATCACAGTCATTTCCAATGTGCTCAGGCGCTGTGGTTTTAGTGGTAAGTCTCCACTGCAGAATTCCTGTATGGAGTTCCCACAAACTCATGAAGTTTTATGCAGTTTCACTGGTTTAGATAAATAAAGACTTCTTATTATGACTAAGCAGCCAAATGCCTTAACTTTATGAGATTCTCTTCCATGCCATTAGCATTGCAGTATACTGTAGTGCATCACTATCAGTCAAGCCTGAAAGTGTTATAGTAGGAGTGTGGCAGCTTGCACATTAATTACAACAGTGCTGGACCTATTTGAACTATTTGAAGCGAAAGTTTACAAAGGTATGATCATCTGTAGGACAAAGAGACCTGTCTCTCCGTGGGGTTTTATGGTCCTGCATATTTAAGCGTTGTAAACAGTTTATTCATCCAATTAAAGCTAATGATCCACGCTGAACAAAGAGCAAGGTGGGGCAGCGTTTCCAAAACTAACTCCATAATTTGTCTTCATGGACAATGTTTATGTTCACTTTCGCCTCACGAGCCCTCACCGTCTCCCCTTCGTCTCCAGCCACATTCCTCCAGATGGGACGGGGTGTGTTGAGTCTGGTCTCCAAGCTCTTGTGCAACTTGAGCACATCACCTGGCATATCAAAAGCCAAGATTTGTTTTTTCATGTTATTGTGCACTTGAGTCAAACGGCCTATCTGGATAAATTATAAAGTCCCTGGTTAGAAAAAAAATCTGCAGTGACAAAATTTCATGTGATTTAGATTAGCTGGGAAAACTGCAACCACCCCCACGAAACACACACACACACACACACCACCCCTCAGCTCTGACCTGTGTTATGGTTTCCAAATTGAAACTCAAGCCCACAGAATGTCATACAGCAGTACAATGCAGTGTGCTGCCCATGCTGTGCTCAGCATATGTGGGCAGGATTGGTTTACTAAGGTCCAATGTTTTATTTAGCATGTGTCAAAGTGGTTGTGTGTGTGTGTGTGTGTGTGTGTGTGTGTGTGTGTGTGTGTGTGTGTGTGTGTGTGTGTGTGTGTGTGTGTGCGCTTGTCATTAGGGCATGTACCCCATGTTTAAAGGAGCGTCAGGGAATACTAATCAACAGTCTATTACAAATGTGATTGATGCATTTTGGCAGACAGCATCTTGCATCGCTTCTGTGTGTGTGTGTGTGTGTGTGTGTGTGTGTGTGTGTGTGTGTGTGTGTGTGTGTGTGTGTGTGTGTGTGTGTGCCTGTGCAAGCACATGTCTCCATATGTGGATAATATTTTATTCAGCAGATGTCACTGCCCCTGGTCACACTCATCTGAACATGAAGACACTCAGATGCAACCTGAAACTACAGGCTTGTAATAACCCTGAAAACATTAAAAATAAAGGGGGGACATGACAATTACCACCTATTAGAGTCTGCCTTGCTCAGCTGCACACAGCGTACCCATGACATGTGGTTCTTCTCGCATGATTTTTTTGTTCAGTAGGTAAATAGTTAAGTTAAAAATAATGTCTATACCTGTTTTTCTATATTATAATGTGTATTTACGACAAATGAGTAAATATCAAAATCGTTTTGATTACTTAAAAGCTTTTAAAACTGATTGCAGCTCCTCACAAAGACATAAATGAAATTAATTCAAGCTGTAGCCCTCCCGTAAAAGGCTTTTACAAGCATATTCTTTACCAGCATGTTAACTACCATAATCACAGCAGCAGCCCTCCAACGAGCCAGTTTGAGAGGAGAGAGGAAATCATTTGTGCAAAGTAGTGATCTCTAGCCAAAACGATACTTAGAAAAGAATATGTGGGTTACATTAGCTCCCATCATTATTTATCTCTCCGTCAGCTTCTAAACTAGCTCTAATGGATGTCTTTCCCCACGTATGTGAAATGTCTGTAACGTTCAGTTTTGCTCTCTTTTGGCTAAGCTTTTTAGTCTTTTACTTTATCTTTACTTCTTTTTCTTTTGGTTGCTCTTTTTGAACAAAAACCCTTCACTCAAATATCCACTTCCTTTGTTTTGGTTGCCTTAACTTTAACTTTCACAGTCCAATTTCTTTGAGCAAGCTTGTGATTTTTGCAGTCAGATTATGAAATTGCTACTGGGAATCCATTCAACGCAGCCTCCCTAAGAGTCTTTTTCACATGTAAGCACTTTAAATTGCTCCATGTTTATTTCCTAACGGTAGTACTGTTTGACAGCACGTAAACTTTGGTCCAGGCAGAATTGCTAACACTCACTTCCAAAGAAACTGTCCTTAGAGATGGACTGTAATCAAAAGGAGCCATGCGAGGTTTTATGTTAATGGTGTGTTAGTTCAGTTGAATTCCACTTAATGGACTAATTCTTTATATGCTGAGTTCTTTTACAAGACTTGCCTGGTATTCTGACATAGGTGGCCGTGACAACTGCTACGTTGAAACCAATTAGTCTCACAGTCTGGTGGTACAGAGGGATACTTCTGTATCGCCTGCCAGATGGCAGGAAGGTGAACAGGCTGTGTCTGGGGTGAGTATTATCTTTGGGCTCACCAATGTTAATCATGCTACAGATGGGTGACAGCAACATACTTGGTGATTCTAATCACCCACTGCAGAGCCGTCGAGCCCGCACGCATCCCATACCTTGTTGTGATTTTTCCAGTTTTATACAGTTTGTGTTTTGCCCTCTTGAGTTTCTTCAAAAAGCTCTAACAATACAGTCAGTCAGGGAACACCCCTGCTAAATCTGTGTTGGCAGTGATAGATTATTTCATTTCATCTGTCTGGTTAAATGGTAACAGTCCTGATTGCAGTATTGTTACCCACTCAAGATGTATGACAGCGTGTATTAGGCTGTTTAATTGATAGCCTCTGAGAACATTGCGATTGATTTTCCATGGCTGTCCACACCGCCGCAGACTCAAGAATAGGCCTCCATTCTTGTGTGAGTGCGAGACGGAGCTATAAACACATGTTAATGGCCACGGACACCTGTGAATACTTCACTCTAGGCCCCCTTGGCTCTCTTTCGCTATTCTTCTCAAACGCACACTCACACAGACACACACACATTGATGTGTCTTTCCTGCAAGCTTCCCAAATCACGTCTGCATCTGTCAGTGGGTGTATGTAGTGAAAGTTCCTGGTTTTCCATGTTTTATTCTTTTTATTCTCTGTGAGTCATCTCCATATGTGTGCAGGCTCACACACATGCAGAATCCCTCCTGCAGACTAGCAATTGAGACCACCTGGTCACAATCAGTCAGGGCCAGGGGTTAAAATCATAGTGTCTTTAGTGTGGTGGAAAAGCGTCATGGGGAGATTGACAAAGCTGGAGGCAGGACTGAGTTGGATTTGGCAAAGTGTGATGTAACCACACTTCCCAAGCCTGAACACCTTCAAAATTCATTCATCTGTCTGTCGGATCTACCTCTGAAAATTTCCAGGCCCTCAACCGTGACAGATGTGGTTACTGTGTCATACAGACTTCAGTGCAAAAAATTTCTGCAAATGCTCTAAAGCCACACATTTAAGCATTTTCAGAGGCATAGTTCCAATTACACAGCTCTGATGTGTTACAAAGGTAATTTAATGGCTCAGAGTCTGATAGACCGCACATGTCAAAGAACTAAATCCTTCCTGTGAGAGGTATTGAGCCATGAGCAAAGGTTAACTGGGCCCCATGCCGTTTGATGCCTACTTTTCAAACCTCTGACTTATTACATCAGAACTTTAGTGCAGGAAGTAATGCTAATGTCAAAGACTGGGCTATCTGCTGACATTACATACCGTTAAGTCAAAGTAATCATCCACAGATGTCCACAAACTCACACAGAGATTTGGGGTTCTTTAAGAATCGTTTTTACCCAACGATTTTGAGCGTGCACCAACAGATTAACACTGACAGGAGCTGACGGAGAAGCAAAAGATGGCAACCGTGGGTTTGATCAAAACAGGCAAGCAATTTCCTGCCGACTCTGACCCATTACTGAAACTCAGCATCTGCCCACACTACATTGTATCAGTCCCCAGGTAAAATCTGGGGCAAGTCAAAGACAAAGAAAAACAAAGAAGGTCCTGAGTAACGTGTTTTCCTTTTTGCTGCAATGTGATACTTTGCTTGTAAGGTCGAACAAATGCTGTGGAAGTCCATACTCTACTGTGAGGAGCGTCCTATGCTTCCGACAGTGTGTGTCCCTCACCACTATCATCCAGTATGGCAACTTTCTTGTCTCAGGTACTCAAATAATATAATGTTTTTTAAAGAGTTTGAAAGTTTAGAGTCATCACTTTGTTTTGGTTTTCCCACTTCCCTTCAGCATTAAGTATTTTTTCAAATGTAGCTGGAAGTTGTTGGCTTAAAATAAGATGCAATCAGCCCTTGTGTTTCATCCTGCACTTACATACTCCTCTGTGCAAGTCAGGGACTCAGCGTCATCTCTGTTGTGTAGAAATCAGTCAGCTGGTTTTAATGGCTGCCTTGTCTCTGTGCCATATCATTCTTTCCAGAAGTGTTTCTCTTTTTTCTCTGTCTTCTAGCTCACTCTCTCTCTGTCTATATTTCTTTTTCTTTCTCTTCTAACTCCTTTTTTCAGGCAAGATGTAAACCAGAGATGGCCCCGATGGCAACACACACACAAAAGTTGTTGCTACAATAAGCATCTCATAACAAACAAAGAAATAAATGTGTGAAGGCAGAGGCTGTTCGCTGTAGCCCTTCAACAAGCGTTCGACACTCTGCAGGCCTTCCGTGTTGCAGCAGGAACATCTGACACTGTTAAAGTCAGCGGAGACAATGCGAACAGGACAAAGTGCCAGTTGGATATGGGATGAAGTACATTCACTATTTTCTTTCTGTTGGGAATGATACATTGCCTTCTCCATATATATATACACACACACACACACACACACACACACACACACACACACACACACACACACACACACACACATTTTGGGCTGTGTTTGTTTTTAGTTAAAATAGACAATCCCATTTGAACTGCTTGATTCTAATACACAGCTGTTACTTAATATCTCGCTGCTACTAAATTTGTCCATCTCTTTACAACTGATGTTGGTTCTGTAGGACTTATAGCCAAACATGCGACCCTTTTTCAAAACAATATAAGAAATACTTCAGTAATTCCCTTTGTGCACTCGTGTTTATTACTTACAGGAACCACTTAAACGTGAATGACTATCCCATGAAGCACGTAACTTCTGTGCCGATGTTGAGGTTGAGTTACTATGGTTACTAAACAAATCTACTTTGCAATAATGTTACTTACTCTTCATTGTGGAGTACGTAGGAGGTAAGAACTTTCACAAACTGACTGGTTGCAATTGTTGCATCATTTTACAGGACCATGCTCAAATTCAGTGAGCTCTTGAAAATAGTGTACCAAGGGAAATTATGTCTTAAAACATGTTTGTTTGTATTTAGAGTACATGCTGAGGGTTTTAAATCCATCTGTTTTCTGAAAGAGATTAGGGATTAGACAAATCAAAGCTAGCTTGCACGAGGTAAAAATGTTAACTGTCCCCAACAATGTCACAGAAGTGACATATTTTATCGTACTTTTTTTCCCCTCTCTTCTAATTTCCTCCTTATACCTTTTGGGTTCCTCAAGGTTTTGGTCAGGTAAACAATATTATCAGTTCTATATCATTTGTCTATATTTATGCTCCAAAAAAGGCTCAGTGGGGTATCATATAAACACTCCTACCACCCATACATTATGTATCAAGTTACTTCCTAGTTACAGCCCTACTTTTTTAGTCTATACACATGCATACGGACTTGGACATGGGCATCTTTAAATCACAGTAACAAAGCAGGTCTAACATGGCTCACCATACCAGTACGACAGTGTTGGAGACTTTGGTATTTGTATGAATAAATGTTTGTTTACAGTGAAATTCCTCTGCTGTCAAAGGCAGAAACACATTCCCTTGTAGGAGTGTTAGGCGTGAGGTCCGTGCCTTACATGTGGTTTGGTTTACTGTTATTGTTATGTTTTTTTCCAAACACAGTCTTGCATATGGAGATAAAAGCATAACGGGTCCCAAGCTGTAAATCTTGTGCACATACACAACGGCTTCATTCTAAGATTACACAAATAACCATGAAGTGTTTCCCAGGTTCTCTTTTATTCTCTGCTCTTCAGCCAACCTCAAACAGCCGCTGCCTACAATGATGAAAATCATGGTGCATATATATCCCAAAACCATTCAGGCAGTTTCATCCCATTTTCCCTGTATTGTTGTGAAGCTGGTATTCGGAAGACTTTGTGTTCACAGTGGAGATTTTTGTTTGTTTGATTGTTTTTGTTTTTAGATAACAGCTACTTCCCCCATGATGTCCTGCAACAGACCCTATGCACCGTGCAGGATGACTTGGATAGTGTAAATCCATGAAGGGAAATGTTAAGCAGCTACAGTTACTCTAAGGCTTAATGTGTGATTCTGAGGCATCGTGTCTTACATATCCACCCACTTTATTGGAAAAATGCCACATTCGTTAAGATATCTTCTGGGATCTCTTGTCTTTGGGGGGAGTCATGGTTCATACCAAAGGCGTGATTATAATGGCGTCATTTTTAGTTTGTTAATGGTTTGAGAAGTGTAACCCAATGATCTTAGGATTGCTGAATAAGCACTAAACAAAAGTGCCTTTCTATGTTCATCACAGTTTAGTTTTTCTTTGTTCTGGTAAAAGCCAGTCAGGCAATAGCTTCTTTAGCACATCTGTCAAAGTAGGTATAGCCAAGTGTTAAAGCTTTAAAGTAGGTGTAGGATTGGTGACAGCGAGAAGTAAGGTTTGGCATGGCGTGGTCAAAGGATAATTGAAAAATTGGTCTTGTGCAGTCCCAGTGGGTTAGCAGCGAGTTAGACGCAGGTCTATGAATGGAGAGCAGGAGACATCTTTATGGCTCTGAGGCCCTCCCTCACTGTTAGACAACCCTAAACACAAGGATATCTAGGTTCAGCAGACCGCTGGGAGCCAAGAACATGACGTGTATGGATTTAAATGTGTGTGTGTGTGTGTGTGTGTGTGTGTGTGTGTGTGTGTGTGTGTGTGTGTGTGTGTGTGTGTGTGTGTGCACCCATGCTGTCTCTTACCTAGTTTCCACATGCAGCTCCTCAGAATTTGACACGAATACTTTTTGAAAAGGAAGCCGGTGCTTCTGGGGGGGGGAGCTAGGCTCTCCATCCTGCTCTATGAACTCTGTGGGATAAAGCGAGAGTGCATAGATAAAAACATATCACACAGTCGAGCATGTTTTCTATGGGAAAATCAATGGAGAAACACGGCACCAATTACAGTGAAAGTTAAATTTGGCCATAAACACAGGCTGGAAATGCTTACTGAAACATTTTGTGTAACACGGTAAGCAGCTCCACCTTCATCGCATAGACACAGGATATTGAAATCTCTTTGGGGTCCATAATGAAATGATTATGAAACAGCCCCCATGTTTGAGTGAAATGTTGGAACCCCGTGCTGAATCGAGGGTGAAGCCACCACATCTTTTACCAGTTAAGACGGCTTAGAGAGCAGCCATCTTGCTCCAGTGACCTGCGTTGATTAGAGAAGTGTCTGGCACAGAGGCAGGCTGTGTTTGCCAAGCTCTAACCACCCAAGAGCAGCACTGCACACACACGTGCTCCTTCTCACATCCACACTTTCCCATAATCACACATACGTAGACACAATGAAATGAGAATTTATTTTATTATTATAATTATTTTTTAATATATATAATATAATTAATATAATATATAAGTTGTAGCTGGCTTCCGAAAAACATAACTACTCAATTTTGGGAATTCATACCCAAAATGTCAGCTGTGGGTCAGAGTGAGTCTGGGTTCCTCATCATTTCCAGTCATTTAGGATCAATTAGTTGCTTCATTCCATTCCGCTGATGCTTCCTTTGCTCTTCATGGGATTCAATGGGGTGAGAACTGTCTTGTGGAATACTGTAATGGGAATGACTTGGGAGTTAATCAGTATTGTCTGCAGAGTTACACAGGCTGTGTGAAATATTCCACCAGTCAATCCAACTGAGCTTCTGCTTGGACGATAGTTATATCTAAAATATATTCAAATCAGACATGATCCCAAACCACAAAGCCAGGATAATTGCTGAAGGATATCTCACTCATAATCCTTCATCTTTTCCATTTCTTGTGTCACTCGTTTCACCGTGGTTTTCTCTGCCACCCCGCCCTCAATAGTATTTAGCGCACAGAAACATTGCGAGTGTTTGACCGTGCCTTTTGCACCCAAGAGAGCCACATTAAAGAGCTCAAATGAAAAGCAGACAGATGTGCGCTTAAAGGGAACATCTGTCCGGACCTATCCTCATGTCAAATGAGGTATCAAGAACTATGAAACTCAAAACAGGTTTTTTCATAAAGAATTGGAAAGAAAGGAGCAGAAAACCCCCCAAAACGTTTTGTTATCATTTGGCTTTGTTTACATGAGGAGGTGTCTCACTAGAAAATTAAAACTCCATTTCCACTCGAAAGACTCGGTTTCTTGGTTTTTGGCCTAATCTAACAACAGAAAAAAACACCTTTGGATGCTGTTTAACTTTTGGCTGGAAGTGCAAACATGATCCCAAAGCCATCATTTCAGAGATTTGAGCAGCAGTTTGGATTTTGAGTGATGGCTCAGGGGACAACGTTTCAACATTTTCTTCAAAGATTAGTATTTAGAAATTGTTATGTCCTGAAAACATCACACTTGAGCACAGCTGGTGTTTAAAGGCTGATGTCCAATTATTACTTCTTAGCTCTTATTTAATTGTTTTCTAACTCACTGTGGTAACTGATGAAAACTGGGAACATGTTCAGATGTTGCAACAATGAAGTCCGGCAGGCCAAAAAAGGCAAGTGGCCAGATGATCAGAGATTTTGCAAACAAGCCAAACAGAGAGATTGCAGACAATATTCCAGGATTTGTGTATCATTACCCTATATCACTTGCAGATTGCCACTTCTTCTTGCCCTGTCAAACCTACAATGTGTTACATTCTCAGCAATTAACTTCCACCATCAGTTTTCTTAATAATGTGGTTAACAAGGGTCGTGGTAGGACTGAAGCTTAATCCCAAGTCACTGGGTATGAGGTGGAGTACAGGACAGGTCATCAACCCATCACAGTTCAGCCATTAAAAGCTAGAAAAAACCTTTAATGCTCACATGCACAGCTACACCTAGAATCATAACTTAATCTGTTTAATAACATGCATGTCTTTAGACTGCAGGAGGAGCATGAGAGAACAGGACAGTGCTTCTAAAACATAAAGTGGTGTGCATAACCTAAAAGAGGCAGCTTTAGAGTCCAGCCTGATATTGTTAACCAGCAAATTATTGAATTGCTTACAAAAAAAAGTTCAGTGAACCATCAATTTTATGAAATGCAATTTGGTAAGCAAAGTAGAAAAATGTAATCAGGAACCATTCCACTATATCTTATTCAGTGCAAGGTCCAAATATGAGAAATTAATAGACTGAAAATTGCTCATCATATTAATTCAGTGGCAGAGATGGAGGGTCGGAGCCTGTAAGAACCACAGTAGTCTAAGTCGTTAATATCTTCAAACAGGAGCACGAGAACTTTTCTGTTTTGCTTGACTGGCACAATGGCTGCAATAATATTCTGTAAGAATGTTTTAGATTGTTTTTGGCTTCAAGGCCACTCGATGTGGTTTATTAATTCAACTAATTAATTCATCAGCAACAGTTTTGGCTGCGTCACGATTTGTGTTCAAGCCTTTACGATCCAAGATTTTCTCCAAGCTTTAACTTCTGTCAAAGCCAGCTGTGGAGTTGTGAAGGAAAAGACCCTGAACTCTACAAAACTTCTGTCATGATGCTCCACAGCACCAGACAAATTACATCTGCCTTCAGTCTGATCCAATACACGCTACATTTTCAGCAGCTGATGTTTTATGGTTTGGAGATTCCTGTGTCCCTTTGTGAAAAGCCTTCCCCATCCCTCTCTTACTTACTCCTTACTATTTCTTTTCCTGCTCCACTTCTTCTCATTCTGGACACCCTAATTGCTTTAGCAGATGCTAGCTTAAAATTGCAGATAGTGGCTACTGTGTGGCAGCAGATGTGCCCCGTATTCTGGGATGTTTATAACTATAACTAAGCTCTGCAAGCCAGTACCAGCCCTGCTGTCTGTCAGACAGCAGCAGCAAGCCACCACACACAGAGGAGGTGACGAGTTTAAAGGACAATAGGAGTATTTGTGCACCATCAGCCAAGCTGATCCTGGGTGCCTGTTGTGTATTAGTGACCTTGCTTTTTGAAATCATGAAAGTGCCCGTGTCAAATTTAAATGCATTTTCTCACCTTCCCATTCATTCAGTTTGGGATATTCATGCAGACACCCAGTATTTGCATATAAACCTGATGTTTTAAAGTAACTGAATATCTGCCCACTTCAACGTGAAGCTCTACAAAATAGATAAAAATGAAATTGTGTATTTGTGGACTTCAGAACGACCTTAATTCTTTCTGGCAGAGATTGGGCAAAGTACTGGAAACATTCCTCAAGGTCCATATTGACAGCATAGCATCACACAGTTGGTGCAGATATGTCAGCTGACCAGACTCTCCTGGTCCATCCCATCCCAAAGGTCCTCTGGATTGAGATCCTGTGACTGTGGAGAACATTAGTGAACTCACTGTCATGTTCAAGAAACTAGTTTGAGATGATTTGAGCTTTTTGGTACGGCACATTATCCTGCTGGAAGCACTTGTCAAAAGACAGGTACACTGTGGTCATAAAGGGATGAATATGGTCACCAACAATACTCTGGTAGACTGTGGTGTTGATGCTCAGTTGGCTCTAAGAGGCCCAAAGTGTGCCAAGAACATATCACACATCACTACAACAGAAGCATCCTGAACTGTTAATAAAAAGTAGGATGGATCCATGCTTTCATGTTGTTTACAACAAATTCATACTCATCAGACCAGACAACGTTTTTCAGATCTTCTATTGTCAAACTGTGGGAAGCTCTTTCTAATTGTAGCGGACAGGAGTGACACCAGGTGAGCTCTTCTGCTGCTGTGTCTGCTTTAAGGCTTTTATAGATGTTCTGTTACATATCTCAGTTGTAATGAGTCACTATTTGAGTTACTGTTGCTTTCATTTTAGCTCAAAGCAGTCTGCCAAATTCTTTGCTGACTTCTTGCATCAACAAAGCATTTCGCCCAGGGAACTATCATTCTATTTTCTATAAACCCTAGATGATTGTGTGGGAAAATCCCAGTAGATCAGCAATTTCTGAAATACTCAGACCAACAAATCTGGTGCCAAGAACCGTGCCACATTCAAAGACACTTATACCACCTTTCTTCTCCATTATGTCTGCATGCCTAAATGCAAAAGAGTTGCTGCCACGTGACTGGCTGATTAGATATTTACCTTTCACGGTGAAATAGGCACCTAATGAAGTGCATTCATATTGTGATCAATACTATAAAATGGGTGATATGTCAAACCTTTCTATCAGCGTGTTACCCCAAGGAAATTAAAGAAAGTAACTACAAAGATACACACTTATCAAGAAAATGCTTTTTATTGATTGATTGATTGATATGAGTAGGAGGAGTCCTGAGCTTTGGTGGATATGCTAAAGCTTTTGTTCAAACAAAACAGCTGATTCTGAAGGGTTTGTACTGATTTCTCAGGTTACGACCCTAAACTTTATTCTGCTCATTACTCTGAAACATTTAAGAGATATTTGAAGTACATGTTTCTAAAGCAGAAGCATCACGTGGAAGTAAATTCTCAATAACACTGATGCTGTTGTTTATATCAGTAATTCACTACATCCAGGGCCTTTCCAGTAAACTCTTAGCTTTAGTCAGATCTAAACACACGACAAAAATGGTCTCGAAGACTCACACAAACGTCAGTACATTCGATCTGGTGTGGCCCTCTAAGTAGCATATATCTTTGTATGTTGTGTACATGCCACAGTTCATCTCTGACCCTTGGTGTAAATTCCTCTGTATTAAATGCTGTGTGATATTGTGGTATTTAGCTTTCTGCTCCCTGCACCGACTCATATTGACATGATCTTTTATTTGCCTAAGTACATGAAGAACAGCTCAGGACAAAGGAATGACCCTAAAAGCTCATAAACCTTAAGAATGAACAAACATTTTTTCTGTTTTTGAGCGAGTGCTGAAAGCCTTTCTTGGTCTTCATATGCAGCTCTGGTTCAAAGGCTGCAAAGTCTCATCAGTTAATGCAACAAACCACTGCTGACCTTTACATCTATATGTCGTCATCCTAGACGTATGTTAAACCTGCACTGCTTTTATTGACCAGCAGGGGCTAACTTTATCAGTTGTTTCTAATATGACGTCACATGACATCTTACTGCTTGAGATTTGTCTGCAAAATTGAACGTGATGCAAGATGTTGCTAGGGAAAACTGACAAGCTATATGTTCCTTGATATTGCTCACATGTTAGGTGAAATCAGTTTCAAAGAAGGTGCTGCAACAATGACTACTTGGTGACTGCTTTGGTTGTTAGCAGATTCCCACAGTGGCCTGTAGTTTATCGTGTTTGTCTGAAAACACTTAACTACTCAAAAATGGAAGTATAAGTTGAGAAAGGCCAAAGCACGTTGGAAATGGAGAAGGCTCACCTTTAAACTTGGACCTCAGAGCTGAAGACAACACGTTTCAAAAGCCACAACTTTTAGTCTGAAGCTGTGTTTCAGCGCAGAGTTTCTTAGATAAGTTGTATTTGGAGTTCTTCATTTTCATGCAAACTGTGGGTGACTGTAGCAATAACAAAGAGGCTTTTGCTAAATAGCTGAAGAAGATAAAATTTTCTCTAGAAGAAAATGGGGGTCAGTGACCGGTCTCTGGGCCTGTGTGACTGGGGCTTTAGTAATTATTTTCCCAGGGACTGCAATCAGCCTCCAACAACCACTCATTTTCCCTCACGATGGGTGGTTGCCAGATGGCCACTGACCAGTATCTTAGCCTACTGGGGACTTTTTCACTAATCCTACAATGTCACAAGTCCAAAATGTCCAATGAGTTAATGTCACGTGGTTAGCACATATTCAAATGTTTGCAAAACCTCAATAGATGTCTGATTGACTACAACTCTATGGGAAAATAACCCGTCTACTTCTTTGATCTATGAACTCAGTAATACTTTCTTGATGAGTTCATTGTCATCAGAAGTGAGTTTATGATCAGTTGGTTTCACAGTTTCACAGAGTGGGGTGTTGTTTAGAGCAGCCCTTGTGATTGACAAATCACTGCTGTTTTTATTGAAGTTCTAACATCATAAAATACTTTCTCAGCTAACACCTTTGTGGTTACCGAAAGCCCTTACTGCATGTCGTGTTGAATGCTTTGGCCTGGAACGATGTCTTGACACATATGAAGCTTTTCCAGTTCTGCTGCTGTCTGTACACATGGGAAAACAGCACCTTCACAGTTAGCAAGCTTCGATGCGAGCCCGCTGAGTTTATAGAGGGTGTGTCTCTCCCATAGACCAGCACTGTATTGAATGTTAGAGGTATGAGGGTTGCGTCTAAATTTTTGTGGGGGTAGTTAATCAAGCTTTTCCTGAGAAGTTTAATCTAGGTACACCGCTGGTTTTCACTCTCTCTCCTGTGCATTCCAGCTATGTAAAGCAATCCTACTCAGGTTCTTACATGGGTTTCATCCTTTACCTGCTCTTGTAAAGCACATTGAAAAAACAAAACAAACATTGCGTCTGTAAATACATTTTACATACCCAAACTGTACAGTTTAGTTAATATTAGAATCACCAGGGGATCACGTTAGTCTCATAAGGACGTCACAAGTTAGTTATATTTGTTGGATATGAGCAGATTTCTTAATCTGTTTTCCTTCCTTGCAACATCTTTATGTAACATGTTATCACTGCAGAGTTAAATATTGGGATGCAATCTTATCACAAAGCCCGCATCATACAATGGACCCCCATCAATATGAAAGAGAGGTTTGGTATTTTTTCTCAGAAAAACCCAGTAAAAATGAAGTGTCTCGGCGTACACACGGCAGGAGACTTAAACTATTTTTATTTTTAACAAAAGGAAACACATTTTCTCACTAGACAGGTGTTGTGTTTTGCGCGCGTATGAATGAATCCCTGTGTATTCGGTGTCTGAAGATGTGCAGTTATGTACATGTAAACAATGTTTAACCTTTTAAAAGCTTTCTGTGTGGGACTTTTGAAAGACGAGCAGCGTTCTTTGTCTACTTGCAACCCACTCTGCCCCTCATTCCCCCCGCCCAATGTTTCCTCTCATCCTATAGTTTTCACCCAACCCCTTTACTCTTGTTATGTGAAGTCTTAAATTCACTTTGACACCTCAGTGTTTCAGCACGAATCCCTGAACCATGATCTAGCCATTTCCATATACAAACATTGCATTTACATCTGTGATTGGCGACAGGAAGACCATAACCATGTGCTTCCATAACAAGATCTTTCCAAGACTGCTTACATCAGCCAAGGCTGAAATTCCTTCCACACGATGCACACTTTGTCCCTGAATCCAGGATATCTGGATCCACATTGGATTCTTAAAAGCATCGACAGCTTGTCTCACATTTTTTCATATTTCAGTTTTATATGTATTTTTATTTGATATGACACAAAATGTTCGATGGGGAAAAAATCCTACATCCAACCCCTGAAGTCAGTTCTCATATGGGTGAAACCGGATCTCTCTTAAATATTTTACAGAAATTTATATTAAGATTAGGAGTTTAATCCTGCTAACAGACACAGAGAAGCAAACAAACAGACTTTATGATTAAAATCAAATGCTTTGTGACCCATGCAGGGAAGTCCTATGTAGACATATAAGCTGCAGGACTGCTGGAAAACAGGGCTCAAGTAAATAAGGAATTTTTTGTTTGTTTGTTTGTTTTCTGCTTGTTTCCTTATCCCGTGGGTTGAACATATGCTAGAATTTAAAAGTGAATTGCTAACTACTCATCAAGCATTAGTGAAACTGTGAACAGTGTGACACAAAGCAGAAAGAGAGAATATTCACCTTCAAAGTAAAAGTAGAAAGGCACAACTTTGAAGGTGAACAGACTCCATTTCCAGTTTCCACTTTCTCAAGTTTCACTGCTGCTCAGTGGTTGGCCAGACGGATCTGTGACACCCATGCAAATAACATGCAGCAATCTGCTAGTGAGCAAAGCAATCACAAGGAGGTTTTTGGTGCGACTGGTTTCACCCAGTGTCAGACAGCAACCTTCAGGAACCACTCGCCAACTAATCTGCGAATAAATGTGTTCTCCATAAGGAAAGGTTGTTTCTGCATTATGCCAACTAACCTTTAGCTACTGAAACTTATCTCAAGCAGGTTTTGTGATGTTTTCTGCCTAATTTCTTTCCACTCTTCATACTTCATCATTCGTCTTTACTTTATGGCAAATAAAAGTTTTGAGTTTGTGGATTTAATTACTTAATGAATTAATTATGAATTACTCAAACCAAATGTAAAAATTTCTATATTTTTGATGAATGGATTAAGTAAGTAAGGCCAAGCATTGATTTATGACACTGAATAGAAAATGGGATGGGATGATGATGTCAAGTGCCGTTTGCATTCTGAATACCTGCTCGAGCTTGCTCACCTCTAGGTTTCGTAGTGTTGATCACAACAGTTATGGAGTGAAAGTGAATGACTAAAGTTCTTTGAGTAATTCTGAGGGAAAAAAAGTGTGACGTGTAGAAATCAGAGAATGCCTTCTGATGAGCGCTGGACTAGGATGTGAGTCACGGCTGGTTTGACTCCCGGTGGATGCCGGGAGGATTTTTTGGTCTTGTGTGTCATATCTATGGAATTCATTTGAAAGGGGGACAAAGTGGTTCAGTGGTTGCAACCGTTGCATCAGGGCAAAGGACTCCTGAGTTCAAACCCCGACGTCAATGAGGAGTTTGCACGTTAACCCTGCACTTCTGGACCTCTGGAAATTCCAGTCATTAAAAAAAAACATGCTACGTCAACCCTCCGTATCCAGGTCCAGGGCAGTTTGGTAAAAGATATTCCAGACTATATTTCCTGGAAATGCTTTAAAAAAAAAAAGGAGTGTGTGTGTCGATGATGGGATGATGGGAACAGTTTTCTTAGCAGAAAGTGGTGAAAACTGGATTCTGTCAAAGAGAATGTTTAAGTTTCTTTGTGCTATTTTGGGTATTAAAGTGGAAAAATTGGTGGAAAGTTACCACGAAACAGACTTTGATATCTGAGTGAACCTGAGCCAAGTGATTTCCTGTTCATAGCTGGTTCTTTTTTTTCTTTTGATAACATCTCCTATGTCAGACACACTGCACACTGTATCTTAAGTCTGCTCTGCCATTTCTATTGCCAGCTCAAGTGTGTGATATACATGCATACGGAAAGGATTTAGAACCACAGTGTGTTTTGAGGCAGAGAGAAACATATTTATGCTTTGTGAGCTGTGAAGCAAGAGACCCAGATATAGCAGCTCGTTTACAGGACATTATGCCCTCTGTGTTCGTGGGACATGCAGTCGGTATAGACGTTTATAGAGACATAGTGACAGAAATATCATATTCAAAAAATAGCTCATTTTCTAATATGGACAATGCAGTCATATCTGAAATTAGTTAGTATGTTTGTGTTTTATTTACACTATATTTACACATTTTAAAAATTAATCTGGAACATCAATTTATATATATTTGTTTTCCTTGATTGGTAAATCCATTAAATCAATTCTCAGAAATGAATGCTAACAGCATTAAAAAAGTGCAAGAGTCCTGTGACAAGACGTGAGCAGCAGTGTCTCTACAGTGGGATGATGGCTCTCATCCTTTGACTTTGGCAAAGACCCAGAAGTGAAATTAACACAAGATGTTGGTAACGTAATTTTGCCAAAATCTCTGGGAATGGGTTTCAGTAGCAGTGAGCCATGTTGCAAAAACAATGGTGAGAGAGGCTAAAGGTTAATACACTTACTTATCCAGTATCCAGAACCACAGTAACAGACACAGGCACACATAAACACACACGGGGACTTGGGGTTTAATGAAGTGCTTGCTTTCCATTGAGAGCAGATTAGGGTTGGAGGGCAAACTGTGGGAAAAACTGGAAAACTATTCAGTTCAGGAAAAACATCATAATATTTTCATGCAAAAGGATGGACATTTTGGAGTTTTTTCTGTATGTTCAGGTATGCTTTGCTGTCACTCTGCATCCATCGGTACATTGTGTGTATGGTGCACAGTATGCATTAGTTTGAGCCTGGCTGTTTGCGGGCCTGTGTTCTATGCAGACTGTCCTTGGGGGGACAATGGCAGGATTCTGCATAGCGGAGCCGTGGGAGGAAGGGGACAGAAGAGTCAATGAGTGAAGAGGCTTCTGGATGCGTCAGCACAAGGCCATGATGAGGGTGTAGGAGGACGGGTCCTCTAACGCAACAATGCATCGAGAAACATCCATTCAGTTGCCTCACAGGACAACACGCAGGCAATATAACATTGGGTACACATTGCTAACAAAGGTGCAGGTGAAATTAAGCCATCCATCTCTTTGACATATGGATGACTGGGACAGAAAGTGTCAGTGGCTGATTATTTTGTGTAGATTTCCACTAGTCATCAAGAAATAGATCAAAATGCTGCTGGGAAATGTCCTCATTGCTCAGTCTGTTTAAGTATAAAAAAAGCAGGTATAAAAATTGATGTCAGAGATCGTTTGCATTAGGATAATGATGGATCTCATTATAGTTAGACGATAGATGATTGTTTATGCATCCACCGGGAACATTTTGCTCAGATGACATCTTTTCAAGTTTGATGTGTAGCTCATCAGTTTTTGCAATAGTGCAAAAGTTAAAACATAAATTATGTGATCAGAATAAAATTAATATATGTTCTTTGAAAAGGCAAATCAAAGAAAATTTTCATTAGTTATGAAAAGAGTAGGTCACAAATCACAACAACACAAAACTAAGTATTCTTCTATTTTTTTCATTAAAATGCAATATTATGCTAATTGAAAAGTGTTGATTTATTTATAAATAAAATACTGCAGTGTAATGTAGTGAGATACTTTAAATGTTGACGTCTTTTTAAAGAGTAATCACACAATTATAACATCTATTATTACCTTTTCTGTTAAGTTTGACACAGTTACATACACCAGCAATTTATCTGAGTAAATGTTACAAGTGCCACTGCCTTATTTATAACAAATCAATACAACAATATTCAAAACAGACATGAAAAATCTCAGTGACTTCACTCATGGAGCTGTTAATGTTAAAGTTCAAATACTTAATTAACAAGGATTGTAATCTTTTCAGTGATATTGCTTGTTTGTTACCAGTGTTTCTGTGGCCAAGTGAAAAAGAGACACCGTGAGACTGTTTAAATGTAACTAAACACCATTTTTCTGGCCCTGGGATAGAAGAGTCACAGACATTTCTAAGTGTCCACTAGTGAATGTTACACTATGTAAAAAATAAAATAAAATAAATCCAATCAACCACAGAGAGCCAAACCACTTCCTAACATCAGTTTACAGCCGAACAGATTCCAACAGTAATTAAACAGTAATCAGCTGTTTAAACAAATCATCATTGTAATCTTGTGAAAATCCATTAAAATAGCATCAACAATCATTGCTCTGGCAAACGTGTTCTGGTGTGTTATGTGGATGACTAATAAATGCTTAACAACAGTATGTCAAAGTCAGAAGTATATTACATCATTCTTGCAACAACTGACATGAATGAAGATGTTTACGCCTACCTGTGTGGGCGTACACATGTCTGTAACCAGAGGTGGGACCAAGTCATTGTTTTGCAAGTCTCAAGTAAGTCTCAAGTCTTTATCCTCAAGTCTCAAGTCAAGTCTCAAGTAATGTCAGGCAAGTCAGAGTCGAGTCTCAAGTCACTGGTGTAAAAGTCCGAGTCAAGTCACAAGTCTGAAATTTTGAATTTCAAGTCCTTTCGAGTCTTTAAAAAAAAAAAACGAAAAAATAATGTTGCAGTTATGCTAAATGTAAATATTAGACCATGTAATTTTAAAATCTGTGTTTTTCTCAACACATGACAAAATAGTGAACTTAGAAAATATACACAAATTGTGAAATTGCACCTCTTTAAAATGCAGCTCAATTAAACCTAGCTCCAAGAATAATTTTCACCGACAGTTCTGAGATAAGCTGCATGTTATTCTTGGATGCGGTTGTAGGACCGGCTTTAAAATCGCATGACAAAAATATACACATTAAAAAAAACTGTATCACCAACGTAGCCTGGACAACATTTGCTAGTTAGATGAAGTCAGCTATCTCATCTTAGCATATTTATATGCATATTTATAATCATACGGTTCTTGGAGTGAGTGCATACACTCATGAAGTTTAGTAACTTCCGGTCACTGCAACAAGCCCAGGTACAGTTTACCGACGGATGGGTGCAGGACCTTGAAATGCACCGTGTAGAACGAAAGACCATCGTACGTATCATAAGTTTACCAGTCTCACAAATCGTCGTCATAAATACACATTCCTTAACCGTTTATTAATAGGACCTTTGAGCTCAACGGTAATTAATTAGTAGTGGAAATAATTTCTGGTAGCATCACAGAAATGTAGCAGTGACAATAATATTGTATGCTGTAATCGTACTGGGCAATTAGTGATACAAAAAACCTGTTTTATCCTGTGAATAAAAGTATATGTTTTTGTCAATGTACCATAATAACAGAAGCGAAACGCAATATTGTGTCAGGACAATTCACTATTTATGCACAATAAACAAAGGAGCATAGCGCGACAATTTCTGTTCTTGCTTGTAACCTATATCACCAATTATGTTATGAAAATGACGTATTAACTACTAAAAAACACTGACCTTCGTGTAAATGCTTGGAGCAGACTAACCTGTGAGCTGGAGTGTTCTGGGACGTTATATTTGGTCTTTGAATGGCTGCAATCCAGACCATCCGTCGCGTCTTTGTTACTTCGGAAACATGGCTTGAACAATTTCTCTTCAACGACGTAATCTGATAACAACCGATCTCTTTACCCGTCGGCTTCCCGTGGCTGTCATGCGACCGGCTATTGCAGTTAATAATACAACAGCTTCTTGACATTTTTGTGTTTCTTTTTATCGCTGTATAACTGATTTTAATTGAAAGCCTGCGTGCGCTAGTACCGCTTGCCACGAGTTCCCAGAATCCTTTGCGGTTCTACCCGTGAATGACGTCACATTTTCAATCTCTATATAATATGCATGTTAAATTTTATATTTGGGGTAAAATATCAAGTCTTTTCAAGTAAACCGGTTCAAGTCCAATTCAAGTCCCAGGTCATTGGTGTAAAAGTCCAAGTCAAGTCACAAGTCTTAGAACATTTTTTCAAGTCAAGTCTAAAGTCATAAAATTAATGACTCGAGTCTGACTCGAGTCCAAGTCATGTGACTCGAGTCCACACCTCTGTCTGTAACTCAACGGTATCTTTGAGAGTGGAGAAACCTGCCCGACCGCTTCCTTCCGGTATTACTGGGAGCATGTTGATCAGCTTGTCATTAAGTGCTTGGATGAAAACGGTGAGAAATTTGGGTTTATACATGGATTTATTGTGGGTTCGCTGCACTAGTTTGATGTTGTAGCATATCAGAAAGAAATGTACTCATGTTTTGTTTTGTGTTTTTTCTGTTTAGTTGTTTTTCTTTTGTTTTGTTTTGTTTTGTGTTTTTTTTTGTTTTTCTTTTGTTTTGTTTTGTTTTGTTTTGTTGTTTTATTTTGTTTTTCTTTTGTGGCAAGTGAATAAAAATTAAGAAATTAAAATAGAAAAAATAGGGGAAAGAATATTCATAAAGCCAGATGGAGGATGAAATAACTTTTTTGACGTTCTGTCAAGCAACACGCGACAGTGTTAGTCGAGGCTAAATGTGCTTCTCTAGCCAACAACAGAAGGTGGGGCAGGTTATTCGTAATAGAGGAGGTTTGACAACATCCACTTTTTTGTCACTGCATGCAGATTGTCCATCTCCACCCATTTCCATCTCATTAAGCTTTTTATTATTGTTATTAAGCCTAGTATAAGCTTCGTTTAAGCCTATGATTATTACCACCTTATTGTTGGAAATAATGGTGGATTTTAGTCTTTAAGCTTTATAAAGCTTTATAAAACAATGTCTATATATGTATGTCCCCTTTAATAAGTATACAAGCACATTGGCAGAGAATTTGGGTTTTATAGCAAAGCTGTGTAGACGCTGTAAGGGATTTGCTCGTTCCGCATCACTTTGAAGTCACCTGTGGATGTTTCAGGCTCTGGTTGCCTAGGTGACCGTAATATATTTAATACCAGTTCATACATAAATCAGCTGGATTGTTCACTCTCATTGGTAGTCACTTCAGTTGTTCACCTGAAAGATGAGAAAGGTTTATCATCCATGTCGTGTTACCAGCAGTTATGCCTTTACACCATTCACTTTCTTCACTTTCTGCGATCTCCACTCACCAAAGTGCTTCCAGTCTTGAGGTAGCTCACCTACATTAGGCCCGCTGTCTTTATCAAAACCAGACACACAAGTGGTTTGGTCCAAACAGCAACACAAAAGAATCATTTCACTGCTTACATTGCAAAGTTTATATTTCCCTTCATGGAACAGCAAGGTCTTTTACCATCAGCCGAGCTTTGCATGGGTTCTGTTAAGAAAAACCCTTCAAGGATTTGCTACGCACAAACAAATGCTGGATCCATATCAGCAGGTGAAAGTATGAACAAATAAACTCATGCTGTCTTCTTTAGGAAAGACAAACAAATCTAACAATGGGCAAATTTTCCAAGTCGGATAACACAGGAGATAGCACTGATGTACTCACTGTTACAGCTGATGACCATTTTAAGGGCTTCCCCTCTCTATGATATATGAGTCCAAGAGTAAAAAAAGAATCTCAATAAGGCTTACCTATGATGAAGAAGAAAAACAACAGCTGCGTGCCTTGTTATTGGACTTTTAAATTGTATGAAAGCATAATAGGTATACTTTAAATAGTTTAAATCATGTAAACCTAAGGTTTAAACTCTTATATGGAGGCACTGTTGACCGCCGCTCCACCATAGCAGCCATAGTCACCCCTCCTTAGCATTTTTCACACCTAACCAACCCCAGAGTGGGGCGTAGTTCAATAGTTTGCTGTCTGGAGTCTCCCCCTTTAGAGTCTCGATAACCACGGCTCAGGCAGTTTTGACAGTTACAAAAACCTTCACACATACACAACTTACAAAAAGCTCAAAAAGAGCTTTGCCACCTTTGGGGAAATGCCCACTTGGGCCTGAACTCAACAGTAGGGGGTCAAAATTCTTGAGCAGAGAGAGACCCTTCTCAAATTTTCACCTGTGTTTTTTCTTCTAGGCCCCATTTGCAACCAATATAGATTTCTCATTAACACTAAAATAGCACCAGCTTTTCTTCTGAAACTAAAGGAATTTCATTTTCCCAAGAGGAAGAAAAAGAAATAACACTGACACACAATCCTTCAGTTCCCTCATTTTTCCTCTCTAGGTCTGTCAGGAGATGGGTAGGATGTCTTTCTCCTCAGTGCCAGGGGCTCTGACAATGATATGGTTCAGGTCAGAGAGAAGCTGTGAAAAAGAAAAATTACGTACAACCAGATAGAGGCTGAGAAGGGAAAACCATAAAATGGGAAAACAAATATGGATAAACCAGGAAAGAACAGAAATATCAAAGAGACTGTTGTGATACAGGAGCCTGGAGGGGCCTGATGAATGCAGGGCGTGGTTGATGGGACCTGTGCGTTTGGTGTTTAGTTTTACGCTGCCGTATTTCCCGTCTTTTCTTCGACTGAAAAGTAACAGACATGAATTCCTTGTTGCAACAGACCATCAAAGTTTTATTAGTATTAGTCCATGAATTTCACTGAACTGTGCACATTTTCTAGGGTTGGACAGCAGAAGCCTGCGACTATTTGCGCAGTCAGCTTTTAAAGACAGGGATTTTACAACATCCCTAAAAGAGTTAATGAGTTATTTACCCTAGCTGGCCTCCATAACTATGCTGCACTACTAATGATATATTTTAGAGTCTGTGCGGCTAGAAGTAGCAAGAAATTACTCATATAGTGGAACAATAACGGCAATCAATGGCCCTCCTGACCTTACATATGACTTCAACTGTCACATGAACTGTCTGAATCAAATGGAGGCTTTTTCCACTGTTTTATACACACATGGATGAACGGAGAAAAGAAAAAATGAATGTCACTATTGAACATTTATTAAAAGTGCCACTTTTTTCTGTCACAGACGCACGTGGATAGGGTAGGCACTAGGACCTGCTGTGAGCCAAACAGCAGGGAGGAGAAGCTTTGGGACTGTAAACTTTTAGAGCAGTCCATTTCCCAAAGAGTGTGGGAGGGAGACAGACAGAAGTGGATGGCCCAAGACCTGGATTCACAGCTTTAAAAGTAGGAGCGGGATTTTGAGTTTGGGGCAATTCTTCCCCAGGCCTGGAGAGAGTGAGGTGGAATATAGCAGACTTTCTGTGGAAGTTTTTACTCAGTGGGGAGAAAGAAAAAGGAGCATTAAAGGGTGGTGAGTCCTACCTTGCTTTTTTTTTTTTTGCTTTGTTTTTCTTTTTATTAAACACTGTAAATATGCGGGGCGTGTATCCACACATGGCACAGAAGCAGAATCTATTACAGAAACTCTGAGAGCATGTTGTTAAATGTAAGTTGAGCCTCTAAATTGAGATTGAGAACAGCAGCAGCCACTTTTCTATAGAGAGGGGGGATTTCAGCTGACTGCAACATACATGAGGCACTATTAAAAGTTTACTGAGATAATGTTGCTGATGATTGCATTTCTATGTCATTTTAATGTTGTGAGCCGGGTACAGAGGTTTTTCAGGTATTTGCAGATGCAAAGATCAAACGGAGGAGGACAGGGTGTAGAAAGAAGGAGAGAATAGAGGTGAGGAGTAGAAAAAAAGGGGGTTCTTCAAACTTCAATGGGAACCCGTTTACTGTTCAGAAAACTCCTGGGACATCAGGTTACCTTTTCTTTTTCTCCCTCTCTCTCTGTCTCGTTCTCTTTTTTCTATCTGTCGTTCTCTCCACTCATGTTACACAATTCTCAAAAGACTTGCAGATTCTGATGAGCTCCAGTGTCCAATATGAAGCATGTTGAGGGTGTCCTCACACCTGGGTGGGGCTTGTTGTTTATAAGGTGTGCTACTAATCATTTTTTCAACTCTTTAAACTAAATTTTTAAAATTGTGTTGTGTATGCGTGCATGTGTGTGTGTATATGCAAGCAAGCGTGGGTACTAAACACAGACCTCACGCCTGCCACTCCTACGAGGGAATTCCTTTCGGGGTTTGACAGGAGAGGAATGTCACAGTGAGCCAAAGATTACACACACAAACAAACATGAAGCAAATCAACAGTGTCACTAAAGGCTTCACCTTTGTCATATACGTGTGGCTCTCTGTGAAAAACACATTCATTGGTTCTAATATAATGTGCCGAGGATGCTGTTTGGTTGTGGTCCATAAAATCACCAAATATCAACATTGATATATCAATATAGGTATCATATAGATAGGTGTTATGTTTTGTCACCCACCAACGTACCTGTATTATCTGCTTCAGCAGCAGTGTACTGTATTTATGCACCTTTGTGTTAGATAATAAAATAAAAACAGCTGCAGATTGGAACGAGTAAAGAAGTAAAGTTTCTTTAAAAACAGTGAAGTTATAAGTAAATGGCTGATGTTACTGGAGGGGATGTGATTGCCTTCATCTCCTCTCTGTTGGCCCTCTGTTGGCAAAGTGCTGCAGCAACCTGACTATATATCCTACATGACATGCTCTTCTTTATGGTTAACGCAGGAGGAGTCAGCCAAGGCTTAGTTAAAATGAATGTTTTGTAAGTTAAAAATAAAAATAAGATAGGCCGTAGTCAAACTTCAGGTCTGAAATGAGTTTTCTCAAGCAAAACAGGTTCTTTTTCTGAAAGGGAAATCACAGTAACTGTTATTACTGATTATATCTAGAGTACGCCTTGTTGACCTAGCTGCCGGTCTGCCATCTATGCAGACCGACCTGGACACTTGCTAAATTTGTAAAAGTCCAATTTATGACATGTCTCTCTTTTTGCTTTTACCTTTTTTTTCTCTAATAATTAGAAAACAAAAGGTTTTCCTGTGTGTAACTGTGTTTGCAATTGAAACAGAAATGGTTTTACCCTGTAAATCTTTCAAACCTAGCAATGCATCCAATGCCAATGCTAAAAACAACTTAAGCCATATGAACTACCGTTCGTATATGTATGGAGGGCAGATGGACAGTGCTGTTTTCCCCCGCAGACAAAGATGTCTGTGATTATTCATGACCCTCTCAGGTTTCCCTTTGAAGCTGAGTTACAGCTTTCCCTATGTTAGCACCAGTGTGTGCAGTTGTGTATGTGTGCATTAGTGTGTGTGTGTGTGTGTGTGTGTGTGTGTGTGTGTGTGTGTGGGAGGGAGAGCGTAACAGAGTAACTCTTTACAAATGAACAAGTATTAAACTACTTAAACAGTGAAGAGGAACATATTCATGTGCAGCAAAGAATGGCCATAAGGAAACATACTGTAGAGTGTTTTTATGTCACAGCTATTTACCCAGAAAAAAAAATAACCGTGTTGACCTTTTTAAAGTTACAGACCAGCGTAATACATTTATCCCTTCTTGTTCTACATGCTGCATTTTTATCATTTTGTCAGTTTAAGACTCAAACACCACTGACAGCTTGTTGCTCTGCTTGCTATGTGGACAAGTGACATAATCTGAATCTGCAGTCACTCGGATTTTGACAAGAACAGGATCCACCCCTGAAACACATAAAGGAGGAGATGATGTGGGCTGTCTAGACTGAATGGTTGTATAGGACACCTGGGCAAGGGAGAGGCTGTGACAGCACACCTGTACTGTCAGTTTATCTTTGATTCTTTAACCCGAGGCCAGCGACAAACAGCTCTTAAAGTGACTCTAGATTTGCAAACACCATAAAATAAACATAATTTTAGTTGGGTTTTCAATGAACAATGAAAATTTTTATTATATCTCTTTTGATGGACATCTTTATTTAAATTATCAGTTGCACTTTGATTATTAATGTGACTAAACTGTGTGCCAAGCATTAGGATTATTCATGCAGTAATCTGCAGGCTAATATAGGATGGGAGTCATGTGACGCAATTTAGGTGACGTTTTAAAACCCACAGCTTCATGCTACTTCAGTAAAAATACCGTATCACCAGATTACACTCAAGTACTACTTGCAGAACTAGAAAAAACGGGGCGGTGCCAGTTGGCAACAGAATATTTAAAGGTTTCTTCACACTGGATGATAATGTCTTATCAGACCACAAAAGCTGGAGGCAGAATAATCACAATCCTTAATAATCCTCAGTAGTTAATTGCCCAATTAGTGACAGGTAGAGATTTTCAAATACCTGCATTTACACCTGCCCACAAGCATTATCTGCACACCTGATCAGCCTCTGAATTGCTTTGCAAGCCTTTTCCATGCTTCATGATTCTTCATGCATCCTTTAGAGTAACACTTTTCGTAGCATTACACAACAGGTAGTAAAATTAGTAATATTGTGCGTATTCTAAATCCTTATGTGCTACAGTGTGGTGAAAATATATCATTGGTGATGTGAAGATGAGATTTCTTGATATAAAGGCTTATTTGATTATTTTACCATAATTTTACAATTTAGTAAAGTAGTAGTTTTAAGGTGTAGGTTTTGTTAAAACTGTTTAAGTCAAACTTTGACTTTAAAAAATGAATCTAATAACTAAAATTTATTAGGTGAAGGAATCTCGTTTCTTTCTCTATGAGTGATGGTTATGCTCGATAAAGCAGAAGGAAGCATCCCTCTTTCTCGATAGTTCATGGGTCAGAATGTAAACCCAGGGCGCTGGTTATCTTTTGGGTCAATACACAAAGTCGGGTGAGAACATCTGGCGTAAAGTAAACTAGTCGAAGGGTCTGTCTGAAATCAGTGGGAAAGGTAAAAGGTCAGAGTTGGAGGTTATACCTCTGTGCTTGTGTAGGAAAAGCGGGATCTGGAGGCCACTGCAGGTCAGAATCCCGAAGGAGCTCTGAGCAGAACAGACAAAAAATATATATATAAAATATCGGAAATGTAACATCAGCTTTCTGCTGTAATTCTTGTTGACATCTCTTTTACAAACATCTTCTCACAATGTTTGGAAGGAAACGTGTTCAACAGAAATCTCAGCTAACATTGTTTGACATTTGTAACTTACTGGATTTGAACAGGGCTCTTGTCAAACATGTGCAGGATTCTTTATATGGACCTGGTTTTCTGCCCCTTTGCGCTGCACACAAACACGCTTCCGGACTTTTCCACAGATGAAAACTGAATCCAGTTGCAATTCTGTGTTGAAGATCTGATTTTGACAGGTGCTGCATCAAAGGGTTATGTCTGTGTGCTCTGATCTTATTTCTATCTCTATTGTGTGCATAGTACTATATATGCCTACAAAAAATACATCTAAATGTACTGACATGCCTGCTCATTCCACATAAATGCCTCTGTGACTTTTAGCTATGGCTTACTCTGGTTTCATGCATGTGCACGCAGCACAAACACAGTAGCTGAAAAATGGCCTTTCTTACAGCTATAATAACAGTGTTGTGGTCTTAATCTGTTGACTTTGTGTTTGTCTGATGTTGTGAATTGTTTCACTGCAACTCCTCGTTAGATGTGTGTGTACATTTGGATTAACGTGATGACACCGTCTCACTCTCACTTTCCTTTGCCTTTAACCCAATTGGTAGTTTAACTATAGCTTGTCTGGACATGAAACTTGCTCTTGTTGCCATCAACAGAACAAAATACTTGGTCTCCTCAAATATTTAGATTCAGTACAAAAGCCTCGTGAAAATAGCCTGATAGTTCACAATAGACCTTTTTTTGTAACAATGTTCTTTTTTTTACTCTACACAAACATCTCTTCTTATAAATTTTAAAGTGATACAATTTTCTCACCTGGCTATCAAAAGCTATCACAATACAGAGTGTAATAGTAATGGACACCAAGCCCAGCAGTGGGAGAATGGGGTTTGTCAATGAGTATTCACAAAGCGCATGTGTGTACATGTGCATGTATACATGTTTGTGTTGGATACCCTTCAAACACATAGACACGCCTTAGCCCCAAGGATACAAGCGAAGCCTCTCATTATGCACTCATTTTGATTCTGCCGATTTCAGAATGCACAGAATGCATGAGGATGAGCCACTGGCTAGTCGTAACAGATTAGCCTCCTGCACAGCCAGCAGGAGTTAACAAGGTGTTGTTCTACATATAGTTGTTTCAGCCAGACAGGATCCTGCAAAATACCAATACATCAAGGACTTTACAAGCAATTTTCTCTCCTCCAAACTATCCGTTTTATCTGTCATCGAGTTTTGTTGCAGTTAAAACTCACGGATTAATGGTGAGTCCTCAGGACTTTTGGGGAGTATGACGCTGCAGGCAGCAATTTCTCTCTGCTAGATTCTCTTTTAAGCCTTGTATTAAGCTCCATAGTAAATATTCATTTATCTAAACTCCTGTTCCAAGTCACTTACATGCAAAAAAAACATACACACACATAGAGCTGTGCTGGAAAGTAGCCACTTACTCTTTCACCAGAGCTCTGCTCACACAGTGAACATGGCATGCTGCTAACAGACAGAGGATGGGCCTGGGAGGTCCCATGCAGACAGGTGTTAGACATCAGCCAGAGGGGAAAAGTGTGGGAGGGTCAGGAAAGGAGGGAGATATGAAAAGGGAGATAGGGAGAGTGAGAGACATAGAAGCAGAGAGAGAGAGTGATGACAGCACGATGTGGAGACCACACAGAATAGAAACTGGTTCGGTCAAATCTTTAGTAAGAGGTGTCATGGTACAATCAAACAAACACTGGGAGGGACAAAAACAAGATTCTTTGTACAATCTTGAGCAGATTCAGTGCACTTCTGACAAGCCTGTCTATAAGAGTGCAACAACATGGACTGCAGTAATCAGTGTTGTTTGGTTAACTAGAGACGAAGCTGGGTATCCTGGTTTTCATAAAGCTGGCAAAGTTCAGCCTCAAATTTGACTTTTTTTGGATGCATTAACAATATACAGCACTTATGCCTCCTTCAGACATCCACTAATGTCTTTCAGTCTGACTTAATGTGAAAGTATCTGTTTCATGTATGATTGTGCGTCATAAACACGTTTAAAAGTTAATGCTGCAGCCTTACTAGATAAGAATAAGAAACATTAGAAATAGCCACAGATTTCTTTTAAAACCGGCCCAGTCTGAGTGCCTGCCATTACAACAGACAGGAATGTGCTTTTTAACAATTTTAGCATTTTAGCACAAACACTAGAGCACAGATGGATGGTAGTTCTCATGCCTTGCAGACAGGCTTCCAAAAATCACCTAGTTTCCCTAATTGCCCCACAATGTTACATATATCACAGACTGAGATGTTAATAAGATTATTAAAGATTGAATCAGAAACTAACAGCACTGTGTTTTTCATGCAGTGAGTGAACCTTTATAAGCTGCTGTTCACTGGCTGTCTGTTCCACTGGACCAGGCGTATAGCAGTTATCGGTTAAGAATAAAACCATAGCTCCCAAATTTAAAAAAAACAAACCCCAACCTAATGCATATTTACCAAACCCAGAGTGAGCGCTGCTTTCAAAGAAGTGGGGCCAGTTTTTTCCTTATTATTATATTATTGCTGTCTTTTGAGGTGAGTTGGGTTGTGAACTTTCTGCCATTGTTACCACAAAGTTTTTGATTAAGAGTCACCAGTCAACAACCCTCTGGCAACTTCTTGAGAATAACCTGTATTTCTTTACTGTTTGGCGTGTGGTTGCTAGGGATGGGTATCGTTTAGGTTTTATCCGATACCGGTGCCAAACCGGTACTTTTGAAACGGTGCCGGTGCTTAAACGGTGCTCAAACCAGTGCTTAAAGAATGGAGAACACAAAATTGGTCCAAAAACCTCTCATGTTCAGCTGTTTTTTTGTAAAAAGATAACAATGTTAGCCTTTTCTGCAGCTATGGGGCATATATGGCATCACTCTTGGCTGGCAGCAGTGCTTAATCGATGGAAAAAACACCAATTTTGTCTAAAAACCTCTCATGTTTAACTGTTTTCCACTTTTTCTTTGGTCATTTTAGCCTTTTTGTCCAGGGTGAAGGGAGTATCTGCCATCAAACAAGAAGACAGCCGCATGTAACTACGACGGTGTTTGCTAGTTCACCTTACATGCATTAATGTAATAACGTGGTTAGCCTACTCAACGTAAATTACACACGAACAACATTAAGCTACTCACGCAGAGAAGAACGGCTGCTGCTGCATCATCATCATTTCTGCTACACTGGCAGGGCTAGGGGCCAGGACTCTCCTCTTCGGGTTTTTGGGGGATGTTGCAAACTCCGGGTCTGATAACAGGCACCACACCCGCAGTAGATGCGCTCGGTGTGAGGTCTCGCAGCAAGCTATCAAATACGGCGCATTTCTCGGCTTTTAAAAAAACGCTATGCGTCGCCAGGTGTTTCATCGGATTCGAGGTGTTGCCTCCTTTGACAGTATCACAGTATCAGCTTAAAGCACTTGTTGCTGCTGAGTTTGCTCTTTTGCTGTGAAGTACAGCCAGACTTTGACCGCTTCGCCTTGGACATTTTTAATCTGTAGCTCTGCTCTAAAAGAACGTACGTACCTGGCCCCGCCTACTACGCTCGGAAACGTAAAATGATTGGCTAGAATCTAAAGTGTATCACAGCTCAGGGAAAAAAAGCACCGAAATAAAGCACCGAAATGTGCGCTGCTTTTCGGTCTGGTTACTACCGTTTATGACAGAACCGATACCGGTACCCATCCCTAGTGGTTGCTGGGGGTTGCTGGGTGAAATTAGTCTCAAAGAGAGTGCTTTTGACTGCTTTGCTAACAGTTTCACATGGAGGTTTTTGTTCCATATACAACTTTGGGAACAATTTCACCTGCAGACTACAAGCAACCTCCCACAAACGCTCTCCAATGAGTCAGAAAATATAAATTTAGGTGTGTGTATATGGGGCTTAGCAGTTGATTTCACAGTGACAGGAACCATTCACAAATGATCAGGGAATTTCCCTAGCAACTGGTGGTTGCCAAGCACTTGCCAACCAGTCTCTAGGCCTGTGTGACTGGGACCTAATGTCATGATCCTGGGTCCTTTTGTGTTTTCTCTTCGATTTTGGTTCTGTTCTTCCTCTGTTTAGTGTTTACTCTGTTCTGCCCGTGTGTTCCTGTATCTAGTCCGCGTTTCTTAGTTTGTGTCCTTTCATGTGTAAGTTCCTGTTTTATTGTGAAGGTCTGCGTCTTATGTGAGTGTTTTCAGTTTGCCTCCCTAGTCTCGTCATGTTAATCACTCCCAGCTGTGTTTCCCACCTGTGTGTAATCTCCCTGTGTTCTCTGAGTGTATTTAAGTTGTGTTTTCTGTCTTAGTTGCTGGTTTGTCTGTGTTGTTTCCCCTCGTCTCCCCGTATGTATTTCCTCGGACCTCCCTGCATCTTCGTTTCTGGTTTGTGTTGTTAGTTTCCCCAGTTTAGGTTTCCGGTTTCATGTTCACCCACCATTGCTGTTTGTACCCACTCCTGTAAATAAATACTCACCTGCACCAGAGCTGCCGCCTTTTGGGTCCTTTCTCCAACTCCACACGGCTTGCCCCGGCAAACCGTGACACCTAAATTGTTTCAATATTGCCTTTTTATTAAAATCTATAAAATATAACACAACCATTAGGGTAATTTTTGCATATTTTGCTTCTTTAGCGTCATGGAGCAATATTGGTTAACACTTCGCCCTAGACCCCAAAAACAAAAGCAATTAATCAGTTAAATCTAAAAAGTATTATGAGAAAGAAGTGGAAGGTAAAACTATTCAGCCAGCCTTTCAGACTGTTTCCTCTGTATTTGTTGACTATGTTTTAAAATTAATTTGAATTAATTTGAAGCGTCATGAAGGGATGCAACCAGAACTACTTTCCATGTATTAAAGTTTCCTTTTAGCTGTCTGTCAAACGTGAGAACTAGTTGTGTTTCCTGTGTCGTATATGCTACCATTACCAAATTCAATTAAGAATATTTAGAGAAAATCTTGCGTGCATATCTTAATGTTTGACATAGCATATACTCAGTCTTGCGTGACCACACCCGTGCTCATGGCGACAGACAGACCGCAACATAAACGGTGCGTAATGGAAAGTTTTAGTCTCTTAGCAAGCACATCTGTCTATTTACGCCCATGTTTCACTTTACGTTGCGCTGAAATCTACCTGGATGACTCACTCGGGGGTTGCTCAGCTGCTGATTTGTTTACAATACCATGAGGTGGCAAAATTACACACATTTGTCTCCTCAGATACTGCTGTTAAAAATACTCTGCTAAAGGTTTGAGCACTAAGATTCAACTTCTTTACTCAAGTAGAAGTGTTGAAGTACAGGCTCTGGAGTGTAATCAAGCTTTGGAGGACATTGCTACCAGCTCACTGAATCTAATGCCATAATAGTATCATACAAAAATAATATTAATATAAGGGAATACACAATTTATTTAAACTTAAATACCAATTCTAATGAATATACTCACCTTGAACATAATGTTATGAAGGACACAAGTAAAGGCAACCAAAGGAAATCGAATAAATGACTCTACTTGCTGTTGCATTTATTGTAGATGGATGATTTTGCTTCTTCAAGTAAGTATAGCCAGGGGTTAAAGTGGGATTTGGCAGGTGACGTTGGTTGAAGTGGTAGAGCGTGGGAAAATGAAAAACTTAGAAATACATTTTGTGTACATTTTGTGATCAGCTGACCTGTGCTGGTGTTTTATGTTGTGATCGGCCAAATGAATTATTAAGATATAAGCAGATCTTATAAGAGCCATCGTCGCTGATTCTCCAGCTTTGACAGCATAGATCTAGTATAAAGGCAGAATTCAGTGAGTTAATCTAATCAAAAACATCACCTTAAATTTAATTTGATTTGTGCAACCTTGATGTAACATAACACTGTCCATGAACATCACAGCTGCTCCGCACATTCGATTCAGTTCAGTTCAATTTTATTCATGCAGCGCCAAATTACAACAACAGTTGTCTCAAGGCGCTTTATATTGTAAGTGCCACAATAATATATTACTGTAAACTTCACCGCAATCCTGAAAACTAACCAGTTTAGCCTGCTCTCTCCCTATGCAGCCTTTGAATAATAACAAGTCAGTATACTTCAGTTTCTTTGAAGTATACTGACTAAGTTTTTTTTCCCCTTCTTGATTTCTTACTCTTTTTCATATTTGTCACATTTAAATGTTTCAATTCATTAAAAGTAAAGATAAATGATGATTTCATTTACTGAAGGAAAAAAAGCTGTCCACACCTACATGGCCCTATGTGAAAAAGTAATTTCCCCATAAAGCTAATAACTAGTTGTGCCACCCTTGGCAGCAAGAACAGCATTTAAGCATATGTGATAAGTGGCAATAAGTCTTTTGCATCATGGTGGGGGAATTTTGGCCCACTTCTTTGCACAGTTGTTTTAATTCCATCACATTAGAGGGTTTTCAACTATACAGACGTGAATTTATTGGTGTGTTTCGAATCATTATCCTGCAGCATAAGCAAAGTGCACTTAAACTTTAGAGCATAAACTGATGGATATTCTCCTTCAAGATTTACTGGAAGAGTTCATAGTTCCATCATTAATGGCAAGTCATTCAGGTCCATGTCTGACGGTGGGTATGATGTTCTTTTTATGAAATGCTGTGTTAGTTTCACACCAGACCGAAATAGTGCGAAAAGTTCAAATTTTGAGTTTGCCAGTCCACAGACAAGACGGACCTCCAAATATTTACCCAAATTTTTGTGCCTTTTTCTTTGTTCTTCTTATCCATAAATCATTAACACTAACTGTGAGTGCTGTTCACCACTGTTCCACGTTTTCTCCATTTATAGATAATGGCGCTCACCGCGTTTCACTGGAGTTCCAAAGCCTTCGAAATGACTTTGTAACCTTTTCTCAGCTGTTCTTGAGTTTCTTTAGATCACTGGATTTTAGTCTAGTTAACTCAAATATAGTGAACACATATGTAACAAAGCAAAAATCAGAAAAGGGACAAATACATCTTCCCAACGGTGCATGTGTTTGTATTGATATTACAAATATTCATATTGGAAGATGGATCAAGTCAGAGAATTTTTTAATCCTAAACCACTCTTTGCCATTTTGATTAGATAATACACGTTCCCCAACTGGACGAGTAACAGCATGAGTGAAACTCTGCATAAATGGTGTTTGAGTTTTACTCTAACAATAAAGCTACAATATGATCTAACTCAAGCCTGAAACTGCTGGTTTTCTGTTAAAGCTATTGAGAGAAGACACAAAGTGATGAAACTCCACGTTTTCCTTTCTTTTGAATGCTTTGTAACTCCCCATTGCCTTTATTTCCTCCCTCTGACCCTGTCCTTGAACTCTTCTTTGTCTCAGTGTCTGTTCCACTATAAACTTGTCCTTCCTTACTTTGCTTCTCACATGCTCCTTTATGTGTGTAATTCTCTAGATATCTTATTGCCCATATGCATCCCGCCCTCCAATATTGCTGCCTCTCCCTATCCCTTGATGTATCTGATTCCTTCCTCTCCATCCTTCTGTCTTCATCGCTGTCTGTGGCCAGACAGGCATTCTTGCCTCTGGCCCTCCTCATGTCTCTGTGCTGCTGTGGGATTTTTAGATGCTCACCAGGAAGGGGGAGTTATTACCAGAGCCGAGCCAAAAGATTAAACACTTGTCACGAGAAGATTGTTGAATGTCAAGGTCATAAAAACTAGGGTTCTGGAAAACATGTTAATCATTGTGTTCATCCTGACTTCAAGGCTTGGAGGATCAGCCTCCCACGTCCACTGGTCCAGTGCAGGGAGAGGGTGGGTTGATTGGGGATGGGCCCATTATGTGGAGAGAAAGAAAGGGGGTGAAAAATGGAGGGAATGGCTTTCACTAACAAAACTGTGATGCTCTGACTGAGGTTTTGAGTGACTTCCAAAAAACTGTCATGTCTTGAACTCGGCTGGAATCGAACAACCAACATTTTTAGTAAGATTATAGAAAGTAGTTGAGCAGTTTGGTCAGAAACAAAGTTATAAAACTTGCTTAATACATCTCACCGACAGCTGAGAGAGTGAGTGAGCCAAGATTTTAAATCTTATTGAACAAATTCAAAGCTGTCTGGTACTTGTCTCCTCAGCGGCTGTGGTCTGAGAACACTTCGGCTTCATATTTTGCTCTCAGAAGAAGGTCCAGCAGAGTTTGGCGATTGTACATTAAGAGAGAGTTGACTCTACACTGGCGCCACTGTGACTTAAGTGTTTGCTTAGATGATCACATATTACTAATTGCTAAATGAACTTAAGTGACAGAGTCGAGGCCACTCTCCCTCCCATTGATCGCTGGTCGGTGCCCATATACGCCATCATCCATTTGATTAAACCACTTCCACTCCTTTTAGTTCGTCCCAGCAATCACTTCATGTTTCTCAGGGGTTTTTGGCACTGTGTGCTGGTACCCGTGATCGGCCATCAGCTCAAAGACCTCCTGGCAAACTTCTCGTTTCGGGCTGCTACCAATACTACCATCAGCCACTAAACACAAAAACATCTGCATCTCATGACGTCTGGTGATGTCATATTTTCATATCAACTCAGCTTACTAGGAGCAGGTACTGAAAAAGTTTCACCTAATGGAAACCGAGTGGAGTCAAGCCAGCCTAGAAGGTATAAGTGGAGGAGGGCTGCTGGTGTTCATGCTTTGTATCACAGGCGAATCACTCACGTTGTTCATTAATAAACAGTTTTGTTGCATGCTGACATTAATCTGATATTTTCATTGACAGTGGAATAAATTTTAGCCCTGTTTGTACAAACAAGCTTCGATTTGCTGCTTTTGCTTCCAAATTACTGCTGGAATGAAAGTATTGTTTATATTTTAGGTTCCTTTCACGAACGCCACAATGATTCAGTCTTTCTATTATGATGAATCAGTGTTCGACTTACTGTAAGACATCATGTGACAACAGTGGAGCGGTTGACGTCGCACTGCAGCCACGTCTTTGCTTTGTCTCAGGTTTACCCGTAAATAAAACATGACTGTGGAACAAATGTTGTCAAGAGATGAAATTGAATGTGTTGCTGCACGAAGTTTCGGCAACAAAGACTTTCAGGTCCAACAGTATAGGAAGAGCCCTGGGATTCTTGGAACTGTTGTTCAGTATTTTGGTCGCCCTTAAATGCCCCGGGGCTTTGTTGCATTGTGGGAAGCTGTGACTTAAAGTCAACATAAGTATGTTATTGCGCCTATATTCTGCCGGATACACTGTCAGCTTTTATTTGTATGTATTTGTATTTGTATCCTCTTGACACAACACTTTGACATCTACTTCTCTTGAGTAGTTTAATAAAAGTGTAAAAGTGAAGCCATATGCGGACACAAAGCCCAGTTATTCCAGTTCCAAGAAAAATTCACTCCACAGGAAATGCTAATAGAAATCCTGTTGTCCTTGTGTTTGGTGAATATAAAAAAGTCAATCACTTTAAGGCTTCTGAAGCAGAACCAGTATATATATTATTTTATCCCATAACAAAACATTTATGTATGCTCTGACTTCAGCAAGAGTTGGAAAGAAGAAAGACCCTCTCCAGTTAGAGTCTATGGATTTTATCAGAAAATGGTTGCGTAATTTTCCCCAAAGACGAGAAGATAATGGTCTGACCCTGTGCTTTGCACCTGCAAAGATGCACTATAGTGCTCAGATCTGCTTGCTGTTAGGCACAGAAACAGCCATGTACTCAGGAAGTTACCTCTGGCTTTTAACTGTGAGAGTAAAGATGAACACTGGGTCAAATTCCAGGAGCAAAAAAATAAAAAAAATGGAGAGACAGATAAATGAGAGACAGACGGAGAGAAACAGAAACCCAGAAAGCACGAAACAGCAGGATGAAGATGCTGGCTCTTTGCCAGTTTGTTCCCTTTAGTTCCAACACCATGGCTCCCCTCTTCCCTGATATTCTCAAGATGCCCTCGGCAGACATACAGAAGCTTTTATTTTACAACAGCTGATGGCAAAAACAGCTGTGCAAAATAGAGTATATTCATAAAGAATCATTTAGGTGCTGTCCTTTGGATGGTTGCTTATCAATTACCATCCCCTACTGCCGTTGTCATTTACAGTCCTCTAACACTGCAGGCAAATGTAACTGAAATGTTTGCAGAAAGCCCAAAGCTGTGGTTTATTTAAGATGTTTTTTGAACTACTGAGCCAAATGTTCAGCTGATTGCCAGCATGCCTCTCTATGGCTGCCAGTACCATTTAAATGAACGCTCGGTCTTTTGATAGCTACTCATTTGCAGAGGAATACATTTTAAAGTTGTATGTGCTGTTACCTGTGCATAGTTAAACCCTTACATATTTTATTGTTGGACATAGTAAACCGATCGAGTGAATTCAAGTTCATGTCGAGACCTCATACTTTGTTTTTCCACGCTGTAGCATTTGCCAGCTCCACATTTTGCACACCAAATGTTATTTTGTTCTCCATATCTCGCATCGTTTGTCATCCCTGCGACGAGTAAAGTACTTTAGCAGGTTATGTGTGCCTGCATGTGTGACACTACCTGTCTCGTTCCCCCCGTGTCCTGTGGCTAAAGCAGCAAAGTTTGGTGGTTGAAGTATGTCTGATTTACAGCAGGTGCTATTGTTGTCCATGTAAATGTCTTTTTAACATAAAGACCAGGGGGCGGTGAGGAACAAGGGTGCAGAACAGTACGCCACACAGGCTTAAAAAATGGCAGCATCATAGTAAATGGAAAACTGAACTATCATTAAACTCCTCTAATATAGTTTGGTTTTTGTTTCTGTTGGTGGTGGCGGTTAAAATATATATTTTAAGTTAAACAATTAAATTCACTTGAGAAAATGATGGCTCTAAGGTTAAATGGCTTTATGCAGACAATTTGAATTACAAATTGGCAAAACTAATGCTTAGTTAAGACAACTTAAAAGGTAAAGGTCACATCTGGTATCAAGAATCACCAGATACAACCTGACAAACCAGGAGAGTGACAGAAAAAAGTGTGACAAACTGGGAACAAGTAATAAACCATTAATAAATAAGATAATATGGTTACACTGGTAAGATAAGTGTGAGACAGCAGTTTTAAGAGAAAGCTTTTAGCATGATGATAATCTTAAATTGGCAGCAACTGAAATCAGGAAAAGCACAAATGCCACAGAGAAAACAGAAAGAAGAAGTCAGCTGATCGAGGGTGAAATAACTCATAACAATGCTTCGGCTGAAATATGGAAGAAATCCACACTTTTAATGCGTAAGAGAGTCCAAACATTCTTTTAATTTTGGTGACTGCTGCACGTTTGCTGTGCCAAAAAATAGGAGTTTTAACGTGTTTCCAAGAAAAGACTCAGCCTTCCGAGAACCTTTGGGGAGTGTAATTTAATTGTTATTTTAACGCTGCATGACATCATTTTACGTGACAACAACTCGTGGCAGGTTGTTGTATCGGTTTCACATGGCAGCTAATCGAAACTGTGACACGTGATTTTCCTTCTGTAGCTGAAACATCGTGAATGGAAGCAGTGTAAGGATTATTTCGAAGCGTTATGTTATCGGCGAGTGTGTCGCTGTGAGGAGAAAAGTTCAAACTCTCTTACAACAGTGAGTTGTGACAAAAAGACTTTCATTTCAAACTTTCTCCAAAAAGCAAAACTCGTTTAGACTGAACACGAACTAGTCCAATTTTTTAAACACTGATAACATTTTTAGAGGAAATAAATATATCTTCAACATTTGGATGTGTGTTAAAGGAGAGAGCACGTTGACCTGGCGGTCATCCTGCCTGATAATTATTTCCAGTGGTTGACAGCAGGAGGAACTGTGCTCCACTGGGTTGATGAAAGACACAGAAAAGCTGTTTACCTTTCTCTGTTTTGCGCTCGGCCTCTTTTCTCTCCTCCTCCCTCTATCTCTGCCGCTGTCAGTCTCTCTTTCTCACCCCCTCATAATCTATGGCCGCTGTCATCGCTCTGAGAGAGCGGCGTGTGTTTGTTTGACACGCTGCTCCTGCATATCTTTTAACAAGGACATGTCACTAATAACTAATGTATCACACAGACAGGAAGACACCCTCGCTAACTGTAAACTAACCCCGGAGTGATGGCAGGCGATGCTCTCGTGCCTTCTTGTTTCACACGAGTGTGTAATGCTGTAAACTGTAGTCTGATCATTAGATCATCTTGTGGACTAGCAAAAAAAAGAAGTGTTACAAAGTCAGTACCAGTAACTGCGTGGCTGGTTTCCACTGTCTTTGGCTACATATGTGGTCTCTAAAGTCTTTTTCCCTTCCTGTTGCCCAATGATTAGTTTTCTAGGTCACAACCCGGCAGCTGTGTGACTAATGTCATCTTTTCCACTTGCTTTCATCAACTTTGGCAGTCTGGTTTGACCAGGTAGTGCCATGTGGTGCGTGGAACCCCAGCATGTGAAAGTGATGGATGACTCAAGAGAAAATGGTCTTGATTTACAAAGCTGGCCAATCAGCTTATTGTGAAAAAAGGGAAGCTCCTTATCTTGATGGATGAATCATAAAAGAATATTGAACTACGGTTTTGTTTACCCACCAGTGTATTAATACAGCATGTGTAGTGTCTGGAAATATGAACCATACAGGGTCTGTCCTTTCTCTGGTTTGTGGTTTAACGGTTTTGGAATGCCTCTGTCATTACTTGGCCACAGGACTGTCTCCTTCTAGCTTTGCTGCTCTTCAAGGTACAACATTTTACTTTTTATCACTGCTGCAATGATCTTCCTTCTCTAGTGTTTGATGTAGGGTGTTAGCACCTAAATCCTAAATCTAGGATTCTTTTTTCCAGGCTCAATGTGGGCGATGTTTTTAAACTCCAGTGTAAAACGCAGTAGTGCTTACACAGAATCGTAAAACAAACAGTTTAGGGAGGAGATGTAAATCCTGCTCAACGTTCAGGAGAAACACCAGCTTGTGTGTTTGTTTTTCTGTGTATTTGTGCGAGAAGGTCAGAAGGATAGTCAGGCCGATTCTGATGCAGTGCCGAAGTAATTCTGTAAGTCAGAGGTGTTCTGCTCTGACCTGTGTGCTCATGCTCTGCAGTGTTTACGCTCCACCAGCATTAAACATAAGCCACATATTTTTAACATGAGGATCCTTCACCATAGGCCTTGCAAATAGTGAGCGGCACATCAGCCTGGATCAATCAGCTCACTGCCTGTTTGGTCCGGCTCCATGTGTGCAGGGTGTGGGTGTTTAAGTGTGTGTATGGTTGTGTTTATTGAAGCTAAAATACAATACAAAACCAGTAGGTATGTTTTATAAAACTATAGCTGTTTCCATCATCCGTGATTACTTGATTGTTTTACTGATCAGCTGCCAAACTGACTTTTTGGCAGTGTTTGAATAAGTATTAACAGAAGACGTCGTAACAATAGCACAGCGTAAAAGTATTGGATGCTTGTTAAACGCTGCATTAAAAGATTTACACAAGTAAAGGGCGTGGATCTACTTTCAAAAGCTAACAATCACAAAAACAAGAGTATATGAAAAGCTTTGTCTAACCGCAGGAAAGCTGTAGCGTTAATATTTGAGTAAAGAGCAAAACTGCACCGAATACAGTACTCGAGTACTGCATCATTACCTTTTACAAAGCCAACAGCAGAAACATGTTTAAAGAACATTAAAAGTCAAGGACTTTAACATTCTTAGCTTGTGGGAAAATACCTGAAGAGTGATTTAAACTCTTTTAGCTGAGCTGATATTCCTAATGGGAACAGAGCCAGTGACATTTTGATATTTTTCAGCTGTTTGAAAGGTGGACGCTGGTCTGTTCAGACGCAACACTGACCTCTGCTGGTTATAAGTGCTACACTGCAAGGATTACAGCAAAACTGGTTTTTGCAAGAAAACTGTAAAATATCACGGAAAAAAATCAGGTTTCTTTTTTGTTGTTGTTTTGTGAAGATTATCATATATCACTAATTGCTTTTTCTAACTTCCTCGTTTCTTTAATCTCCTTTCAAAAGGCTCCGCCTCCCACACCAAAGCAGTAAAACATGTTAAGTTAAATATTTATAACACTAATAAACTTGTGTTCCAGCACTAAGCAAGCAAAGTGAAACACCGACACAAGTTTAAAAAATAACAGTAATGCTGTCACACCAGCTTCCACTGACCTCTGTGACCTGCTGGGTGTTTGTCTGGAAGGAAGTGGGTGTATTCACACACAACGCGACGCTGTGCAAACGATCCATGAAAACAGCATTATGTGCATGTACACATACAGATGCATGGCACTATTTTCAGTGCATAGGTTCACTATGTAACGAGTAACACTGGATGAGGTGTTAAATGCCTCACATTCCAGTGTACGGAAAACGCAAGCTCTTAAAGTTAAACATGGTGAGTGTGTGTACACGGCATGAGATAAGGTTAGGTAATGATAAATTGTGTATGTCGGTAAAAAAAGGGTGGCAGGTTTGCGGGGCTGTCTAAATAAACGAAACCGCTTGTTAAGCATGTTTACATTCCTGATTGCTCTGAATGGCTTTTATGCCCATCTTGTCCCTTTGCAGGGCACTTAAACACATACTCCTTTTGAGTCGGAGGTTTGCCTTTAAGATTACTTTTCCTTTGATTTGGTTTGATCTGAAAAACGATAGCTCCAGATGTATTTATGAAAATGTCAACGCGTATTATATCTGACTAAAATAACATTTGCACAAGTATTTAGTGTGTTTTTTGTGTGTCTTTTGCAGAGCTGTAGTTCACGGAGTCCAGATGGCAGGCATGAGGGGCCCGACCTGCATTGGAGTCTGGCTCTAGAGTCCACAGGGGCTCACACTTCAACTGGACACATTCCACAGGTACCCTTAAACACTCACCAAGAGTAACACGTAAAAAGCAAGACATACTTGAGCAGGACCAAAGAAGTGCTCAGTGAATCAGAGCAAAAGAGTCAAACTAAGAACAGAACTAATGCCCCCTTAATGACAACGTCAATGATTCTGAATCTTAGATGTCACAAATGCACAGTAAAGGTAAAGTGTTACATTTTCCAAGTGGATTGCTCACTTAGAAACTATTTATCAATCCTTTCATACATTTTTCAGTGCATTTCAATTAGAAAATGTGTGAAACTTTTCACTTTAGACATTCATGTGACATTATCTCAATTGCGTGTTTGTGTTTGGTTTAGGACGTGTGCCCATGAGGTCGTCATCACTGGTCCTGCTCCTCCTGATCGGCGTCCAGGCTGTACTGAACATGGGAGGTGGATTGGCCCGGAGTGCCGGGGCACCCAACCACAAAGTAGGACAGCAGACGGCAGCCAATCACAGAGCAAGACAACAGCACACAGTAGCCAGGGACCATCTTACTGAAGAACACACTTCAAAGCAGCATCATAGGACCAGCCACCACAGGACCAAGAGGCCTCATCGGGCAGCTTTAAATGCAAAGGATAGGAGCCCTCTTGTTGGGCACTCTACGTTGGATTCCCTCCCTGACCCCTCCATCCCAGTGGTGGATCCCAAGCTCTTCTCCAAGAGACGTTACCGTTTCTCACCTCGTGTCGTCTTCAGTGAGGTTCCACCATCACATGATGCCCTAGAAGGTGAGGGCTATGAAATTGATGGAGTTAGAGGGGTGAGGGTAAGGCGCCGAGCAGGATCACGCACCATGCACCGAGGAGAGTACTCGGTATGTGACAGCATGAATACCTGGGTGAGCAACCTGACAAAAGCCACAGACATGTACGGAAATGAAGTGGAAGTGCTGCCCAATGTTACAATCAACAATGTGGTGAAGAAACAGTACTTCTATGAGACCACCTGTCGATCCCCTACTCAAAGGGGTTCTGGAAACGCAAATGGAGGGAAGCCGGGGGGTTGGGGTGGAAAACAAGGTTCCAAATCAGGCAACTCGGGCTGTCTCGGCATCGACAGTCGCCACTGGAACTCCTACTGCACCAACTCACATATTTTTGTAAGTGCCCTCACCACCTTCAATGAACAGACAGCCTGGCGTTACATCCGCATCAATGCCGCCTGTGTGTGCGTCCTCAGCCGGAAGTCTTGGGGAGGAAGACGGGGGCACTGACTGAGGCGGACGCCCGACCACCAGACTATGAACCGAGCACAAACATTTCTCATTAACAGCCACTGCAGCTTTATTGCCAATACTGTAATCCTTTCCCACACATCCAGACAAACACCCCCACTGACCAAAGCATCCAAACAACACACGTACTTAATGCAAACACACACATCCACACACTCGAACATCTGTCCAGCCCCTCGGCCCCCCGACCCTACCTCAGTCAAAGAAGTCCTGGTTGTTTTAAATTATGAGGACTGCATGTCATATTTATGGTTTATACAGTCAAATATAAAATTATATACCGTATGTGTATATATACAAAATGAATTCAAGCTTTTAATGTTGATGTTATTGTTGTTTTTGTGTTGTTCATGCTGTTATTTATTAAACACCTCAGTACTTGCCCGGTTTGTTGTGTCTGTTTGAGATCATGCTGACCATCACACATCTGCAGGTCTGATCAACTCTGGTTGTTTTAACGTCTTTTAGCTCTTTGCTTTACAACTTTAGTTTCATTGTCTTCTGTAAACCATTACAAAATCCAACCAGCCGTTATAAACAGGTTCGATAAACTTTAGCGTTTAGCTCATGATAAATCCAAAAGCAGTAACCTTCGGGGAAACAAACAAGACACTAAACTTTATTTGATGTACTTGTGTTTTCTTTCTTTATAATCTTTGCTTATATTAAATATTGTAAGCATATTCACATATACAGTACCAGTTAAAGTGGGGACGAGAAATCTCAACATGTGCAGTAACACGGGGTTTCTAACAGTCATTGTCTTCTTTAAATGATTCCCACGTGCAAAAGTCACAAGCCCAGACACTGAGTCACCTTAAATATTTTCCAAATATTGTTACCACATAATTATTATTATTATTCTATTTTCTTTTTTGTTCTTTTTTTTTAATTCCCAAATTTCTGGTGACTCATGTCTCTGCATTAAGATATTCCAGCACCCAAAAGCAGAGGAGGCAGTAGAAAGACTTGTACGTGAACATCGATGCCTGAAGGAATGTGATTCATTCCATGCAGGCACGAGAGACGTGCTTTGCATTTTATACACACAGATTTATTAGCTGTGATGTTCCCAGTGTTCCCAGCAGTAGTGGTGACTTCTCGCCAGCTTGGCATACCGGTGTAAACACTACGGGAAGTCTCTGTGCATTTGTACTTGGAAGGAATGAATATTGCATAGAGACAGGTTCACAACTAAAGAAAGAATAGCAAACTGTATCTTAGCAAGGTACTAGGGCCACAATGAGTCACTACAACAGCTTTAATGTTTCTGATCTTAGAAAGTTTGGACACTGGTGGGAAAACATGCACATTTTTTCATGAGATAAGCTAAATGCAAGCATTTTTTTCACATGTAAATGCAACATCTAATACATTATTTTTCAATACCTTGTTTGGCCTTAATCAGATTATTAGGACTTGTGCTGCAAGTCAACTAATGCTTCTATAGCATGATCAATTTCAAACGTTTTGATACTCAGCAAGTGTGGCTGTGGAAATGTGAAGCTTACAAAGCCATGAAAGACTCTGTAATCATATCAAGTCAAACATGAACACCTCCGAGGTAAAATATCAATCATCTGAAATGTCAGGAAATGGCAATCAAGGGGAACTGAGGGGAAAAAGAACTAATGTGAAACATGTCTGCTAGGCTGGAAGGTTGCACAAAAACCTCATTGTGACTATAAAGAAAGTAGCTTAAGGAAGTAGCCTTGACTTGTTTACAGCAAAGGTGTAACCCTCCAACCTCATCAAAAGTTCAACTCGAAATCTATTGATAAAACAATTCAGCTTTGGAGGAATGTTTGGTCAAAGAGATGAGATGCATTTGATGGTTAAACATAGACTAGAAATGTGCTTTTGATTATGTGACATAGGTGCTGATACAACAGATCAATGTTTCAAGCAGCCAAGAATCCACTATAGGTTGTCCTCACCGTTCTCTCCCACACAACAATGACTGTCCGGCTGCATTTTCAGTTTTCTATGGGGCACAATTAGTCTTGACTGAAGCTGTTGACTAAGGGATACGAAGTATTGATTATATTTGAGCTAAAGGCCCCTTGTGATGCATGAACTCCAGTCACCATTTTGCATATTCCTGTGTTGTTTCTTTTTTATTTAGGAAAATATATTTATCACATTCCCTCTCTACAAGACATGTAATCATAACAATAATTCATGGGCAACAGTGAGACTTTGTCATTTGACTTGATGTTGTGTTTTGATAAGATCTGTGACATGCTAATTAAATACACTAACCACAACACACCACCTATCACTGAAATATGAGGTCTTACTGAGGGCAAAGTCCTACGGAGCCCCGCAAGGGACATGGGAGAAAAAAAATTAAGACGCACTTTTGCGAGATCTCGCAAAAGTTCATCGTAATTTTTTTCTCCCATGTCCCTTGCGGGGCTCCGTAAAGTCCCGGACTTGGCCCATGCACTCGCGCATTCATGGCTAAAGCCTCTATTTAGGTGAGAATCTGCTACCCTCTTGTGGTCACATAGAGAACTGTACTTAACACTCAGATGAATAGCAGAGAACTTCTCTCACATAACTCTATTTCTTCCAAACAGCAGTTGAATTCTGCACCTCTTTTCACATCCTTGCCAGATACCTGGCTGCACTCTCACCTGCACTAACCCTGCGGGTTCACAGGTGCTTTTGAGCTCTGATCGTGTTGCCAGGAAACCTCATCACAGCAAGGCTGTCTGATCAAAGGGGTTTTTTTATGTTAAAATTGTAGCCTCAAAATACCTTTCACTTTGGAAAGAGCTGCTAACAGGCGGTCTGCTAACCCTGACATATTTTCCTTTGATTTTGCTGCAGTTGCTGTGAAGTTATACAAGACACTTGAAGCTTAAATCAGTGTCTCAAAGGAGAAGCAAAAAATCGCTTTTCTTTGATGAATCTTCTTTATGTGCACTTTTCTGAAATAGATTGACGTCATAGAGGTGAGCACGACTCAAAACAGTGACTCCATTACATTTCCATCACTGCACACATGCAATCAAAGAGTCTTTGAACGAAGCCCATTGTAGCATGCATTTGGCAGGGTGCAAACTGAGTGAAGCCACAGAAAATTCATTCTTGGTGTGACCAGCAGATGGCGCTACGCTGCCAGGGTTAGACAGTCTGTTTAAACGTGCCTACAAGTTTGGTGCTATGAGAGTGTTGAACATCTCTTCATTAATATGAAATATAAAATAAATTACAATTTTGCGTGAGGCTGCATTGATTTTACAGCTGGCAGGTCTCACGGAAAGGGCGAAGGCCTTCCTCCAGACCAGGATGAAACAATGGGCAAACATCTGCTCTTGATGATCCCACACATTCAAGAAACAAGAAACAAAAGTATGATCTGCTTACAACAGAACGCCAATAACAGTGATGACAACATGCTTCCAAAAAGACTCGACTTATACACGTCGCCTTCCAAGTAAAGTCAAACCTATCAGTCGCCTTGAAATACCAGAGGCATAATAGATCAACTCAATGATTGACCCATTAAGTATCTTGTTGAGCTATAAATGATCCAGCTGGTCATTTGTTATCTATTTTAGTGGAGGCTAAGACCTGCACATACTTTTCATGTTCACATGTTTGGAACTGCATAGCAACTGAGCCACTAACAGCCAACAACAGCGAACAAGCTGAGTGGTCTTATCAGCCTTTCCACTTTTGGAGCTGCTCTGAAAAGTGTCCAGTGTAAGCTTTGTTGTGGTTTCTTCATCTTCCACAGTTCCTCTAATGGGTCTCAGAACACAAATAGGGGTTTTTAACTGATTCAGTTTTGAGACAGATGCACAGGCGAATGACTGGAAACAGTTGCATGTTTTCTCTAAAATCTCTACCATGTCAGTTCTATCTGATTCTGCCTCCCCTTCAGCTTGGCAGACCACTTTGTTTCCAATATGAGGACATTTTTTGACCAGTGTCTGACTGCCACTGATAAAAAAAAGACATAAATAATTTTCTTTGGCTGTTCTCCCTGCTTCCAATAGCTGTATGGAAAATATGTTGAATATGGTGCTCTGCAGTTATTACATGTCATCGATGACAAACATCCGACAGACGAGCTGCTCTTTCCATTTCATTACCTGCACATATAAGTCTGTTAATTATACAGTAATGGTTCTTTTCACCCGGTGATCCAGCTGCAATATAAAAATAAGAACACTAACAACCTGAACTGGTTACCTAACTTAGTAATTTCCATTATTATATATTATTTTGCTATGAATTATATCGTACGTAATACATTGTTTGAAAAGTGTCTTCACTTAATTATTTAAACAGATTTTAGTGACATCAATATGTTGACATATTTTATGTGAGTAGGAAGAAAATGAACTTGTATGAACTCATCCCACCAGGATTAGATTAAGCACCACAGGCAGCTAAGGATAGAAACTGTCTGTTAGCCCCCAGGCCATTCACTGAAATTTAGAAGTAGTAACTTAGCAACGAATAAATAATAAACGTGTCAATATATTATCAGACAATTATTTTTATTTTATGTTTTTTACCCATCTCTTTCTACACCAGGCCTAAACTGGTACATACAGTGGGGCAAAAAAGTATTTAGTCAGCCACCGATTATGCAAGTTCCCCCACCTAAAATGATGACAGAGGTCAGTAATTTGCACCAGAGGTACACTTCAACTGTGAGAGACAGAATGTGGGAAAAAAAATCCATGAATCCACATGGTAGGATTTGTAAAGAATTTATTCGTAAATCAGGGTGGAAAATAAGTATTTGGTCACCTCAAACAAGGAAAATCTCTGGCTCTCACAGACCTGTAACGTCTTCTGTAAGAAGCTTTTCTGTCCCCCACTCGTTACCTGTATGAATGGCACCTGTTTGAACTCATCATCTGTATAAAAGACACCTGTCCACAGCCTCAAACAGTCAGACTCCAAACTCCGCCATGGCCAAGACCAAAGAGCTTTCGAAGGACACCAGGAAAAGTATTGTAGACCTGCACCAGACTGGGAAGAGTGAATCTACAATAGGCAAGCAGCTTGGTGTGAAAAAAATCAACTGTGGGAGCAATCATCAGAAAATGGAAGACATACAAGACCACTGATAATCTCCCTCGATCTGGGGCTCCACGCAAGATCTCATCCCGTGGGGTCAAAATGATGATGAGAACGGTGAGCAAAGATCCCAGAACCACACGGGGGGACCTGGTGAATGACCTGCAGAGAGCTGGGACCAAAGTAACAAAGGTCACCATCAGTAACACACTACAACGACAGGGAATCAAATCCCGCAGTGCCAGACGTGTTCCGCTGCTGAAGCCAGTGCATGTCCAGGCCCGTCTGAAGTTTGCCAGAGAGCACATGGATGATACAGCAGAGGATTGGGAGAATGTCATGTGGTCAGATGAAACCAAAGTAGAACTTTTTGGTATAAACTCAACTCGTCGTGTTTGGAGGAAGAAGAATACTGAGTTGCATCCCAAGAACACCATACCTACTGTGAAGCATGGGGGTGGAAACATCATGCTATGGGGCTGTTTTTCTGCCAAGGGGACAGGACGACTGATCCGTGTTAAGGACAGAATGAATGGGGCCATGTATCGTGAGATTTTGAGCCAAAACCTCCTTCCATCAGTGAGAACTTTGAAGATGAAACGAGGCTGGGTCTTCCAACATGACAATGATCCAAAACACACCGCCCGGGCAACAAAGGAGTGGCTCCGTAAGAAGCATTTGAAAGTCCTGGAGTGGCCTAGCCAGTCTCCAGACCTCAACCCAATAGAAGATCTGTGGCGGGAGTTGAAAGTCCGTGTTGCTCGGCGACAGCCCCAAAACATCACTGCTCTCGAGAAGATCTGCATGGAGGAATGGGCCAAAATACCAGCTACTGTGTGTGCAAACCTGGTAAAGACCTATAGTAAACGTTTGACCTCTGTTATTGCCAACAAAGATTATGTTACAAAGTATTGAGTTGTATTTTTGTTATTGACCAAATACTTATTTTCCACCCTGATTTACGAATAAATTCTTTACAAATCCTACCATGTGGATTCATGGATTTTTTTTTCACATTCTGTCTCTCACAGTTGAAGTGTACCTCTGGTGCAAATTACTGACCTCTGTCATCATTTTAAGTGGGGGAACTTGCACAATCGGTGGCTGACTAAATACTTTTTTGCCCCACTGTACTCTTTCTGGGTTTACAGGAAGTGTTTGCCTCAGTGATTGCTGATAGGAAATGGCCCAACACTATCGTGGCTGTTGCTGAAATCTTGAGTAAATCTTGTTATCTGTTGTGATTACAACAATAAACTGATGAAACATGCTTTTAAACTTAATGGCTGCGGAGACATACTTCCTTTGTTTACTTGCTTTTCCCCATACTTCATGTGTGCATAACAAAGCTTTTGATCAGCCTAAGGTGTTAAGAATAGGAATTAATGCAAACAACACAAAATTCATGTCATCACAAACATGTTTTAAGAACTGTTGAATTTATGAGTTTCAGCAAGTTTTTTTTCATCTTTTTCAAAATTATTTTTTGAAAGCACAGCGAGCTGAAAGAGAGGAAGGAATGTGCTTACACACCACTCTTTATCATTAGTTATTATTCACCTCTGGCTCTCTTCCACAGTGCATTCTTTCTCTTGTCTTCCTCCCATCACTCCCAACGGTCTTGGCAGATGGCTGACCCTCCCCGAACATGATTCTGGTGGTTCTTCCTGTTAGAAAGGAGTTTTTCCTTCCCACTGTCACCAAGTGTTCCATCAAAGGGGATCATTTGAATGTTGGGGTTTTGTCTCTGTCATTGTAGTGTCTTTACCTTACAATATAAAGTGCCTTGAGGCAACTCCCGATTTGATTTAAGACTGAATTGAAAGTTTGCGCTGAACATACATTTTGAGTAATGTAATTAATACCCATTTCTAATCACCAACCAGTTAATTTTTTTTATCTTTATCTGGGACTTTATTGTATATTTCACTTTCCACATTGAAGGTAGGCTGCCGTTATGCAGAATGCGATACATTTCAAACAAAAAACAGCAAATAAATATACAAAGCCAAAATAAACTTAAAAACATTACAATTTTATTAAAAAATAGTAGCCTAATTCCGTTTGTGGGAAACTGATGTCTCCGTTTACAGGCAAATAATAAAAAAAAAACGTCCCCATTGAGCAGTCTCAACCCCCCCTTCTGCCACCCTCTGCATTATTGAAAGGGGCGGTCTGGAAAGAGTCTAAGCGGATCCTGCAGTGTGTGTGTGTGTGTGTGTGTGTGTGTGTGGTAGAGAGAGAGAGAGGCTACCGTGACAGCGTCTCTTGATGCTGAAGCGCTGTCGCAGTGGGCTGAACCGCTGTTTCTTCTTTGTTCCGTCAGGGTAACCATCTGAGTATTTTACGGAGATAAACAGAAGAAAGTGTCATTCAGTCGCAATGGGGAAGGTGGAGGGAGGAATGAAATGCGTGAAGTACCTGCTGTTCGTGTTCAACTTCACATTCTGGGTAAGTGGATGTTTTCGGTTCCGGTGCTGATGAGATGCAAGTTGCGCGTAAATAAACGACGAGCAAGTGCAGCAGTGCGGAATAGCAACTCTCACTCCGCGCGGCAGACTTTCGCGTCCACGTGGTGTTTTAGCGGTGATGCAAAGGCGCTTTGCGGTTTTCACCCACGAATATCTGCTTTGTTTAGTTGCTTTCCAGCACGGGTTTGGGCTGTTCTGCGTGGCGCTGAAAGGGTGACAGGTTTTTTAGTTTTGGCTCTCCGGTCTCAAATCAGATTTTCCACAGAGGAAAATCCCGCCCCCCTTCTTCTTCCCGGGGAAGCGTGTTTTTGAAAGGAAGACTGAATGAAAAGGCAGAGAGGGACACAGATTGAGACACAGCAGCGTGGAAAACAAGCTGAGCTCTTTGCGCTCTGTGCTGTATTTCCTCATTAACACAAACTGTCAACTGACTTGTAATCAAGAAAAGCTCTGCTCGCACTTCTGTTTTCTTTACAAGCAGCACTCAGAGATAAACTCATGCTACTCCAGACAGTCAGGTGGCTGCCAACGATGGATATACGTCGGTGTGTTATTTTGTCTTGTGCACATGCTTTCCACACGTGAATAAACCTCACAGGTTTGGCTATTCATTCCTTACAGATTCTTTGTGTGACCGTGAGTGTTGGGCTGCACTTTGCCTTTATTTATGCCGCTGTTCACACTCACCACTCATGGACAAGTTTCTTTGTGTGTGTGTGTATCTTTGCGTGTGTGAAAGAGACTTTTCCAACAAGCATCTGTGGAGTGGATCAGCGCCCTGTGAAAGGATCTATTGTGACAGTGGGACAATGGCATAATTTCAGGCTGCTGCTCGAGCCCTGGCTGCTCCTGCTCGGCTAAGCAGCAAAGCTTGCATGAGTCCCACTTCTCCTACGATTGACTGGTCCCACCATTGGCAAACTCCACTATCCCTGGCTTGATGGCACCTGTGAGTGGACACTTGCATGCCGAGGGGTAAAAATGAGAGATATGACAGGGTGAGAAAGAGTTAGCCATCCGATAGGCAAGAGTTAAAGATTTAGAGATGGAGGATGTACAGTGAGGCAGACAGTGAATGTGACAGAAGAGAAAAGGGTCACTGGGAGATTGCGAGGGATAGTGTGTGCGTGCTCACATGGTGTAAGAGGGACAGTTGGCTTGAATTTGACCCAGATAAAGACAGAAAACAGATCAGTATGAGCGTGTTGGAGTGCTCTGTGGATGAATGCCGACTGCTTGTGTTACAAATGAAAAAATGAAAACAGAAACTATTCTTCATTTGCAGTTTTTAGTCTGCTTGATTACCCACCACTCATAATCGTTGCACGCCAATTCCCGCTGGGCCGCAGTCCTCTCTGTTGTTTATGGAGTGAGTGATGAAGAGAAGGGAATGATGAAAGCAAATAGGATTTCTTTGAAATCCCCTCCTGAGCCCCAGTTGACGGTTGAACACTAATACTCTGACTGTAGACCGTTAAACAGAAAATAAATCGTTTTTTTACCTCAAGTATATAAAGAGTGATATTACTGTAGTTATACACATGAAACACACACAGACACACACTCCAGCTCCCACCATTCGGGTGAGATGAGATTCCCGCAGAACCCTGTTAAAGAAAAGGCCACTGATTAAACGCAGGCCAAGCTATTGTGTATATTTCACCATATTTCTTCTGTAAACAGACCATCAGTACCTCGCTGCCTTGTCTGCTCTGTGTTCTTTGCCCTATTTAGTAAAAAATTAAGCCAGCAAGGTAAACAGAAGGCTACAAGGCAAACACTGTCTCAGAGTGTTGTGCACAAAAGGTGCAGTAGGAAACTTTAGTTTACCGGTTATCAGTCCAACAGAAAATAATGTCCTTGTTCTTGTGCAGAGATTATCATCTTAAAAAGGTCACACATGTGCTTGTAATCTTTTCTTCCACAGTTTCTCAATTTGTTACAAATGATACCATTTATCTGATGCAGTCAAACTGCAACGTTGTTACTTATGAGTCAGCTATAGTGACACTGGGTATCACATTGAGGGAAAGTTTTGTTCTCCTCTTTTTACATCTAAAGAGCATCCGATGCAATTTCTAAATAGAGTAGGATCTAAGTATGCGCCAGCTGCTTTTTCACGGATCAAACATATCAAACATTTTAATCTGCATTCTGTAAATCGTGGTATAAATTAATACAAAAACATATTTTTCCCACAATCAATTAGAAAGGAAGATTTACTTTCTTTCTAATTGAAAATGAAAGCGCCTGCTGGGGAGAGTACCAAGTCTTTCACAGAAATGAAATGACCTTATCCAAAGCAAATGAAAGCCACAAGACTCATAAAGTCAAGGTGTAACAGTACAAAGAGAACTGAAACAGAACTGAAAAACCCTGCATGAATACAGTATTTAATGCAACCAAACCAACCAACTAAAAGACAAACAAAACAGAGCACTGGGGTCATGTAGGACTTTTAACACGCATGCAGCAGAACAGGGTAAGAGTACGCTAAAGGGACATCACTTCAGGAAACATTCAAATGTCAGCTGGGATAGTTTGCAACTCTTCAAGCCACCCTATTCTCAAACTGCTGAATTAAGAAAATTGATGGATGGATGGAAAGTAAGTGGCTTATGAACCTAAAGGACACGAGATCAAGAAAAACTGGTATCCCATGTTGACACGTTGAGTAATTAATTCCCTTGTAAATGTCAGACTCCACTGGCTCCAGCTCACATAATTCTTGTATGGCATCATGTTATTTGACATTTTTTGTTTGCTTTCCTGCTGCCACTTCAGCTGGAGCAGGTTACTCATACTTTGACCGCTGTCTGGATACATTTAGAAGACATTGTTTTGAAGATTTCTGGTAAAAAGCCTAAAAAAACACTTTTTGTAGATGTGTTTCACTCCACCAGCCCCGCCTGTGGCTGAGTACAATAGCATTTACTCCACCCATAATTATGTCGCTCCTATTTACACTTTGCTGCTGCCCATCATTTTTAAAGTGCCCTTGCTTCTGTTTTTTCCTGAACATGTACCAGACAAAAGACTATTTTAAAAAAAGCTTAACCAATTACTGCTGGATTTGAATTGTTTGAAAGGGATTTTTCTTGTTACTTTTATAAACTATTTTTGGTTTAATATACAGTAAAGCTCTTTTTTTGTCTGAACTAGAAAGTGGATAATGCCACAGACTGTCTGACCAAGACCACAGCCCTGTGTCAGCTCAGCCCCTGTTTTCATGGAAATTCCCCTCACAAAAACACTATGTAACGGCACTTTTAAAAAGCAGGCCTTAAACTGTAAAAGAACCTCAATAAAGCTCCAATACCAAGATTTCCATCCATTCCTGCAAATATCCAGACATAAAAGGCATTGGTACTGAAGGGGGGACACAGGGAAAAACTGGTGTTTTGGAGACTTAGGCTATACAGAACACACCCGAGAGATTTTAATACTCTGAACAAAATGTGTCCGTAGTCTGTGCATGCAAGCAGAGGAGTCTTCTAATGACTTACTCCCTCCTTTTCTCTCTCCCATCCCTATTCCAGTCTCTCTTTCATTGTGTCTGTCAGTTTCCATCCTATTGTGCACTAATGCATATAGTCACAGGGAGACAGTGGGTCTTTGTCCTTTGGTGAGATTGGGAGGGCGAGGCTGCGATGAGGTGGGGTTAAAGAAGGGGGGCTACATGGGGATAATCAGGGGGTGGTAGCAGAAAACAAGGGAGGGGTGTGGCAGGGGAGTTGGGGGGTAAACCAGGGGGATATGAAAGCAGAGAGGGTATTAATGGGACCTTTGGGATATTCCGGCTCATGATGGGAATGCATTTAGCGTGGCAGCTACTGACTGCAGTGTTTTGAAATGTGATTTGGAAAAAGGCTTTTAAATGCAATCACAGCAGTAATGAGCACAAACCTCGTTCAACCTCAGAACCACCTGCTCTTCAAAACAGCCGCAGCACGATCTACAGCAGCCCGAGACGGCCTTGCTCTTCCAACAGCACTGTGTGCATATCCACAGGAAGCAGTAACCGCTTCACATTTTGCACCAACACCATCGCACCAGGTGTTCTGACAAATACCACCGTTAAATAGATCCAGAGCCCCTCTCCACGCTAATCCAGCCTGGTTCAGGAAGTCTGCAGATCCTTTACTTCGCTGTGCTTTATCACTTTGGACCTGCTAATCCTGAAACCCCAAGAGCTCAGCTGTCCCATACATCACCACGCATCACACTAAATCCTCGATTCGGGGGGAAACCGGCTTCCCAGCACCTGTCCCATTCCGATGCTTTACAGCTGAGCTGCTGGCTTCACTTTAAACCAACACTGTAAAATACAACCTGTGGAAAGAAAGAGGCACAGGAGTCAGCAGAATAAGGGGGAAGATTAGATATACAAAGCAAAGAAATGGAAAAAAGAGAGAGCAAAGTAAACAAAAGCAGCATTAAGATGGAAAAGTTTGTTTTTGTCTGAATTTGGCAGCAGAGCTTCTTTCTCCAAATAAATTCACCTAACAGAGCTTGAGGACACATAAACAGACACACAAACATCGGTCTACCTAAATTCTAGAACTAGGATGCCAAGAAACCATGTGACTCCTAAATACTCACAATTTAGACAAGTCGTTTTATTTCTCCGTGCACACAAACACACACACACGTATCGGTGCTGTTGTTTTGAAGCTCAACATGAAGGTTTTTAGACTGGATTATCCTCAGGGGGCCGAGCGATCATTAAAACCTCTCTATACTGATCTGTAAGTGGAGCATCCACAGTGACCCCTGCTACTCACATCTCTGTAAAAAGGGGAAAATACATCCAGTTGAAGGTCTTTGCAGCACTTATGGAACACGTTCTTGCTGTGTAACGCTCCCTGAAAGTAAGAGGCTTGAGTATGATTTTGTTTAATGCATAGTAACAGAGGTTTAGATGAAGGAAAATATGAGCGACATGTAACCACATTTCCAAACAAACAGGAGAGCCTGTTTAAGCTCAAGGTGCCACAGTGCTGCACACAGCCAAGCTGGTCATTTTCTCCCCACTGGGAAGCCAGTGGTCGTTAAAGGGTGTTTCCGTGTTACGTAAGATGGCTTTGCTCTGCTCCAGGGCTAAAATGCTCAGATGATCCACCCTTAATGTGGACAGACATTTTCACACAAAAGTGTGACACGTTCGCCTGTCTGCTCCTTTAAACTGAATCTATAAAGAGGGTGAAGGGATTGTTGTGTCTTTCAGGAACACCAGCAGGAGGAAGGAGAGAGCCGGTTTGCAAATGGAAAAAAAAAGTGCTGGGAAAAAGCAGCGCTTTTGTGATCCTGGCTTAAAACAGTGACCGAGATCAAGAGAAAAGATAGTATTTGTATGAAAAACATAGTTCAGTGTAAAATATATCCAGGAGTCTGCTTATTTTTGCAACTCAGTGCATTAAATGCATCTGGTATTTTTGAGGGTTTGGTTACTATTAAAGCAGCACATCATTGTCAGCTATTTTTTATCATTTATTTATATAGAGAGTATGTCTCCTCTCGTTCTTTCTCCACCCAGCTGATGGGCTCCTTCGTTCTGGCGGTGGGACTGTGGCTCCGTTTCGACCCAGAAACTGTTTCTCTGCTCAGCAGCGATAAGGCACCAGATACCTTCTTCATTGGTGAGCACCACAGCGCACCTTCGCTCATCTTTACAGCCAAGTCTGGCACGTTATAATTGTGTAACAATACGCCGAACCACATCCAGCACAATGCTGTTGATTTAACACATGTGTGGGTTAATTCACCGCAGGTTTTGGTAAAAGCTCTGTAAAACGCTTGTTGTCAACTGAATGTGATGAATTGTGTTTTCGTCACCACTGGGAGTTGTTTTTCTAGTAAAGTCCGGTTTGGGTTTTAAAGAAACGCAGCTGGGAAATCACTTTAAATGGGTCAAGGGAAGGTCTGCTGTTTCTGTTAACAATTAAGCTGAACATTAGGAATAGAAATGGCTTGTTTGATAAATGTGCATTAACTAATTAAAGCATCAAAATGTTCTCTCACACTTTTTAAATTAGCAAACTTTCATGCTGGCGATGAGTGGGAATAACAGGAAGTGACTGTGGTGCAGTGTGAATACATTAGTGGACTCGCACGGGTGTGCACCACCTTTTAATCGGTCAATCTGCCCAGATGGAAAGAAAGCGGAGGAGGGGAGAAATATATGGACAATTAAAGAGAGTTACATCATGCAAATGGCAAACCTTTGAAGCAAAAATTGGACATAGCATAATAATAAAGTGCTGAATGTTGAAGGGGGGGAGAGGAGTGGATTTACAAGGGTTTTCATGAGCTGAACACATAGTTTGTGTCATACTGAAGATATTTGTGGTTTCTTTTTAGGAAAAGAGATGCTTCTACTCTTGACTCCAGTCCAGCTAAACTGCTTTGGGGGATAACATGGTGTAATGGTAGACTACCTCTGGGAGAAATATTTGCTTACAGAATCCTGTAACACTGTTAAGGCATTTCAACACTTCTGCGAGAGTGCCTGTGAACTGAAGTCAGACGTCCATTGGAATTGACGGAGTGGGTGGCCCCTGTCGGGTCCTCTGAGCGTCTAGTGCTACACATGGGTTTGACAGCGAGCGCTGTACCCACAGCTGAGCACCCTCAACAGTTGCTAGGGCTTGTTTCCATAGCATCAAACCCACACAAAACTTTCTTTTTAGTTGAAAATTATTTTTAAGATGGAAGATAAAATAAGTTGGGACACAGAGGAAAAAAGGAAAATCTGATTTCCAGTATTTTCTTTCTTTCTTTCTTTCCCAAACAACAGTTTTGTTTAGCTTGTGGCGCAGTGCGAGCAGCAACATCACTTGTCACCAGATGGAAGAAGTTAAAAGCTAATTAGCCATCCTTAACTGACAGCACATTTAACACCTCCTGCTGTCAAAACTCTTTACAGGCAACTAAAGAAAAACCTGCAGGGTTACTGTATTGCACTTTGAGAAACCAGACCTCTCTGTCTCACTCTGACCTGACCCCATATAACATGAGAGCACCCTGCCTTAAACTACCCTCTGTGGAGCTGTTGCCTCACAACAGACCCCACTTGCATGAGATTACATGGAGCGGATCTGTTGAGTTCCTCCCTACAGACCAGCCCATGATGCACTGTGTGTTTCCTAATGAGACACTGAATGGTTAGCCAAGGGGCATGGCATGAAGCATCCACTCAGACCTCCCTCTAAGTCAGGCTTTTGCTATTAAGGGTATTTACTGAGGACGCCATTAAAGGGCACAACAAGAAGGGCTACTCTTAAAAAGGGATGTGGCCAAGCACCAATTTACACAGCAAACAGTACAATCAGAAATTATAATGCCTCTGTTTGTTTTCCTTGGCACTACGACTAACTCAGATTACAATCCTAGTCCTATGCTGCCCCCTTGTGGTGACTCTGTAACATAACCTAATCACCAAAGGAACAAGATGCGGGGGAAAGCTGAGCGTGTTGACATGAACACAAGAAATCTTTTGTATACCATTCCTGTTCATATTAACAAGAACCTTTTATGTTCCTCCAGGTGTGTACATACTTATTGGTGCCGGCGGTCTGGTGATGCTGGTCGGTTTCTTTGGCTGCTGTGGAGCCGTTAGAGAATCACAGTGCCTGCTGGGTTCAGTGAGTAAAAATGCACACACATCATAAGCAAAACTCCAACTGGAATGCACTTTTGGCATTTTATACTTCCGAGTAGTAAACGCTTAATCCCTTTTTGCAGTTCTTTGCCTGTCTGCTGATCATCTTTGGGTCTGAGGTGGCAGCAGGAGTGTTTGGATTCTTAAACAAAGACAAGGTACGTTCATTGTTTCACTGTTTTTGAAAACTGCAAGCAGTACCAATAGTCCAAATTCACTTTTCTTGTCTTACACAGATAATTGAAGATGTCCAGAACTTCTACGCAAAAACCTACAATGAAAACAGCAACAGCACTTTGATCCTCTCTTACCAGAAAGTGGTACATATAGAAGAAAACAATTATGATCAACTACATATATGAGGAATCATTGCTTTTTTTTAATGCTCCCTATAATAGGCCTTGTCTTCTCATATTTTTCCTCCCATTTTAAGCTGAGCTGTTGTGGAACTATAGAAAACCGATGCCCCGATGCTGAAAAAGACACCCGGGTAAGACCTCGAGCAGCTCTATACAATCAGCAGAAATTAAATTGGTTGATATCAAATGAATGAGTCTGGTGCCTTACAAAACATCTCCTCTGCAGGACTGCGAGACGGGCATCAAAGACTTCTTCAACAGTAAACTCTTCATCGTCGGATACGTGGGCATAGGAATTGCTGGTGTCATGGTGAGCAGGGAGAAGAGAAAAGTCAGGAATGCACATACGTACGTGATGGCGGATAATAAGATGATTTGTGTTTGCTGCTCTACAGATCATTGGGATGATTTTCAGCATGGTGCTCTGCTGTGCCATTCGCAACAGCAGGGAGGTCATCTAAGACGGATCCTTGGCCTCTGCTCTGACCTGCTTCTGTATCCAGCCCGTAAAGACTGTACAGCAATTCGTATTAAATGTCATCTCCTGTCTGTCAACCACCTGGGGAGCCAGGAAGTAGAACATGTTCGAAACAATCCCTTTCCACTGCAGTGCTCATCCCCTCCCTTGTGCAATGATCTTTTGGTTTGTTTTGTTGCTTATTTATTTCCAGTCCAAAGCAAACAACCACAGTCGACCTTTCACAGCATTCTGGGAAGACTTTCACATATCAAATGGGAACAGTACAAATTCTATTGCGGAGCAGACAACCTGTCAAATAGCTTTTCCTAATGGCCACAAATTTTGAACCCACATACTATCACAGCAGTGTGAAAGCTTTTTCACACAGCCTTGACGCTGACCCCTGGGCTGTGGGAAACTTAAGCCTGAGAAAGCAATCTGAGGTGAAAGCTGCTGAGTTTGCTTATCTGTGCGCACAGAAACACACACACAGACACGCAAATACAGCTATGTTGTGCTACGTGAGCCCACGATCTTAAAAAAGATTTCTGCATCTCAGAGACCGTTTTGATTGGTTGGATCGGTGTGGAGCGTTACTCATGCGCGCTGTATTTCGATCCGGCAGGCATCCATCGGGATGCCCCATCACAGTGTGAGCGGACACTCCGTGAACCACTCAAACCACACAGGTTACACTAAATGACCAAAATCCAATGATCTTATTAAAGAACTCGTTCATATTTAGGGAAATCCACCTATTTGGTTTATTTTTAGAGTTAAGTGAACAGATTGAGGCCCAGTAAACGTACATTACAGCCAGTTAGCTTAACTTAAGACAGTCAACATGTCGTCTCGTAGAAGAAGGAAAAATGTGTTCGCACTTTTTTTGTTACCTTTGGAAGGATTCAGTTTTTTTTCCATGTGTTCAGTATTTACTCTCAAACAATTAAGTTTGGATGTAATTTCCTATTTAACAAATATGAAAGCAGCATTCATCCTGTCATGTGGCTCATGGACAGAAAGTGAGTGTATTTCTCAGAACTCTCATATCTTTGCAGAACTAGGTTACTTTGCATGATAATGTTCATATACGAGCATAATATGTTGTCTAATTTAAGTACTACATTCCCAAGCTGGTGTGTGCTGATGAGTTAGGCAGATCACCAAACTCCAAATTCCTCTATTGAGCAGGAATGAGCATGAAGGCTACCTGAAGAGTTACACAAATGTGCTTTTGCAAATCCAAAAGAATATATATTAACTTCATTTAAAAGCATCTTGTGTGGTCCAATGAAAATAATCTGTTATGTAATAAAGCGTCCCATCAGACACTGTATAGAAGACCCAGACCCAGCGGTCATGTTTACAGGCTAAACTATCCAGTCAGCTGAGAACAGGCACAGGTGGTGGTTAAATGTGCTCATCTAAGCCAGGCCTCTGATGTCTTCTCACTTGCGTCAGTTTTCTCTCGGTGCCTTAAAATTACACCACCCTCAAAAAGAAGCAGTAGAATAGTCTCTATATTTGACTCAGTTCATTAACCTCAGCGTGTAGGAGGGAAGGATAGACGACTCAGCCTGGGTTGTTTCCACCTATCCAGCTTAAATCAGGCCATTGCTTATTCTATAGGACGTTTTCCAGCAGGCAGGACAGTAGGATGTAAATATGTTTCTTTTTCTATTGTACATTGTTTGTGCTAAATGTGATAGTTACTATTTAACATGCTGTGTTTAGACAGATGTTGGCAGTAGCTGTACAGTGTAATAGTGGCGAGATTGTTTGTATCCACACAGCTCGAACAGCGTCTGATTGATGTGCCTTTCTTGAAGCTGGTCGGTGAGCTGAACGTAGTGAATAAATGTAGCAACAGCGTGCACGTTTGTAGACTTGGACTGCAGTTAGCTGTCAAATGTATTCGACGAGTAGCAGACGGGGCTCGACTCGCCATTTTATGGCGTGTTTCACAGTGCTGCGTTCAACTCGAGCTCAGCCAAGGAAGCTGACGTGGTGCGAGCAACGACTTTCCTGCCAAATATTTCAAAAGGCTTTTGGTACCAAGGAATCCTGTAACGAGGACTCAAAACAATCATTTTAATGCTGATTAAGTTCCAACAATCAAGCTGCGTCAGACATGCTGGTCAATATTACTATTCTTTGTTTTTTCCATTGCATTGTAATGTGGCACAAGCGATGACAACAAGTGAGACTTGATAACCACTTCAGGGTGCCAGGAGGCAGTGTTTACTCTGAAGACTGAAGCAACACAGGACTATCACCAGACTGTCACTTCAGAGGCACAGTTTACTGCTACCAAAGCCACCAATCTGTTGCTGTCTTCCTCATTTCTATTTGTTAGAGCAAATCTGGAGATGTAACACACTGTGCACCTCAAAAACTCTGTACACAGTCAAGCCTTTCATAGATGATTGTGTGTTAATTTATTTTGATACCATTCCAGGCCTCTCAGGAATATAGGTGTTTGAAGTTTAATAAAGCTTTTTGAAGGTTTTGTAGAGCTTCACGTGTCTGTCCTTCCATTATTGCATCACAGACATTTGCACAAGTGCACACAGGGAGGACATGCTGGTCTTTATTGGCCATTTCCTTTTGGAAAAGTGTTCAGTGGTAGTAGATTTACAATTGTATGTGGATGATTAAAGCAGATACAAGTTTATATATAAACTCTGAAAGCATTGACGTTTCTTTTTGCACATACACAGATTTAAAGTGTGTGAGATTGTTGTTTAATATCTTGGGATCGGTCCACACGTTCACGCAGGATGTCAGTGACACGCTCACGGCACACTTCTAGCAATTTCCATTAATGAAATCCATCTGCAGCATTTTCCTGGATGCGCTCTAAATGTAGCGATATTTTTACCTCACATCATGAGAAGTGCTGACACAGCAAAGCTCCTTTAGAAAATAAAATGCAAATAATTTAGTAGTTTCTAAATGCAGCACTGCACAATTTAGAAGCAATGGTGATCCCCAGGAAAACCAGTGAAATCTCCAGTGATTAAGTAGGTTTCCAGATTTAGTTGCATGAGTTTCATGTCAGAGGTTCACATTTCTGCACTTGATCTGTAAGGACAGCTGGATATTAAGTTAAAGGTATAGTTATGTGTGCAATCCAGCTGGCTCAAGGACTGCCCGGGGTGAAATTACCTCAGCACTGCAGCACGAGCACTTTTACTGCCAAAATCTGAACCACGCTTGTGGTGCATGTGTAAAGGAGCAGGGTAACACCTTTCAGGCCTACATAAAAACAAAATATTAAATCATCTGAAGTTAATTTGCTGCCTGTTTCCCATCAGCGAGTGATTACAGACTATAACATTCAACACTTCAAGCCACACACACTCAACACAAACAACAGAAATAAACGCTGCATTTACAGACATTTATTCAGCATTTATGTATTTACAAAAAACTGCTCTAATTTGGCTCCACTTTGCACAGTTTGAGAAAACTGAAGAAAAACCTGCATATTTACATTGGTAGAACAGTTTAAATGACTTTAACCCATGAAAAGGTCGAGCAGGCAGAGAATCTATCATTACACTGTTTACTGCCTCTGAATGCCTAACATGTCATTGTGTGTGTGCTCCTGCATCTCTGACAGCTAGAAATCAGACAGACAACCACAACAGACTAAGAGAACATGGCTACATGTAGGTCATGTAGCACCTTTTTTCTTCCACGTTTGGTCCCAAATGCCAAATGAATCCATCAATAAAGTCTTTACCATTAAACAACATTTCCTTTACCACAAAAATGTGGTTCTCTAAAGTCAGCTGCAGGTGGCCTTGTTGGGCTTTATTTGCAGAGTTAAAAAACACAAACAAAAAATACACAGAGTTGTGTAGAAGAGACTCACAGTGCGCGCTCAAAACTAAAATTCACTTTAGATCAATCACAGTTGTGTATGTGGTGCGAGAACGGGGAACAGGAGACCTCTTGACCAAACGTTTCTTCTTCATCTTTTCTAAACCATCATCCCTAGCTGACAGAATTTGGGATGAGGTTATGCCCCTTTTTTATTTATCCTCTTAAAACAGGACGGAAGTGAAGTAAAAATGTTCTACCACTATTGTTTTATGCTAATTGGCACAGTTATGTCTCTTCATAACATTAAATACCATCACCTCATAGTTGCCAAGATAGAGCAGTTAGATGGAAAACCAGATTAGGGTTGCAATGAAAGGCAGGTGATGGAGTAAAGCTGAGAAAGCAGTGAATAGTCTGGTGCCCCTGAAGCAGAGCTCTGGGCAGGTGAGGAAAGCTCTCTCTCCCAGAAAGATCCAGTGAAGCACATAGACTGGTAAACTTCAACCTCAGTCTCTTAAAAAAAGAGATCTTCATGCTAAAGTCATATTTTTAGACCATTTTAAAATGAATGGCATATCTATGATCCATTTAGCATTTTACTCGAAACCTCCAACAATAAAGAAGGTACACAAAGAGCTGGATCCATTGCTACACTCGGGGCATAGCTGCTGTAATTTAATAAACCAGCAAAGGTTGGAAACAGCTTCTTTTTTTATGCAGAGCAGATGTTGTAGGGTGTGTACCCCAGCAGGAACTCTCCAACACCCACAAAGTACACAACCTGTGCAATGCCAAAGAGCGGGGCTATGACAAGGGCCCGGCAAGTAGCTCCCTTGAGGAAAGCTCCAGGACCCTCTTTTCTCAGGATCTTCCTGCAATTAACAAGACAAGCCCAGAATTAGTCTTTGATTTATGCTATCGAGGCCAAGCCAAGCAGAATGTTTGTTGGTGATGCTGAGAATCCAAAGCTATGATTTAAGCTATGTTCACCTGATACAGTCCACCACGCCACTGTACGTTTCTTCATTAGTTCCTTTTCTGAGTGACTGGAGCCTTGTTTTGACAACTGCATGAGACAGAAAATTATAAATTATGCAAATAATAAAATGATGTTCTTCTTTAAAATGTCACTTTACTTCGTAGTGCACCAAATGAGTCTCTCACCATCACAAGGACTGACAGCCACAGCGGCGATGGATCCAGCCAAGCAGCCAGACAAAAAGGACCAATAGAAAGGGACGGATGGGTCGTCAGATGAATGCTGGCCAAGCTGGTGCACATGTGCAAAAAGAGGAAAGTACACAACAGAGAACGGGATGTCCCTGAAAAGATAAAATACAAACATGTTTGGATTGATAGACAGAAAGATGTAAAACTGGTTGATTAAACATGTGATATGGCAATACATTTGCACATCTCACCTCATCAATGTGGCCCCAAGACCCCTGTATAGTCCTGTAACACCCTTGGTCCTCAGCAGCTCTCTGGTGATCTGTATGGCAGAAGTTCGCATGGCTTGAGGCCCAGGGACGGTGTTATAGGAACGGCTAAGAACTGCGCTGGCCCTGCCCATCTTCAGAGTTGTTACAACAGCGGGCATCACTCTCTGCTGGGCAGCTGGCAGAAACAGGAAATCTAAGTATTTTAGAGCTGAAACACCCCCAAACACCAGTTTTGTTTGGGGGTTTTTGCAAATGATTTGCAGATGTAGATGGTTTTACCTATCCTGCCTGCATCCTGCAGCTGGATCTTGAGCATCTCCATGGGTGTGGTGACAATGACCTGGCACATCCCCGCACAGCATCCCGCCAACATCTCCTTGAACACTGTCAACTTACCACTAAGGACCCAAACACGTCGATTAGATAAAAAATAAATAAGAATGACACTGGATGTTAATATGTTCTTAAGTGCTACTCACCCATCTTTGCTCAACATGTGGCGAAAGAAATCATTAGCAGCTAGTTTGATGGCTTTCTCTGGGGTTACCAGGGTTAGATTTACTGCAGCACCTGCAACAACAAACCTGCTTGTGACAAACTTCCTCCTAATGAAGCAAAGGTGCAGACTTGCTGAAACATATTAACTCATCAGTCTGACAGCACATTTTCCAGTGCAGGAAAACAAGAGTATAGAAACTATCCTGACTGTAGGAATGTGCAAAGCAAAACGGAAATGTTTAGCAACAGAACAAAATAGCCTGCCACTAAGCTACTGTGACACAACTGACTGCATTTTTCGCTGCCTTGCACCAAACCATTAATGGGCCAGTTTACTCAGGCTTTGATCCAACACTGAATGTGACTCAGCATCTGTGCGTCTTATTAAATTACCCAGTCTGGTTGTATTGGTTCCACCAATTTCAAATAAGGTCAGGCAATTAAAATGTGTCATAGATCTCTTTGCTTTTACATATATCTGCCAATGTAGGTGATGGCAGTTCTTGCAAAACTAGATAAAGGACTTTGGGGCAAACAATCACTTGTAAAAACTGCAAGTATGGGCAAGTATTACCTCTGTACATGCCAAAGTAGCCCTCAGATTTAACTGTCTTCACTAGGCAGTCCATCCTGGTGAGAAACATGAGATTCACAGTGAAGGTTGTTATCATTCAGTGTAGCAGAATGGTGTCATTACAACATAAGTGTCACTGAAACATAATGATGACACAGCAACAAGAACAGGAACTTGCATAGTAGAAACAATAATGTATTCACACGCATTTTTAAGAAGAAGAAGCACTGGATTATGAAGATACAAACTATACTAGTGTTGTCGCAAACTATCAGTGAGTTTTCATTTGCAGGTGCCGGTCTTACATGTTCTTGTAGATTTGCTGCCCACTGCGCTGGTTCTGCAAGCGCGTCTTGGCCAAGTCGATTGGGAACACACAGGTGACTCCTACCATGCCTGCAATCCCTCCATTGATCAGTTTGGCTGGTAGACTGTACAAAGGCAAGTCGCAACAGACAAGGACATAACAATCATTCTTTTTCCCACCATTTCTGCAGTTACACAAAGAAGGGCATTGACAGGCGAGGCGAGAAAACCTGCTCAAACTAAGCTGAAGTAATATGAAAGCAACTCATTATGCTTCTTGGTGTGTGACCCATACTAGTGTATCTCTTTGTAGAAGCTATAGAAAATAACTTGTTGACAAAGTAAAGCAAACAACTCACATATAACTGTAATAAAGTGCTACACATCGGCACAAGAGCAAAAGACAGGTGGCAAATTCTGTGTTTATTGTATAAAACTATTGGATTGACAAAAAAACAATTAGAACATGCCTCGTTCCTATTATCTCATCTAACTTGGTGCACAGGTCCGTACCTTATCTGTTGTTGCTGGGCCATGGTTCTTGAATTTGGTGAGTGCAGAAGTTGTTTTAGCACAGAGGGAGAGCAGGCTGAGAGTCCCTGAGAGACACTGAGCAAGGCAAGAGCAGAAATAAGCTCAAGGTGATATATATAGAGGAAAGTCCGGCCCTGCAGAGACAAGGATAAATTTGACTCTCCACCCACTGCATTACCAGCCAAGTTAAAATCAGGGTCAGTTACCCACCAACATCAAAGCACAATCCTAATATCCAAATCAAGGCAGGCATACACCCATCTGCAGTGTGTCATTTCAGATGAATCCAGCTCTTGTCTCGAGGCGTCTTGATTGCAAACATACACTCATACAATGGATAAAATCATAAATTAAAAAACAAACAGCTACTGCGTCTCATAATAACCTGTGATCTGAGTTAGAAAGTTAACTACATCTGCTCTGCCTAATTACAAAAGCTTTACAGTTTTTTGCTTTTTGGTTGTTTTTTTAACCCGTCCTGCAACTTTTTCCCGGGTTGTTAAATTTATTTAGATGTGAAAGACATAGTAAAACATCGGAGCTGTATTCGAAAGAATCGTGGTTACTTACGGAAAAGAGCTGGGACAGCACGCCTTAAAATAAAGACTTTAACGCTGCTTCATATCCACCATCGTCTTGGTTAATAAATTAATGAATGAGTAGAAAGAGGAAGGAGACAAGCTACAGCTAGGTGCGCCTCAGACCTGACTTGGGAACCAATAAAAATTGATTCTCTAAAAACTGGGCGGGACAAACAGACCATGACGCAACATTTATAAGCGTTTCTCTCAGACATCAGCCGAGTAATCCTGATATCTCTGATATGGTTCGTGTTGGCTCACAGCAGGAACCCATTTCCTGGAACCATCATTCTTGCTATTGTTAGGTATTGTACTGGGTCTGTTCATGGTCCAGTTTATTATTATCGCCACCCAACCCCCTAAGCTGAGCAGTAACCAAATTAGCCTTTTTTTTAAATTTAATTTATTTTTTATTTGTTTATTTCAATGTTTTTATTGTAATTTCACACTTTTAGTCATAAAAGACAAAAAAAATCACAACTGTATTGCATGAACAGACTGTTTTATTGCAATATCATAATAAACTAGAGAACAGAACATGAGATGCACTACAATAACATCAACACACACAAACACGTAGTCATTTTCATTAATAGCTGAATCACTTCCGTGCAAGCGCGCTGCTGCTTGTATTGGAGTATTGTGAGATCTCCACAGCAGACTGGTTCTGTTTCTTCACACTGTCAAGTGTCGTGAAGCACTGATCATAAGGGATACGGCTGGTCCGGACGCAACGGTGTGTGCGTGTGTCACAGCGCCTACAGCTGCAGCAGTGGGCTGCGGGATAATACAGCTGTGGGTTGACATCCTTGGGACAACCAGGAATATGGGCAGCCCGGTACACCAAGGAAAGAGGAACACAGCTACGCTGGATCAAGAAAGTCCTCCCAAATCGTCCCCTCAAATTAGTGTCCTGGAAATGAGGAAACAAGGCTGATGACGACAATATTCAATGAGAACGGAACAAGGTGCCATTAAGATTTTTATATGATTAATATGTGAAAAATCCGCAGAATGTGTTACAGTTTGATATGTCATCATTACCTTCATCACATTTATTGTTGTCTCAAATATTCTCAAAATGTCCATCATACAGTTTGCTTAACCTTTACATCATTGAGTTTCCATGAAAAGTGTAACTGTGTGCAGAAGTTGTCACCTGGGTGTAACAATAGCCACTGCAGATGGTAGTGTTGATGGCCACGCACTGGGTGCAGTCTTGCTTCTCAATCCATAAAGTGTAATTCTTCAGCATACAGGTATACACCGCACCAACCATCAGCACACACAACAGCAAGGATTTCAATGCAAACAGAGGCATGCTAAATCTGTAAACACACACGAATGTACGGACAATTAAAGATACATGCAAGAAAACAGAATAAACAGATGCAATCAGAACGCTATCAATGCAACGTTTGCTTAGTTTCACGCAAACCTAAACTGAAGAGAAAAAAACAAACTGTGACATATGACCTTAGTGATATCTTGGAACTACAGAAGTGTCAGTTCATTGCAGAATCTGTTATGATGAGACAAGTTTGGTTCCCTCCTGTTCCCCTGGAAGTATCTGAAACTATAAAGGATGCCCATCCGCTTTTATGGAAACCTTAATCCACCCTGAGTGCCCCAGTAGACTTTGGTATACATCATTATTCCAATAATCGTGTCAATATCACTGCAGGTTGAAAATGCTGCCACAACATCTGTGCAAACCACAAACAACAAGTTATGCAACTCCAGCCCCGACCCTCAAACGTGTATGGCTGGGCAAAACTGATCCATGTGACTGATTCCACACGTTTTAGGTCGTGAGACGCGAAAGAGTCAAAGAATATTCCTCAAACTCAGTCTCCGTTTAAAAGTGCATTCAAACTTGTGTCAGTAAAACACATTGTAAGCTCCTCATTTAGCAGAGTGAACGCTCACTCGTTGTACTTAATGATGATGATGTTTGAGCAAACAAATCGTTTATAAAATGTGGAACTAGAGAAACAGATTCCTCTGTCTTTATGTTAAAAACAATTAAAGAAAAGTATAAAAGTTCCGAATAGAATCAAATGGAGACAAAATCAGAAATAATCTCATTTTACTTATGAATTCTGCTGTAAGTGTAACTGCTCATATTGGTTTGGCCTGGCTGATGCTGGGTCAGCCCGTGTCCTACAAGTAAGGTAAAAAGGGTATACCCTCTTTAGCTAAGCCATTAATGCTCCCATAATTCCCATCTGTTCTTAACAGAGGTGGCCATATGCCCTCAGATTTTTCCTCACTAAATGTTGTAAATAAACACGTTCAGCCAACACATGTAGGAGAGGCCTTTAAATCTGCAGGCATTTTAAAGAACTGCACATGTATAAATTTAAAAATTCAAACTTCATTAATTTTATTCAAGACTCAACTTTACACAATAACCGAGATATAAAATTTAAATGAAAAATATGCAATTTTGTGTATAATTCTAAAAATCTGAGAAACCCCCAAATGCAGCTTCTTTTTCTTACAGGTTAAATCTCTCAACAGTAAATGTATTTCTAACTTTGATTAGATTAAGCTTCCATTTTTCTGATGATAAACCATATAAAATCCACCCTGAAATACATTAACTACGCTTTTATTAAATTATTCATCTTATACTCACCATGCAGTCTGACATTAAAACTTCTTTATTCTTGCGACCTGGTCCCTGATGTTGTCACTCTGTTTTCGCTCTACATTTAACATGACGGTCACAGTTATATACTGCAGCCATCAGATAATTACAGCAAACTGGGTCGTGGACAGTTCACCAATTATCTGTGCCGACACACATCCCGCTTTTTTGAGACCAGCAGATTATTATTTGTATGAGGTATGAGAGAAGAGAACAATCAAACTGATTCATATCTCTCTCCAGACATTACTGTGTCAGTTTAATACTACACGGTACATATTCTGATTAGTGAAGATCAGGGTTAACTTACTTTAAGTAGCAATATTAATTACATAAATATTTACATTTTTTGACTACTTGCAATAATCCTTCCATAGTATATGGAACTGGCACACAAAGCTACTATTTCATTTAGAAACAAAACAGGTTTGCACACTTTCAAGTAGCACGCAGAAAAATCAGAAAGTATGCATGTTAAACAATTTAAAATATTTGATACTTACAGGTTAACCTGTAGGTTACAATGGGAATCTTAAAGATGTTTTGAGATTTAGCAGATGCTGCTGGGCTGGTTTGCTGTTCTGTGCTTAACTGCTGTAGTCAGTCACACAGATAGAAGGATCCAGAACTCATCTTGGAGTAGGCCAACTCAATAGACATCATTTCATTTGCCTCCTGTTCAACCCACTCTGTGAATGTGTTATCACTGTGGCATCATCAGATGATGTTCGAGGTTAAACTCTGTGGCTCTGTGTTTCAAGATCGTGCGGGCAACACTTCGTGTTCCAATAAGGCTAAAAAGTGGGGCAGAAACATGAACTGGTTTTGTTTGGGGGCCAAACTGAAGCTGTGCACCAAGGACAGTAGGACACAATATGATCACGGAGTTGTTTTCTGAAAGTTTAGTTAAGTGGTTACATGTTAAACAAAAAAGCAGTATTAAATAAAGATCCACAGTAAACACTTTACATACAGGTGCATCATCCGTAAAGACACCTAAATTACAATGCCAGTATTTTTCAGCGTTGTGCACTGTGCACCTCAAGTGTTCCACTGAAAAGGCATTATTTTTGTATGATAACTTGCACATGTAAAGCAGTATGTCATAAAAAAAGCAGGTTCTTGGCACTTCTTGTGTCTCACCAATGTCATATGCACAAACTGCATGTGAATATAGGCCAATGCAAGACCAAACAAGCGTATTAAGAAACATTAACATTCATCATTAACATACATGAGGAAACAGATGCTTTCAGTGTCTAAATCCAGAAGCATTTCCTTTTAACCTTGTGTTTACATTGCCCTCTCTCACAGAGAGATGTGAATATTTTGAATATGAATATTTCCTACAAGCATTTCATGTGAGATGCAGATTTATGATTTGCATTCACAATGTTGTCTTATGCGTGTGCCACAGTCCAGAAAAGTCTACTGTCATCAAGAGGACATAAATGACCCTCCAGTCACATGATCCTTGATGGTTTAATATTTGTGCAAAACGTGGGGGGAGAGTAGTCTGAATTGGGTTGTGGAGATCTGCCCCAACTCATTCATCGCACTCAATCGCCAGCCGCGAGCGCTTCCAAGTCATCAGAGAGATGCATCCACCTGCCAACCGGCTTCTCCTGCTACACCTGCTCTCATTGACCCACGCTTTCTGTTCACTCGCTCACCCGGATTCAGGTGATGCCCTGCAAGGGCAACGATTGGCTCTTCTCTCAGACCTTCCCCAAGGTGATTGGTGGAGTGACAAGCACTCGGCACGTGACCTCTTCAATGAGCTTCCTCCCACGGATTAGCACGCGCTGCACACCAGGTATAACTAGGGTCAAAAAGACGCGTGGAATCCTTATCACGGTTTGTTGCTTTAACGAGTATTTTGGGAGGGTTAGAATTTGAGCTATCCCAGAAATGTGTTTAGATTGTTTTTAATTTTATTTTAATTAATTTAAATAAAAGAAGGAACTGAACGCCCCGTTGCATTCTGGGCCGTTCAGTACACGCCGTTCACTGCGATTATTGTTATTTCGATCAAGAAGACTTTTTAAAATGTATTTTATAGCGCAGAGGAAAAAAAATATAAGCAGGAAAACTTCAGCTAATGTGTGAGTACAACCTGTTGGTTGCTTTTCGTGTTGTTAGTGACTTTATAGGAAACCTTTGTCAAGATAAGGAATTTAACAAATAACATTTCAGCCCATGCTTTCAGAAGATCTACATCAAAGACTGATGTTTGCTCCATTACGACTACATCGCTGAAATCGGCTACAATAGAAGACGAGCAGCCAAACCCAGACGTGTATATAAAGCTGTGCTTGTATCCAAACACTAGATGGCAGGCAAGCACAGTATCAGACTTGTCTTCTCAGCTGTGAGGAACTCGTGTGTTCCTGCATCTTGTGATTTTATCAGCTTGTTTAACTCTCGCCCACAGGCAGCTGTAAGGTGAAGAGTATAATTCACACAAGCAGAAATGTTTTATGAAGCTCCCAGACCCCAAGGAGATATAATTAACTCAATGCTCAGAGGAACAGGTGTAAAATGAATATGGCCAGATCACAGATGGCATGCAGGGAAATTTGGTTCTGAGCCCACAGAAAAGGTATTTATTGTGTTTTCGTACGAAGGAAATGAGGCTGAGTCGCTGTTAAACGGCATAGCTTTCCTAAACACGTGCACAGAGAAAGCTCCGTAGGCGGCAGTGAACATCCTGCTTCCTCAGTCATATAATAAATGGTCAAGGCAAGGTCCTCTTCACACAGCGAGACAGCCACAAATAAAGAGTGGATGTACATCTTGATGGGGGGGGGGACAGTCCAGATTTCCAATGAATGAAATCAGAAAATACAGCATCACCAAGGACAACATGTAATAATCTGTTTTCTGGGGCCATAGAAAGGTGCCATAACGCTGATTTTAGAACGATTTGTGTTTTCTGAGAATATCGAACAGCTCAATATGTTCTGTCATCTGAGGCTTTTGCTCCCTACAATCAGCCTATTTTAAGTTGGGTAACAGAGAGATTTTTAGTACTAGGGCCATTTTTGGAAGGAAGAAGAGAAACTACTTTGACCCAAATCATCTCTGGTGTCCTTGAAGACACTTATTAAGAACCTCGGGAATCTGGAGAACACCTCTAGACAGCTCTTCTCCACTTCTCCTCTACTCTCCTTTGTGATCTTCCCTGTCCTAACTTTTATTCCACCTTCCCTTTTTCCCTTTTTAAAGACAATGTTGGATAACACCTCCCACCCACTCCATGACATGCTGGTCAGTCACAGGAGCTCGTTCAGTGAGAGACTGAGATTACCGAAAAGCACCACTGAACGACACAGGAAATCATTCCTGCCTGTGGCCATCTCCCTGTACAACGCATCCACTTAACACACTGTTTGCTGCTACAACTACACATGTTTCTTTTCCAACTATTTATTTATAAGTGACTTATGTATGTATGTATATGTATATATATGTATATATTGTACTATTCTTAGTTAGCGTATTGTCTGTCTTGTCTTAATGTTGGTTTAAAATGGAGCACTGTAACAAAAAAAATAATTTCCCCCAGGGATCAATAAAGTATTCTGATTCTGATTCTTTTTGTCTGTGTGCACCTTCACTTTCACTCACACAGACCCACAAGGCTCCCACAGGGGCTCAAAATCAATCTCACGGTGCTTAAAATAATCAACCTAGTTGAGGCAGAGGGCTTACCAGTAACATGTACAGTAGCTCACGTCCTCACTCCTTATTTTTACCTCCACCCCACCTCCCTGATTGTGAGTGACTGGCAGCCATCTCAGGATTTATTTTGCTTTCTTTTCATTTTAATATTTACCCAGGCTGCCATCATTTCATTTGGAGTTCAGTTTTTTTGTCATATAGTTCATATAAATGATTGTATTGTAAGCTGTACTACATCTCTTGTCGAGTGACAGCTGGGGAAGGCTCTTGCTCCTTACCATCGAGAACTGGATTAGCACTGGTCTGATGACTGGATGGATAGATAGGTGGCTGGATGGGTGAAGTCATGTATGGGCAGGGATTCTTATATTTAGATCTGATTCCACATGAGTACCAATTATTTTCTTTTTCTTTTTTTTTAATCTTGTAATGTCACTGCTGTAATTTTCATCATAATCTAAATAAATATTTTCGTAAAAACGTGCAAATCTACTCTATGTACAGTTGCGGTCAACAGTTTGCATGCACTCATCATGGGCATGAAAGTCGTGGTAATTTGGGGCTTTTAATGATTGATTTTTCTGGAATGATTGTACACAATACATCTTTAATGACTAAAAGAATATTACTTGTGTGCTCAAGTTTGAATTTAGTTTGGATTTTCTCTCTTCCACACGAGGTCAAAAGGATATACACAACCTTAAAACAGTATATTGAGTTTATGCATCCCACTAATATTTTTGGTAACCATCAACAAGCTTCTGTCATAGTCTGTCTGATATTTTTGGGGAAAAGCCTAATGTTACCCTGCTTTATCCGTTGCAAAAGCAGTTTTGATGTATGTTTGACATAAATTTCCTGTTGGGACTCCCAATCATGTCAAACCATCCAGCTGTGGGCTTTCTTTGGCCCATTTGACCATAAAACCATCTCCAGAGACATTTGTCTCGTCCACGTGGGCAGCTCAAAATTTCAGTTGAGTTTGAGTTGAGCTGAAGCTTCTTTCTTGGTCAACACCGTCTCAATCTGTGACAATGTAAAACTCACCTCACTGTGGACATTGACACTGGTGTTCCAGCAATTTCCATATCATGGCAAACACTGAGGTGTTACTGAACATCCTAACCAACCGCTCATCTTTCAGATCTTGTCAAAGTAGAGATGCATCTAAAAAAAAAAACTTATACTTAATATACGATTGTTTGGTCAGTCCAACGAGTGCTGTCATGCAAATCCTTTTTATGCTGCAAAGAGAAACTCGCAATTTGCATCACTCAGTATCACTAATGATAATTAAATAGGCTTTAATTATTTTCAAGTTCAAAGGCACTGTAAATCCTTCAGCACCACCACTAAAATAATTACGTGACTGCATGTATGTATTTGAGCCCGTATGTATATATGTTATTATAGCCTCTGTGGATTGGAAATCCTAAATGAATTCAAGATTGTGCACCCAAGTGTTCTTTTTGAAAGTAATTAAAGATAAATGCTGTACAGTCAAAAAAGAACAGATTAAAGAAACTAACGGCCCCAAATGACCAAGACATTCATGCTCATGATGAGTGGGTGTAAACGTCTGACCACAACTGTACGCGCATGTATGAATTTAAGTAATTCACACCATAAATGTGTGGGTGCAAGATGACTCACTTACTGTACACGTGTGTGAAAACCTGCCTATTTACTGAAAAAAGAAGGGCGATAAAGGTTGCCGGCTCCACCTAATTGGTGGCACCTGTCACAGTAAGTTTTGACCCCCAGAGAAATATCATCGATCACCCGGGACAAAAATAGCATCTGGAGCCCAGCTTCCAGCCAACAATGAAACTTTCTCCTCCTCACTCGTTCTGGTAATTAACAAAATCATTCACACAGATGAATCTAGCTGACGATCTTCAAACAATACCCATTCATACCTGTTACAACCTTTAACTAATGAGCTCTCCTTCTGTTTGAGCTGCTACTTTGAGGAAAACATTTGAAAACTGCAGCATGGCCCAGGTCAGATCCCAGAGACACGTTCAGTGAAAAAATCATGCTTTGTTTTCCTTTTTCTTTTCTTGTCTCATATTATTGATTTTTAAAGATATGCAAATTTGTCCCAACACAGTGCTCAAGTCAAGGAGGCAATGCCCGCCCTACATCACAACTCAAATATAGCTACACCAATTAAGGCCAGTTCTTGTATGCTACACTGGGCATGTGGAAGAAATCATTCTCCATTACTGTATTATAATTCTCTTGATGTCTGATTGTGCAGCAAGTCAGTGGATGAAAAAGACGGATAACTTTGGGGAGGAGCAGCACGCTTAATTGGATTCTGCATTATTGTGAACAGGACTGTAGAGATGACAGAAATGCTCCTGATTCAGAATCGTTCATTAGTGGGCAAAATAAATGGATCAGGGTGTTAAGTTTAGCCCTAATTATTCTGTTTATCTTTTTGTTTAGTCCCTTTATCTCCCTTCCTTGCTTCACTACAGCTGTCAGAGTAGGAGTAAAGTAATTGCAACCTGTCTCTGGTCTACACTGGCCATCAGCCCAACATAGAGAGCCAGAGGAGGGCCACAAAAAGAAAAGAAGTGGGAAAAAAAGATGCGTTAACAAATAAACTGAAGGGGGAGGGTGGGGTGAGTAGACAATGTAGAATGTATAACAGCGAGAAATGGAAAATATAAAGGAGAGTGACCAAGTGAACAATGCTGATGAAGATGAGAACGAGCGGAGAGAGGGCCGGCGAGATGAAAGGATGGAGGGTGAGCAGAATGGCAGAGGGAGAAGGGGAGGGTAAGCTTCCGACAAAAGGAAGTGGGAGACAATCCAGTAAGGCACATGGTGTGTGTGTGTGTGTGTGTGTGTGTGTGTGTGTGTGTGTGTGTGTGTGTGTGTGTGTGTGTGTGTGTGTGCGTTGGTTTGTTTGTTTCTCACACATGTTTGAGCACCAACATGGTAAAGGAGTGCAAGCAGTAGCTGGTCACAGCCCCTAATAGCATTATATTACTTGGTGCCAAATCTGAAAGGCTAGATTGCAGGCTGTTAGGGATTTAATTCTAAATTAAGCCTGTAAGGAGAATGTTTGCATGTAAATCCATGTACCAAACCATTACTCTGTGTGTGAACACAACAGCTAGAAACATGAAATTATAGTACTGAGACAACTAAGAGAATGCCGAGCTTGGCTCATAAAGCTGTCAGATGTGCGCACACATATGGATGTGTGCTCAGGTAAGGCTAATAATTACTAAGATGCTAAATGCACATTTTTCAACCTTTCATTCAAGCCTGTGAAGTTTATATCAGCTGTTAAGCCTCCAAACTCACACACATGCAAAGATTCACATTGAAAAACGATTGGAGTGCAGCTAAAGCATGAGGAGTGGAGGAACAAAGGGGAAGCAGAATGTGACAGAGTGAGTGAAGGAAGGCCAGAGCACTGACTCTCCTTCTCCATGGCTGCTGGCCTTGAAGCCTGCTGACTCCGAATGGCACGTTTGGCAAAGGAGTGTTTACTGTGAGTCCTCAGAGCTATGATGCATTTTAATCTAAATATAAGGAAGTATGTTTTATTGTTTGCTTTGATTGCACAATTTGGCTCAGCTCCCTTTTCAAACATGTTTTTGTCCAAAAGTGGCAGATCTTTAAAGTGGGGGTTTGGCTCAGTGTTGATGCACTTATCGAGGTGAAGGTCAGTGCTTATTATTACAAATCCTATGACTCAAAATGATGGTTCGCAATAAAGCATAGTGGTCACATCACACATCTGTACCAACAAGTACAAACCCTACTCCTGTGCCCTCTTAACCATACTATATTTATTAGAATGCACAGCAGTATCATTGAACAGCATCTTTTTGAGCAGACCTGCTTATTTTCTGATCGTATATATTATTTGAACTTGTGGAAAATGTTCACTTATTCATATATCTCAGCAAGAAGCCTACTTAATAGATGGTATACTTGAAAAAAACCACAAGGTCACTCATTTATTCAACAAAATATCAAGCTGTAATTTTATTCTATTGAACAAACATAATATGAAAGTTGGCATCATAGGCTACAGTGTCCCCTTTAGCAACAATAACTTTATTGAAACATGTGCAAACATACATGGAAATCCAGTATAAAGAGCAAAAAAAGATATTTGAAATTTGAAAGGCAATATCTGACATGACCTCCTTTATTCTTAAACACAGACTGAATTCTCTTAGACAAACTTTCTTGTAATTTCTTGAAGTAGTCTTCAGAAAACGTTCTCCAGGCTTCTTGAAGGATATTCAAAGCTCTTCTTTGGATGTTGGCTGCCTTTTGTTCTGTTGTCTGTCAAGATGATCCCACACTGCTCCAGTGATGTTGAGGTCATGGCTCTGAGGAGGCCAGTCCCCAGAGCTCGTACCTGTGATGGTGACTGATAAGTCTTCTGTGTTTTTCTATCCAGGGAGGATTTCCCTGCAGTGGCAGTGTGTTTGAGGATGCCGTGCTGACAAATGAAGCATTTGGCACTCAGGTGCTTTCCAATAGGTCAAAATGTGACAGTACTTTTCCTTAAACCAAAACCAACAGAAATGCATGGCCCATCACAGAGCCTCCATCATCTTTTACTGACGGCTGTAGACACTCACTGTTGTAGCTCTCCTGACCTCGGTGATTTGAACCAGAAATTAGACATTTGGATGGATGGATTCATCACTCCATAAGAGATATCGCCCCTCTGTTTCAGCCCAGTTCTTGTGTAATTTGGCATAACCCCAACCTTTTCTGCCTGTTTTCCTTCCTTAAGAATGGTTCAAAAGCGACCCTTTCACCATTTGATGAGGCTTCAGTAACAGTGCATGGATCAATGCCCCCCTCAAGAAAACTGCTCTTACCATCACAAAGAATATTACCATATGGCCAGAGGGTGCCTCTCAGCAGCTGCAGGACTGTTTTGACAGGACTAACTGGGATATCTTTGAACATCAGGACTTGGAAATGTTCACAGACGGTGTCCTCTGCTATATAAAACACTGCATAGACACTGTTACAGCAGTCAAACGGATCCGGGCTTATCCCAACCAAAAGCCCTGGATGACCCGGGAGGTCAGGCAGCTGCTGAAGGAGAGGAACATTGCGTTCAGGTCTGGCAACAGGGATTACTACACCACAGCCCGATCCAACCTGAAGAGAGGCATCAGAGAGGCAAAGGGGGACTATAGGAGGAGGATCGAGGACCATTTGAAGAGTAATACCAGCCGGCAGGTGTGGCAAGGCATCCAGCACCTAACCAACTATAAGATCAATCTCGGAGCTGCGGACGGTGACCTGGAGCTGGCAGAGGAGCTGAATATCTTCTTTGCCCGCTTTGAGACCAGGGTACCGGAGGTATTGGAGCCACAGCAGCAACACGCCACCCATAGCAGCACCACCCTCACCCTGGAAGAGCACGAGGTGAGGCGCATGCTGCAGGCTGTTAACCCGAGGAAGGCGGCGGGTCCTGATGGTGTGCCAGGTCGAATATTGAGGGATTGTGCAGGACAGCTGGCTGGGATCTTCACCAGGATTTTCAACAAATCCCTCGCACAGGCGACTGTCCCACTCTGCCTGAAGTCCTCCACCATAGTCCCCTTGCCTAAGAAGCCCCACATCACCGGCCTGAATGACTACAGACCGGTGGCACTCACCCCAGTGGTAATGAAATGCTTTGAGAAGCTGGTCCGCAGACACATCACAGCAGCCCTGCCCCGCAGCCTGGATCCACACCAGTTTGCCTACAGAGCAAACCGGTCCACGGAAGACGCTGTAGCCACAGCACTCCATGCTGCATTAACTCACCTGGAAGAGCATGGTAGCTATGTGCGGATGCTCTTCGTGGATTACTGCTCAGCTTTTAACACCATCCTTCCACACAAACTGGTGGCCAAGCTACAAGACCTGGGGCTTCCATACAGCACCTGCATGTGGATCAACAGCTTCCTCTCGGGCCGTAGACAGAGAGTCAGAGTTGGCCATCACACATCCTCAGCCCTGAGTCTCAGCACTGGCTCACCCCAGGGCTGTGTGCTCAGTCCACTGCTCTACTCTCTCTACACACACGACTGCACTCCTCGCCACCACAGCAACATCTTTGTGAAATTTGCAGATGACACCACAGTGGTGGGGCTCATTTCCAAGGGAGACGAGTCTACGTACAGAGACGAGGTGGAGCAGCTGACGTCATGGTGTAAGGCCAATAACCTCCTCCTCAACACTTCAAAAACCAAAGAACTCATAATAGACTTCAGAAGGAAAAAGGCAGAGATCCAACCACTATTCATAAATGGGGACTGTGTAGAAAGGGTGGCAAGCTTCCGCTTCCTGGGAGTCAATATAGAGGAGAACCTTTCCTGGAGTGTGAACACCTCCGAGCTGCTGAAAAAGGCCCAACAGAGACTGTACTTCCTGAGAATTCTCAGGAGGAATAACATCACACAGAGACTGCTGGTGTCCTTCTACAGAGCCACCATTGAGAGTGTTCTAACTTACTGCATATGCATCTGGTACACTAGCTGCACAGGGGCTCAGAGGAAAGCACTCCAAGGGATCATTAACACCGCCCAAAAGATCACTGGCTGCCCTCTCCCCACACTGGAAGTTCTACACAACGCCCACTGTTTTAAAAAGGCCCAAAACATCATAAAAGACACCTCACATCCTGGCCACTCCCTGTTCGAACTGTTGCCCTCAGGCAGACGGTACAGGGCAATCAGAGCAAGGACTAATAGACTCAAACACAGCTGTTATCCAACTGCAATAACACATCTGAATACTACAAAAAAATGTCCATCACGCCACTCTTGTGTTAATCTATGCACGGTCTGAAGCATGTGTGTGGGAATGTATGTGAATGTTTTACTGTTATATCTTATTAGTATTTTAAGTATTCTATCTATTTTATTTATTGAATTTTATTGTTTTATTTCTATTTTGATATTGCTAGGGATGATGCAATGATCGGGGACCATTCTTAATTTCGTTGTTCTCGTGACAATGACAATAAAGTTTCTGATTCTGATTCTGATTCTGAACTGAAGATCCAGCTACAGAAAACCAGGAGAACTGTTGCTCAAGGCCACTTTAAAAAATACACAAAGCAAACTGTAAAGAAACGAGAGGTGGCTCAAATATGTTGCACAGCTCTGTATTTTGAGGAAATAATAATCAGTCGTTGACATCACCTGGCTGGCTTCCTGTAGCCACCCCTTGTGCATAAGAGAGCGGCTGAAAGTAGCTTCTACCTCCTGCTTTAAATTCCTTCACTGCATCGCTATCATGACTACGGTCATTCTATTACTCCCACCATTTTTCTTTTTGTAAGGTCCAATTCAACTTCAATTTTAAGCCAGTTGTCCTCACATTGTCTTCAAGCACTGTTTGATTTGATGTAGAACTCATAGTTGAGTCAATGACTGCAAGCTGCCCCTGAGGCAGTGAAGAAACCGAGAATCACAAAATTCCCACCACTGTTTTGCAGTTTGTGCAGCTCTTGGCATGATCCTCACTGATGTGACTGTATGCTTACATTTCTCCTGTTCCTTGAGATTTGACTGTATCTCTCTGTGTGTACGTGTGTGTTACACAAACACACCTATACACTCCTTTGTATGTCTGTATCCACAGCAAATGGAAGCGGCAGTAGACTCAAGGTCTCTTGTGAAAGAAAAGACTGCAAACACCTGGACAAAAAAACCAAAAGCATAATGCCACACACTGCATAGGTGTGTGTGTGTGTGTGTGTGTGTGTGTGTGTGTGTGTGTGTGTGTGTGTGTGTGTGTGTGTGTGTGTGTGTGTGTGTGTGAAGGCTGCAGGAACAAAAAAGGAGATATCTGTTGCCTCTGCATCAAGCTCAACTTGCTAACTCTTTCTCCTTCACACACATGCACACACACACACACAGACACACACATGCACACACACATGCAGTTCTTTTTTTTCTTTTTCCCCCTCAAACACATACATGCACAAACACACATATACGAGCAGGCAGGCGACCTCACAGACGCATAGAAACCCAGTATTTAGTTCCTGCGTCATTACAGTAGCCATCTGTCAGTATGCAGGCACACATACACGGACTTGGCTCTGTGTATGCATCCACTACTCACTCACACACACATGCACACTAGCCAGAGTAATACACTCACCCCAGGAATATCTCACCCTGGTGACCCTCTGTGCCCCGCACGCCCCGTTGCTTTGATTGATTTTCTATAAAGATTCATATTCTTGGCTCAATCTGAGAGGTGAAAGGCTTTCTTTCCCTAGTTTTCTCATCCATTGTTCTGTTTTTCTCCTTTCCCTTGTCTTTCTCTCCATCCCTACCCACGTGAATCTGTCTGTTTGTTTGAGTCTGCCAAAGGCTGATGTCATTGTCCACCAGCGTACTTCCAGTGCGTGAGATGAAATGAATGTTAGATATAATCCCACGGTTTTAATCCGGGCCACTCCCAATCCGCTGCCTGCACACACCGGACAGCCGGAGAAAAATCTTATGATCAGCACAGTTTTGTTTAACCGTGAAAGCACGCAGTGTTTGGAGAGGAGTGCGGGACACACAGTTGGGCCTCGAGCAGCCTTTAAAAATGATCTCACATTATTCAAAGATGCCCACCTGCTGTGCTCATAGAGAGAGGGAGAGAGAAAGAGAGAGAGATGAAAGATTATTTATTTCTCATGGGTGGGAGACAGTGAGTGAGCGAGCGAGCGAGTGGGAGGGAGGGCGGCAGTCAGAAGCAAGCAAACTAATTCTCAGACAGTCGTGCCAGAGCAGGAGCTGCAGTTCACCTCGCTGACTCTGTCGGTTTAAAAGCCATTTTAAGTGTTATTCAACCATTAATTTATTCCCAAGTAACAAGTAGGACGATACTTTCCATTTTGGACAGGGGGCTTCAAACACGCGCACCCGCACTTCTTCCGAGCCGCGACAACTCAAGGTAAGGCTTCAAACTTCAAATGACAAACGCGAATTAATTTCATGTCTCCGTATTGTATCCTGCGTGGCTGCTAGGAAGCAGTAATTAAATAAAAGATTAGATAAAAGAGACGCTTTCTTTCCTTTTCTCCTGGCGCGCTGCTTCTTCGGTTACTGCCGACGTGCGCGGTGCAGCCAGCGTGCGTAAAGCAGCTGCAGCGATAATCTCCAAAGTGGCAACCAGCAGGACTCATACAGCGTTACTGGCTTCTTCTCGTCCCATAATGAAAACAGAAGGAACAGATTACATCTAACAAGTAACAACGACTTTTTAAAAGAGTAATAACAAACGACGGTGTTGGACGTTTGTAACTTGCTGCATTAAGTTTTCGTCCTCATGCTACTGAACCTTAAACAGTTCTACAACAAAAGTCTGGAAAATACGCTTAAGGAAAAGTGAGAGCGTTCAAAGCTCTTCGTCAGAGAGGTGTTTTACAAGTGCAGCTCATCCTTTTCACGCTCCCAGCACAGCAGCTGTATTAGTTTTGAGTAAAATTAAGAGACCCCCTTAGAAGAAAAACAACCTAAAACCTTCACATATTCATCCTCACATCCTTTCTCTCTCTCTCTCTGCTAAACCGTATCCAGCTCTAGGTTTACCAGGTTTTTTCTTTTTCTAACCATGCATTTCTACACTTACTAAGTCAGCATTATGAGTTTTATGCTGAATCAAGGTGGCTGATTACGTTTAAAGTGGGCTTTTCAAATAAGTGATTATGCTCAAATGCTTTGAGAGTGACTGCAGAAATCATTTAATGTAGTGGCCAGTCACAGCCTTCACAGAGCACCACTTTTTCATAAAAGGGACAGCAAATGCAAATGTACTGTTTGAATAATTTTATTCAAATATATTGAAACCGATAAAGAGTTTATTAAAGACACAATGGATAGTACATCATATTTAATTTTATTTTTTATGAGGCCACCCCCTGCTGGCCTCATTAACTTCATTAATGTGAGCTCCTGCAGTTTGATAAAGTGGGCTGGCAGAGTGGAGAAAACATGAGAGAAATCCATGTATATGCTGCTACACTACTGCACCCCAGAGAGAGACAGAGTAAAAGAGGTTGCTGAGCTGAGAAAGCAAACACAGTGGCCAAGGAAAAAAATGTGGATGTTTACATATTCATCTCATTTGACTTGTAAGGGCTGCTGTGTATTTCCCAACACAGTTTCTTTTACTCTCTAGATTTAGCGCGCTTTGATTTTATGTAACAAGGCAAAAAATAACGTTTCAAGCATCACATCTCACACAGTTCACACCTGCATGCTGAGCTGTCAGCTTCACAATATGCACTGTCGGTATAGTTATATATATAGTTATAGTTATTTCTTTATTCATTCATCCTTCCAAGCCTTCATTTCACCACCCACTGCTCTTTCATTTGTGGCCACTGTCCCTTAAACCTGTAAATTTTTTAATGCATCTCTTGAGACCTCGTTTAGAGTTTGTAGAGAAAAGCTCCAGCCTAAAGCACAAAAGGCTTTCACATCGCTTGTGAGTTTTGTCATTGTATTGTTCATCGTGAAAAGGCAGCCGTGCTCGGATTTAGCTGGACAAGCCAAAAAGCTGACAAGCCAACACTTCACGTTCCCAACCAAACAAAGGTGGTTTCACTGATACACGGGATGTGTGTAATCAGGTGTATCTGTGTGCATTTACTTTTTTTCGTTGTTGTTTTTTGTCAGTCACCAACCTGCTTTTTTGATAATGGAAGCTGCGGCTCAGGTTGTGCCCTGCATCCAGACAACAGCGAACGCTGCCTTTTAAAAGTCAGGTTTCATTTTGAAGCTTTTCATCCGGCGGACCTGTGACATGCAGTCAGAAATGTTTGCAGAACCAAGGACGACGAGTTGCGTATAAATCAGCTTACTGTAACATAAAAACTGAGATGTAACATTTAGTCATGTGCAGTTTATGTGGCACGTAACTGTCGGGGACACAGTTTAAATCTGAGTGCTGACCTGCTTTACCTCCACTGAGCCTTTTTATAATTTGATCACGTTTGTTTGGCTGTGAGCTTCTTTTTTATCTTCAGAATATATGAAAGCGAGTATTTTTATGTTGTTTTTGAAATATTTTAGCATTTCTTCAATGAGAAACTGATTGTTTAAAATTGGTGCACTTTGCTGGTGGGTTATAAACAGTGTTACACAACACATACTGTATGTTTCGCTTCCTCTGCTTTACCTTAAACCAGAAGGAAGGATTGCTTGAAATACCGACACATCAGCCCAAGTATTTCTTTATGAAGCGAAAGGTTAAAGGAAATGTGCAACTAAAAAGGAAAATCCTTAAATATAGAAAAAGTAAATGTTGTTTATTAATAAGGGTGGAGAATGTTGGGGAGAGAGCGCCGCATATCCGGTTTTATCTGCCCCTGCAGGCAATTTTACAGATTTATGATTTCATCAATAGCTGACCTAATAGGTAGATGCTGGTGTATTGTGGGCATCAATATCCCATTATAAAGTAATGGTATGCCATAATAGTAGCTGATAACTGTGGATGCTGTAAACACCCTCTGATTCTGGTTGATTCTGAATGTTTCCCTCTGAGTCTGCTGCTCAGAACAGAGTCGCAGACTTTGGTGCAATCTGTAACGGCCATGTCCATGACCACAGAGCTTTTCCATCACGGCAGCCCTCACAGATTATATATGGTGGTTGCAGGAGATCCATCAACATGACTTTAAGGACCCTTCGTGTTCGCTCTCTGTCACTATATTTGGTAGGCAGTAATGATCCTTACGTGCCCCCCGGGACTTGTTGTCATGAAGAATTTGGCAGTGTCTGTGGCAAACACCGGGCTACCGGAAAGTTGAATAGATAGAAAAAAGTTTGACAGCAAATAGTCAAATCAAAAACTTGTTTTTTTTCCTGCACACATGCTACCTATGTTACATAAGCATGAGCTTCAGGATAAACTGCACACACAGCATATGCTTGTGTTTTTTCTCCTTTACTGAGTTTGGTGCCAGAGGTTTCTAATGTCCTGCCATCCTTGCTCATCTTCTGCCATCCTGCTCTCTCATACTCCCATGTCATCTGCTCTCTGAGTCTGCAGCTGAGCCTTCTGTCCCTTGCTGAACTCTAAATGTCTGTCTGTCTAGTTATATGTCAAAAGTACATATTATAATATATGGCTAATGCAGCAGAATACAGGACTGGAAAATGAACCAGAAAAAAGCTTTTGGCCATTATGGAAAGTTACCTCTGAAAATTTTATAACTTATCCTGGAGTTTTACTGGTCAGCGTGAAGTTCGAGGGCAGGCTGCCTTGATTGACGGGTTTGCAGACACACAGAGTTCTAGGGAGAGAGAGACAGACTCTGTGCAAGGAACAAGTTTTGTTGCACTTGGCTGAACACGGCACAAAATATGTAAAAACAAAGAAAAAGATGTCAATTTGCTAAATATTTTCAATTTAATAAAATATGCAGCACCAAAAAAAACTACTAAAAAAGTGGTCTGTGTAATATAATACAGAAACATGGTATCAGTAGTGGTAGTAGCAGTTGTATCCAGTAGCCTAGCTTACTTTAGCCCCAAACAGGTCACCAAGCTGGACCTCTCTTCTGCATTTGTCGCCTTTTAGAACAGTTTCAATGGGATTAGCTGACATATGCATATAACATGAACTTCTGTGTAATACAACCTATGCACAATTTTCTTCAGTTATCTAGTTTACTTCATGCTAATTAGCCCGTGCAATGTGCCCATGCTATAGATGTGGTTTGCTAACCAAGCTTGCCAGGTTCAACTAATAACCTAGCACCTCACCTTTTTATCCAGATATGGTAACTTAAGCCAACACTGCAGCTTCAGAATGCCCAATGTCTGATGCCATGGTGCAACCTGATATCACAGCAAAGCATTTAATAGACACACCAGTCCACCATGTCCATTTCACACTTTGCCTCTCCCAAACATGAAATGTACACACGTGCAGAAGAGACGCTTTATTTCAAGCCAACATGAAAATAATCACAGGAAAATGTTTAAACAGACATTATTAACACATTTACATATATGGACATATTAGCCGACTAGCTTATTCATTTCTCACAATTACCATGGACTGTACTTAATATGTTTTTAGCTCACTACCAGCTTCATGGCTTTACAAATATTATCTCTCCTTGCTGGAAATACATCTTCTCCATGTTTTGGAGAGGCAAAGTGTGAAATGGACATGGTGGACCGGTGTTTCTTTTGCCGTGATACTGGGTTGCACGGTGACTGCATATTCTATTCATTCGTTAATGTACAGCTAACGCAGGCGATCCAAATGAAATGCCTGATGTTTCATCAGATGCAGTTCCCCTTGTGAGATTAATATTCTAGTTATTGTGCATGACAATTAATAAACTGATGCTCAAATAGACCAGACCACAAATTTCATCTGAATTTAAGTTCAGTTCATAAAAAGGTATGTAGTATATGCTGTACTAAAGTATATACAGTATTATATGATATAATAGGGCACTGTCTATACTAAAATCACAGATGTCATCTACAACCTGAGATCTGCTGCTGTCAACTGGATTGGATGGCTGAACATTTCTCAGAATATTTGTCCTTAACAGAGAAAGGCTTAATATTAATATTCCAACCTGTTGTTAACAAGTGGTAAGCTCAAGGCTGACAAATAAAGCCATTGTAGAAGTGCCAAAATCAGTTATTTTAATGGCCACTCGAGTGACTCCAATGACCCACGTCGTTGTAATGCCAAACTTCTGCATGTCCATGCAGCATTTTTACAGCCAGGTGCAAAAAATAGACTCATCTCTATAGTTAATTTCCCCTTTAATAACAACTCTCTGTTGTTAATATTTTCTATAACCTATCCTGTGCAGTACTTAAAATTTGGTTTTGATTGACAGGTGTGCTGACACTGGCAGCTGTAGCTGAGCTGTCACCGCCACTGAACTGGACCTGTCAGCTGTGTTTGTGCTGCTGGCACCCTATGGAGGATTTTTATTTAAAGGAATTATCTCATAAATAATATGGTCTGCTATGAGATAAAGAAAGCTTTTATTTGGACTCCAGTGTCTGTGAGGGAGATTCTAGCATTTTCTTAAAGCGTTTTCACATCTATAGGTTGTTTACTCTGGACCAAATCAGTTAAAGTTTGTAAACTTATAGCTTTTCCCAGTGATTTGGTTTCTTTTCACATAGAGAGGGAGAAGGGTTTGCCACTACGAACCATGTGAGAATGTTGAGTCCGCTCATTGGACAGATGTGTCTGGGTGGGAGCAGCAAACATAAATGCAGGAAAAAGCTGCTGTGGACTACTGGAGAAAATGAAGAATGAAGTTTACTTTACAGCTAGTTGCCAGCCTGTGCACACCTTTGCACATCTATAGTAGACATCCCAGAATACAAAGCATACGTGGCTATGGGATGTTCTTTATCTCAGACTTGCAGCATACACCGTGCAGTTAGTTTGGATCGAGGTCAGATCACATTCACACCATAAACTTAGTAATTCTGGAGTTTATTTGCAGTTGTTTCGGGCCACATCCTAGTGTGCTTACTGTGTTCATATCTGCACAAATGAACCTCAGCAAGGGGGAAAACAAACCACAGTTGTAGAACTTTAATTATCAGCTAGACTATCTCAGCCTGTGTGACACAGTTTATGGATGTTACGTCTGTATCTTATATGTAATCTATGACTGTCAATCGATATGGCTGCTGCAGGTTGGAAAGGGAAGTGCTTGAAGTGGGAAGTGAGAAGCAGCTTCACCCAAACTTGCTGTCCGTCACATTGAATGGCAATGAGATATTTTTCTTGAAATCTGATTCCTTCCTAGCCAATAAAAGGGGGCAGTTATAAACAGCAGAACCGGGAGATGTCATTCTAAAAGAAACAAGCAAACAAACTGCTAACCTGCAAATGGAAGAAGCTGAGGCACTTTCTCTCCTTTCTCTTCTTTCGGCCGCTCCCTTTAGGGCTCACCAGAGCGGCTCATATGCCTCCATCTCGCCCCGGCATCCTCTTCTGTTACACCAACTCTCTGCATTTTCTTCTGTTGTATCCCTTTTTCCTTCCTGCCTGCGAGTGCATTACTCAATATCCTCTGTCCAGTATCTTCTATCCCTCTGTGTATGTCCAAACCATCTCAGCCTTGCCTCTCAAACTTTGTCTCAACCTGAGCTGTCCCTCTGATATTCTCATTTTTAATGCTGTCCTTCATCCTCACTCCCAGTGGAGCTAAGAAACACATTGAATAGTTTTCAGTAGTCTGCTTGATCTTACTTAACTGTAGAAAATAAAAACTAAAGTGCCTGCTGTATAGATTGTCATGCTGCGCATTTGTAAATCAAACCCTGGGAAAAAAAAAAAAGTGGATAAACTGCAGCCAAAATATTTATGCCAAAACCAAATCCTTGGCCCAGCAACGTGTTCGCCAAATCTGAGCCAAATTCCTCTGGGAATATCTAAAATGTAGATTCAGAGATAATAAAAGAGTTTCACCACATTTTACCAATCCAAAACTCCAAGGAAGGAACAGCTGTGTTCCCCACATAAACAGACGCACCTACACACACACATAGATGTGTTTTCCTCTCTGCAGTGGTAAAAAACATCAGAAAAACAGAGAAAACACAACATTTAAAACTCTGACTAAAAGAATCAATAAAATTCTACCAATGCGTCTGATACCTTCTGTCAACCTGTGCCAGCGTAACCCTGCAAAATCCTCACTGACTCATCAGGACAGAACGAGATGGATAAGCTCTCGTAAATGTGACCAATTTACTGCAATGTAAGATGAGCCGTGTTGCGCTGATGAAATTAAGTCCAAGGTTTACGTATAGAGAGGGTCAAACAGAGAAAGTGTATACTTCCTGAAATGTTACACAATAACACCGTAAATATGCTTTCTCATTACTCTGGTGTTTTATGCATGGTGTTGTTTTATGGCTTATATATGACTTCATTTCATTTTAATAAAGTCTATTCATTTTACCCAAGGCGATAGCAACACATCTAATCTACACTGCTTTCTTCTCAGTGTTTCAAAAGTTCGCTAAGAATTACCCTCAGTAAGAAAACACAGCATGTTTGCTGACCTTTCTCAAAGATATCTGACTTTTGCACTAAAATATACCAACTTGAAAAGACAAGCAAGAGACCCTCTCAAGGCTGGATGTTTGCAGGCAGCTTAATCATACAGATAAAAGATGGTTTTTCTTCACTTTGTTGTGGGATACTTAATTAACCAGTATTCAAGGCCTTGTAATATATGGAGAGAAACTATGAATTAGTAATGAGTTATCCAGTCCCCGGTGCTCTCCAGTGTTGGAGGGAAAAGAGAGAGAGGGATTTGAAGCGACAGGGAAAAAGGGGGACATGGAAAGAAAAAGATAGATTAGAGCGAAGGGTAATACAGACAGAATGGAGACAGACAGAGAGAGTACTTCATTAGAGCGGCTTTCATTACAAGATCCTGTGTATATTGTCCTCTGCGTCTTCATCTGTCATTTTTCCATCTCCTCTTCCCCTCATTTTTTTTCTTTTCGCTTTTCCTAATATTTCCTTTCTCAGCTTCTCTTCGATCATCTTTCTCTTCAACCTCAGGCCTGCTCTCACTTTCCTCTGTCTCATATTTTCTCCACTTCTTCATATTTATCTATGTCATTACACTGCTGTGAGAAGAACTGCACCGGCCTTGTGGGACGAAGTGGGGAGACAATGAAACTCGTGTCGTTTTCCCTCCACCAAATAGCCCTCTGGAGGCCAAGCAGCAATCTCTAACACACATCATGTGGCCCAATTTTGCCTTATCTGAGCCCACTCACCTGTTCGTCGGGGTTTTACTCGTGCTAGTGAAGACTGAACAGAGCTAAAACCGGGGCCCAACATTTTCTTTGAGTTCAGCAAAAAAAGAGTCAAAACTGGGCTAGAATCTGGGCCAGCAAACAGGCACAGATCAGAAAATGACACAAAGGGTGCAAATGGAAAACAGAAAGTTCCCCACCTCACCGACTGTAGTCCTTCACTGCTGTAAAGATGAGACTATAAAGAAAATCCAGAAGTACCATCAAACTTGCCCATAAGTGTCATTTACTACTTCCTCGTCATCATAAGGAACACTCATTTATTGCTTGCCCTATTTGGGATTCATCACTTGTTCTTCCTTCACCAGCCCTGTCTGCATCACCCCTTATGTAACACCCCAAGCTGTCGTAACGATGGATCCAACAAGCCACTGCATCATCAGGCCTTCAACTGTTGCTCCCCATCTGATCGTAATGATGGCTGCCAGTGCTACTACCCCTCACATCCTGGTAACTGTCCCCCTGAATAGCACTATAGCAGCACAGCACATTTTAATTGAAAACAATTATGTTAGGGACTTTGAACCAGAGGGAACGGTTGGCGTAGAGGGAGACAGATGCAGGCAATTAAGCATACTGGGAAAATAAGGTAAATTTGAAGTGCTGATTTCATTACACCAGAGGGGACACACTGAGTGTCTCCACTTTCTGCACTGTGGCCGAATGCATGGATGCATGTAATGTATAGTGTTTAGTTTCAAGGCAGCTTCAAGAAGAATTACAAATAAAGAAATTAGGAATCGCTTTTGGATCGTTCAGCAGCCGACAGACAACTACGGGCACGGTGGGATGGTGGGGGGAGTTCAGAACTGATCCAGATTTATTGGCTCAGCTGGCCATAAAAGAGGGTTTATCCTCACATTGCATTATGCAAGCCAAAGTCTCTGCTAGCTACAGGTGAAAGATGACTGCTCGGCAGACGCAGATTCTCCCAGTATCTCGCTCCTCCTCCCTCCTCTCTTTTCTCTATATTGCCCTCTCTTAGGATGGATGAGTTTAATACTGAGGTGGTTAGAAACAGAGGCAGATTTCCTCAGTGAAGTTCATTCTTTATATTCTGAATGACTCATGGGATGAAAATCAAGCCTTCTCCTCATCCTCTTGTCACCCAACCATATCTCCTTCCTTTCCTTACCCTTTGGCTTTTACTTTTTCTTGGCTTCCCCTCTTTGTTGTCTGTGCTCCTGCTATGCTCTCTCACTCTGCTCCATTACAGAGGCTCCCCGGTGATTACTTTAATGCATCTAGCCTTCAGTAAGAGACACTCAGATTTTGAAAGGTATTGATGGTAACAGATATGCCTGGCCTTAAAATCTTCTACTCACTTCACATATTCACTCGCTTTAAGCAGGTGCATCTACATGATTTACAATCCAAGCTTGGAAGTATTTTTCTATCCTAGACAGGATGGAAAAATACTTATAGAATTGTTGTTTTTGTAATTATTATGTTGGAAAATCCAGTTTAAAGGTTAGTGTGAAATAGAGCACATTGGTGCTTTGTTTGTGCCAATGATACACAACCGAGCTCATCAAAGAAAATGTCGTTTATATTAATGATACATTGGCAACATCCTGCTTCCAGCTATTTATCTCCACTCTGTCCTTATCCAGAGAGAAAGCACTGTTAGTGCTCTTGTTATGTAAAAAGGAAAAAAAGAGAAAAGTGTATATAGTCTAATGGCTGAATAATTGAACATGTCAGTATGCATGCTGCATAATCCATTCACAAAATTGAAAACCCTCACAAATATTGACAAGTGGTCTCTTGCTTGCCTTTAAAGAGACATGGCACTGAGCGAAGAAACAAGTAGCTGCGGGGGAGCAGGAGATAACTATTGCAGTCTGGCTCATCAAAAACAGCAATAGCAAGAAAAATGGTGAGAAAGCAGCTAAATTGGAGAAAAGCTAGAGCATACTCTGCCTTTGCTCTGACCTGGTTCCAGTTAATCCGCCTACTTTACAAGATGAACATTACCTCCTCACTGTATTTATAGAGCCTGTGTGTGTGTGTGTGTGTGTGTGTGTGTGTGTGTGTGTGTGTGTGTGTGTGTGTGTGTGTGTGTGTGTGTGTGTGTTTAAGCTGTGGGTATGTGAATGTGATTCTTTTGTTCTAGGTGTGTCCATGATTGTAGAGTAAATGAATTCACTCTACATTCATGGAAAGTCTGTTTAATTTTGGGGCAGCAGGTCTGATGGGGAAAAAGACCCACCGTGTAGTCACTGCTTGCTTCCTTAATGCTGAGTTTCTATAGTTGTTAAATACCTCCTCCAACAAATTTCTTTAATTAACAGAATTAAAGTTTCTGTTCAAATGCAATGTGAGAAACTAACACTGGCTGAAGACCCTTCCTGGGCCTTCTTATACAACAGCTTATTTGTTATCCTTTTCTCAGAAAAAGGTAGAACTTGATGGAACAATCGAACTTGATCCTGAAGCAGCCTGACGGTCTTTCCAGTTAGAGCCAAGGAGATGGTTCAGTCAGCACTTGTTCTTTTTTCCTTCTCATCCATGTCACACGTTTGTGTTGCAGATGTCAATAAAGGTGCAGTCATGGTGCTTATATATATAGTTAGCTCTGATGAGGAGGATCAAGGGTATTTGTTTTAAGTGGTAAAATATGGCAATGCATGAGTGCCAGCTAAAGACAGACTTGGTGTATTTCCCAGGAAAAGAAGTCAGTCTGGTATAAGTTCATTTTCTAGCTATAAGCAAGAAAGTACAGGCGAGGAGGAAGAGATCCAGAATATTCAGGGGTCAGGGCAGCAAGTGCTATTCAATAAACGGAAATAGCACATTCATGTTAGGCTATTATTATGTGTCTTATTCCCATGCAGTACCTCCCTAGAGCAGAATATAGGATTCACCCACCTGTCAAATTCCACTTTAACTTTTAGCTCCCATAATAACCACTGTTAGCCAGAGATGTCGTTGTTTCTGTTAGCTTTAAACAAAAGGATATGTAAAGAGGGAAGGAATACTCTTTGACTTGATGGCTTGATTTCCATCATGTGTATACTTTAAAGGAGATTTGTCCCCCAACACAGCATCTAGTTTTAAAGCCATGACACCTTACATGCCAAACTGAGCCTCTTCTCAAACTATCAGCTGAATAAAGGTGCTATCACAGTACTAGCGAAAGCCCTCACTGAAAGACAACTCACAAAACTGGATCGTAGTAAAATGATTCAAATACTAGCAGTGTCGTCATCACAGGTAGGCTATTTTCATTCTGTGGTCCAACTGTTTTGCTTGCTGGCGAGTGCCAGGCTGTCACCGTGGCCTTCACGAGGTGTTATGATTTTATTTTCAGTTTGTTTGTACTGCTGCCTGTAAGAGTGAATTAATGTAATGGTAATCGTTGCCAATTTCAGCAAAATAATACAGTACCTAAGTCTTTATGCCACCACAATGTTTCTGGCTGCGCTACAGCTGGCAAACGAAGTATGACGCTTTCAAAGCTCAGTTTTGGCAACTTAAAGCACTTCGTTTAGATGGATCATGAAATTATTATTGTTCTGAAACAACATAAGTTACAGCTCAGGCTGATGACAATTACATTCATTTTTTTTTGTCCAGAACAAGGCAACAGACCAATTTATTGACTCTACCATGCCAGGAGTTAGATTATTCTTTGAATTCAGCTGTTTTCAGTCCCATTGCCACATGTGTATGAAATTAAACACCGAGCCACGCAGGCTGCTTTTACAAACATTTTTGTTATAGAATGACTTGCTCTGAAAAGCTCACAGAGTTTGAGTATGGTATTGTAATATGATCCCACTTTTGCAGCCAGTCAGTTTGTGAAATGTCTTTTAGATATTTCGTGATCTGTAAGCGGTAGAATTGGAAATGTTTAGGAACCACAGCAGCTCAGCAAGTGGCAGTTTGTGTAAGGTTGTAGAGCGGGGTTGCCAGCTGCAGTGCTACAAACCTCCTCTGGCATTAACATCAGCACAAAGACTGTGCACAGAGAGCTTGGTAGCTTGGTTTCTCATGGCTAAGCAGCTCCTGTATGTGTGTTTTTGTCCATATAGTGTACATTGCAAGTGTATCTTACTCAAATCCCAAAACAAGACATGTTGCTTTTATAATATTTTATAATCATATATAATATCTTCACAAAAAAAGGATGGCAGTGACCTTGACCTTTGAACACCAAAAATCATTCTGTTCATGTCAATATTTGTGTCCAAAATGCTTTAAGGTATTCCTAAAGAATCCATGAGAAGGACACTTACATTCTGAGAGATGGATGGACTGACACTACACAGCTTTCAGCCATGGCTGCTGCAATCACAGAGACTTGCCAATAAACCTGATCCGAAAAGCAATTCCTCTGACATATTCGACCAAACACATATATAATTCCCAGTTTCCTAAAGCTGTATGTTGAGACAGGGAACCTCAGTGTGTGAACTGCAGTTGTATTTGCACTTTTGTCTCCCTGAGAAAATAGTGCCAGTGAAAACACAAAGAGCTCATGATTATTTAACTGGAAGTTGTTTTCTTTTCTCCACAAAAACTATCATCTAGCAGCAAATTTCTACATGAAGTTACCTCCAGTAAGCTCGACAGGTATACTGATGCTATAAGGTGTGAGCAGGACCCACTCACTGTTTAAAAATAGAGAAGGCCCTGACAGTCCTACACAAAGCTTCACAGCCGAGACCTCTGTTGAAATGGTCTCCAGCCTTATGACTCTTATCCAAAACTTCAATCACTGCTCCCTTCTCCTCCTCTTCTCTGCTCCTCCTCCCCTTTCTTCCTCTCCTTTCTCTCTCTCGGGGGAGGGGATTTTGCTTCTATAAGTCTTTTATCGCACTGAATATTTCACAAAAGTGTTTTTCTTTTCTCCTCCTTGCACACATACGCACATTCCTGACTTTCTCACGGAAGAGTTCTCACTTTGACTCCCTCACACTTTTCACATCTGTCATCTTCCATGTTTGCCTCCATCCTTCATTCTTCCTTTTTCTTGTCATCTTTATCACAATCGTGTTTTATCCCCCGAATGCTAGTGTAGCACGAATGTTTATTCTTTTTTCCCACTAGAGTTGTTTCCTTCTCGCTTCCTTTCGCACTCAATTAACCCTCTTTGCTTCTTCCTCCCTCATTTCAACAAACATCTCCTTCAGGTACTTTATAACATCTTTTCTGACTATTCCAGGAATGCATTTGAATATATGGGCCTTAAAAGGATTTAGCACCTTGTGGTCAATACATTCTTCTGTTTGGCATCTATACCAGCTTCCTGCTTCATTTATTCATAACGTATGCTTACATGGATAAAGCGAATAGTGCATCTGGTTGAGTTAATTCAGTTCTACGGCTGGAAATGAGTTGCAATATGTTTGGCTAAACTTGAATTATTAATTCCCTAGTTCAAAAGAATCCTTTTAAACAGGATTGGCTGCGTACGTCACTGCTACAGGAAACCAGCAGCCAGCTTCATTTGGTCTCCACACCGGTACCATTTTTACTCTGGTAACTTGTACAGCACGTTATGAGCACCTTTGCACTTTGTTGAATGCACTTTAACTAGAACTTTAATTGGCACCGCACTTTAAGCATAGATTTGCACACCTACAACCATTTGCACACAAGAAGTTCAATTATTTATTGGATATGTATTGAGTATTTTAATCATTAGCAGGTAGCCTTTTGTTCCAGGACCTGCACAGCTGCTCCTCATTAAGAAGTGTGGCGGTTCCCTGTGAGGAGAAAAGAATCGTTACCAGGAGCAAATAAGATAAGATAAGATAAGATAAGATAAGATAACCTTTATTAGTCCCACACGTGGGAAATTTGTTTTGTCACAGCAGGAAGTGGACAGTGCAAAAGTTATGACGCAAAAATTAGAATACAATAAGAATAAATACAGTACACAGCTGTACAGAATAGAATAAAATAATATACTATATACAGTAGAATAAAATAGAATAAAAATATACAATAAGATAAAAATAGAATACGAATGCTATATACAACTGAGTAAAAATACAACGATGCCAGAAAAGATTATTGCACTTAGTATTATTGCACATGTATGGATGTGTGTGTTTGATCAGTTAAAGTCTTTATTATGGAGTCTGACAGCAGTGGGGAGGAAAGACCTGCGAAATCTCTCCGTCCCACACCGTGGGTGCCGCAGTCTCCCACTGAAGGAGCTGCTCAGTGCTGTCACAGTCTGCTGCATGGGGTGGGAGATGTTGTCCATCAGGGATGACAGCTTAGCCGCCATTCTCCTGTCACTCACCACCTCCACTGGGTCCAGAGGGCATCCTAGAACAGAGCTGGCCCTTCGGATCACCCTGTTCAGTCTCTTCCTGTCCCCAGCAGAGATGCTGCCGCCCCAGCAGACCACACCATAAAAGATAGCAGAAGCCACAACAGAGTCATAGAAGGTCTTCAGGAGTGGGCCCTCCACCCCAAACGACCTGAGTCTCCGCAGCAGGTACAGCCTGCTCTGCCCTTTCCTGCAGAGGGCGTCTGAGTTATGAGTCCAGTCCAGTCTATTGTTCAGATGAACACCAAGGTACCTGTAGCTGTCCACAGCCTCAATGTCCATACCCTGGATGTTCAGTGGTTGCAGTGGAGAATGCTTGTGCCTGCGGAAGTCTACCACCAGCTCCTTGGTTTTACTGGCGTTGATCTGGAGGTAGTTCAGCTGGCACCAGTCCACAAAGTCTTGAGTCAGTCCTCTGTACTCCTTGTCGTCCCCATCAGTGATGAGGCCGACTATTGCAGAGTCATCAGAGAACTTCTGCAGGAAGCACTGGGTGGAATTGTGGGAGAAGTCTGCAGTGTAGATGGTGAAGAGGAACGGAGCCAGAACCGTTCCCTGTGGGGCCCCCGTACTGCAGACGACCCTGTCCGACACACAGCCCTGAGTCCTCACATACTGTGGTCGGTCGGTGAGGTAGTCCAGGATCCAGGTAGTGAGGTGATGGTCCACTCCAGAGTTCTCCAGCTTGTCCTTTAGAACCGAGGGAAGAATGGTGTTGAAGGCACTGGAGAAATCAAAGAACATGATTCTCACAGTGCTTCCAGCGGTCTCCAGGTGAGCGAGGGAACGATGTAGGAGGTGAATGACGGCATCATCCGCTCCAATGCCGGGCTGGTAGGCAAACTGAAGTGGGTCCAGTGATGAGCTTATTAGGCGCCGAAGCTGAGCCAGGACCAACCGCTCCAGGGTCTTCATCAGGTGGGATGTCAGAGCCACCGGCCTGTAGCTGTTGAGGTCCTTGGGGCGTGAAGTCTTTGGCACTGGTACAACACAGGAGGTTTTCCAGAGCTGTGGGACTCTTCCCAACCTCAGGCTCAGGTTGAAGAGGTGCTCCATCACCCCACACAGTTGGTCCGCGCAGGACCTGACGACCCTCGAGCTGATGCCATCTGGGCCCGCTGCCTTCTTGCCATTAATCCTCCTCAGTTCCCTCCTAACCTGGGTGGTTGAGAGAGACAGGCTGGAGCCTTGTGTTGAGTGTGTATTGGATGCTGTTGTTGGGGGTGGGGAGGAGTGAGCAGGGTGAATAGAGGAGGTGTGAAGTGTCTGAGGTGTCAGACAGTCTGCTGTTGTCTCTCTGGGGAATATTTATGTGTAAAGAAGTTTCTTGCTGAGATGTGATTACTCACCTGTCTTTTTGGTGTCCTGTCCAGGCTGTTTGACCAAATTAAACCTTTTCAAGGTTGCAGAGAGGCCATGAGTTAAGAGAGTGCGGGGAACGTCTGTACATGGGTTTTTGGTGTTTTTGGTGTAAGGTTAAGAAAAAAAATATGTAATTGTTAATAAATAGTAGTAAAATATATATGTTTATTTAAGAGAGTGCTTGTTGTATATAGATGGTGCAATGTTTGAATTTGGTAAACTCACCTGTGAGTAAATAATGGTTTCGTCCTTTAATAGCTGGCTGCCATTTGTCATTAGACAGAGTGTGGTTTGTGCTGCTGTTGGAAGGCTTGAGCTGTCATTAATAGTCCATGGAGTTGTGTCATATGTGGACAAATAACCCTCTCTTGCCTCAGTTCAATTGGGGCGACCGTGGCTCAGGGGTGTTGGGAAGCGCACCTGTAACCGGAAGGTTGCTGGTTCAATCCCCGGGCTCTCTGTCCTGGTCGATGTGTCCTTGGGCAAGACACTTTACCCTACTGGTGTTGGCCAGTAGGGTACTCACCTCCCTTTGGAAGAAGAACAGAACAGAACCAGGCTCAGGGAGGGGCGGGGCCATCTGCTGTGATTGGTTGGGGTGAGAGAAGGAAGACGGGATAGAAGATGTGCTGTGGAAGAGAGACAGAGGTTAATAACAAGTATGACTCAATGCAGAGAGGTGTACTAACATATAGTGAGTGAGGAAGGTGACTGAAGAAGAAATACTCAGTGCATCATGGGAGTCCCCCACCAGTCTACACCTATTGCAGCATAACTAAGTGAAGGCTGAGGATTCAGGGTCACCTGAATCCTCAGCCTTCATCTACACTGTAAATCTAACCACAAAAGACGGCCTTGTGACAGGTCTGCAGAATTAGTCTATTTTACACCAGTTGTGTCTGTTTGTCTCATCAATTCAGGCCTCATTGTTTTGTGTGCTTTTTCTGTCTTGAAAATAAGAAATTAAAGTTTGTGAATAATTTCAGTAAAGGCTCTTATCCAATACCAGAGTACAATCACTTCTCAAAATTTTCCAAAATTAATTTGGAGGCATCTCAAGTGGATCGCTGTCATTCTGACCACAATAGCCCGCCTCCCATTTCCCTCTCTATCTTTTCTTTCCCATTCATCGTCATCCGCTCCTGATTGTGGTGACAAGCGTACAAGTCAGACATTATGTTGAATACAATGTATATCCAGATTTTCAAATGAAATCCCATTAGAGGATGTGGTTAATATTTCATACAGATGCACAAAGCTAAGAATGTACATGAGCCTGCATTAGCCTCAAGCTAATTCTATCAGTCATCACTTACTGTGAATCCTATGAACAAGTTGAAGCTTAAAAGGTACAATAAAAGTCTGCCAGCCTGAGAGACACTGCTTTTTAAAAAATCTATTTCAGTCTATTATATCCTTACATGACTTGGGAAGATATGCAGTAACAGAAGAAAAAATGTGCCAGGCAGCAACACAATACAAAATAAAATGAATGTAATAAATTTACAGACAAATTCTGTAGAACTTTTTTACTATGTGTGTGTGTGTGTGTGTGTGTGTGTGTGTGTGTGTGTGTGTGTGTGTGTGTGTGTGTATGTATATATATATATATATATGGCTGATGTGGTCTAACTATGAGTGCAATACAAGTACAAAAGTGCTGGTTCTCTGACCTGTGTCTGTGTGTGTGGGGAGGAGCCATCTGTGTGCAGTTACGTATCTGTCCTGAATATATGCCCAAACTGGATCATGCTAGCAGCCATATATCATCCTCATCATCCTCTCCCTTGCTGCCTCTTATTTCTCTTTTTTTCCCCATCTTGATTATCTTTTTTTATCTCATCGCTTAACCCCTGTCTCACCCACTTAAACCTTGAGACCAAGCAACCGCAAGTCTTGTGCTTGTCCAAGTCACACACAGACATGCACGCGTGCAAGTGGTTGTGCATTTGCATTCAGATGGTACATAATAGGTGCCTCTATTATAGCAAAGGTATGGTGTTTGGTTCTCTTTCTGCTTAAACCCATTTCTGATATAATATTTTCATATCATCACATCACAAATCGGCTACCACCATTTCCATTTGCAAAAAATAATAAATAAATTTTAAATGTAACAGCTGCATCCTTTGTCCTTTTAATTATAAATGCCCCTTGTTTAGAATTGAATTATGTAGCTATGCGTGCTTGTGTGAGGGATAAGCCTTCGGGATGCAGATTACTGCAGAAGTGGAGAAATGTTACGGCCACCTCGCACAAACTAAGAATCTGAAAACTCACAGACAACCCATGGGAAGATAATGAGAAGCCAAATTTGGCTGAGAGGAAAAGCTGAACAGATTGTTTCAGGTTAACATGCACTGGAATATTCAGAAATGTGAGGCTTAACATACCATCAACTGTATTATTTAGCAAAAATAAATAAATAAAAGGCTACTGTAATGAAAGTAAGCGCCCATCTACAGCCACAAGATGTTTTGTTCCTGTCTAATAACTGATGAAATGAAGTCACCATAATAGAGCGCTGCTTGGAACCTTTTTTTAAAAACATCTTGCAGTCGATCCAGGAGTTACAGCTCACGACAGGCTGTATTTCATATTCCCTGCTGAAGTTTTTATTGATCGAGGTTTGGCTCAAAACAGTCAAGAAGAATCTTTGGATAACTGTATGAGACACACGGGCTATTTTGATGCACAGCAGCAAAGTGACCTTCTGTTCTTGGTCGTACAGGCACATTTACTTCAATCTATCACTATCTGGCATCATAGTCAGTAGACATGCAACACGTGATGTAAACAGAGGAGGAGAAAGCGAGGGGAGTGAGCAAAAGGAGTCAGTTGCTTTGATGAAAATTAGCAGAACAGCCGGGTTGGGAAAACCAGCAAGAAATGTTTGTTTTTTCATTCAATTTTGTGCACATCTTTACGTGTCTCTTTTACTGTGTCTTAGTTTGTTTACTGTATGTGTGCATTGTGTGTGGGTGTGTATGTGCGCGTGTGTGCCTGCAAAGCGAGGTGTGGATTGAGCCTCTCATTTGAAGTCCAGGTTTTTGGAGAGGCACTCTGTGCGGTGCGTCCAAAGGCCATGTTTGGTCACAAAAGGAATGAATTAATGCAGTCGTGATCAATGGAGATACCCACAAAAACATTAACGTCCGCACTGACACATACACCGATGGATGCTGGGAAAGAAGGTTTTGCAGTTTAATTTATTCACCTGAGAATAATAACAAGTCCAGTGGCAAAGTACGTGTGCATGTGTGTTTCTTTTGTGTGTCTGAGTGCGTGTAGGTGGTGTTTGGGTAGGTACATTTGTGGTTCTGTATGTGTTGTCAAAGACTGAAGAGGGATTTGTGTGTGTGTGTGTGTGTGTGTGTGTGTGTGTGTGTGTGTGTGTGTGTGTGTGTGTGTGTGTGTGTGTGTGTGTGTGTGTGTATGACAGCTCTCTCTCCACATAAGCATCTCTTGAGCATCTGAAAGTGGATTAAGTGTAACCAAAAGTGCCCCAAACACACGCAGAGAATTCACGTTGGTTGATAAAAGTTGCATCAGCTCATGGCCCTAGAGGGAGCTGCGTTTTGACACATTGTGTATTTTTTAGAGGAAAACCACTTGACAGAGGTTGTTGCTCCTCCCTGGTGACCCAGTCACAAACACACATGTACAGTACACACTTGCACACTGCCTAAAAGATCGTCACGTAAGCTTCCTGCATGTCTTCCTATGAGTATTACGGCATCCCTTCATGATCCCAAACTCATGAAACATATCCTCTCTCTGTCCTTTTGGCTTGATCGAGCATTTCATGTCGACACGGTGTGACGGGGTGAGGAGCTGACAGGCGACGTTTAATTCTTGGTTCTGTGTTTGGCACTGGAGCATTTTGCAAATGTTTCCTAGCAGGGAAGCGTGAACATTAAGCGTGTGATTCCACACTGGCATCCATTACTGAAACCCTTAATAAAACATTTTGGCTTGTTGTTGATTTTTCATTTCTGTAATTGCTGTTCTGAGGTTATTGCTCTGACAAAGATACAGACACAGCACAATCAAGAGGAAGCGTTGTATAGTAGCTCCAATTAATAACACACTTGAAGAATGTGTCACACACTTTTATTGTTACGTTGTAAGCTCTGATTAATGCTGGAAAACACAGAAGTGAAGTTCAACAAGCCACTTGGTCTCAACAGAGACTCTGACTCTGATTTGGTTTTTGTGTCGATGCGTTTTAGTGAGTGCACAAATGTAATAAACTGATGATAAAATGCTTGGTAATGGTTGATGTTTTTCATTTGTGCAGATGTCCTATTGTAGAATCAGAAAATTTACTGACAAAATAAGAGCAGACAAATGGAGCCCACAGCTTCTAAACATTGCTTGTAATGCTCTTGTGTTAATGTCAGGCTGACAGAATTACAATTACAAATCAGTGTTGTCTGAAAGGTCCTTTTCCCTGTGTTCATTATAGTGTAAGGCTGGCAGTTTCCAAGCACTAATCCCCACATGGGTGAGCATTTTTAGACATCTCGACTTCCTGGGAAAGAAATACGAGATTAGTGGGAAAACAAGGCCAGAATTCTCAGAAAAATAATTAAACATTTGACTTGATTTCATACAACCAACACCTGCCCCTGGAAAGAAGGCTATTGCATTTCACTTCTGGTGATGAGTCAGATAGTTACTGATTATTTGGGAAAGTCAAGAATTTCAGTCCATTATAATACCGGTTAAATATACGCCGGTTTAAGCAGCCAAGAAACAGATCTACATTGAGGTGGCTCAGGCATATGACTAGGATGCCTCCTGGATGCCTGATATGTGAGTCGTTCCCATGGGCAGGAGGTTCATGGCAGAACCAGTAGACACTGGAGAGGTTAATTCTTTCAGTTTGCTTGGGAACACCTCACCTCAGTGTTTCCCTGGAATGGCTGGTGGAGGTAATTCTGCTTTAGCAGAAAAAGATGGATGGATGGATAAAATGGTACTATAATGTACACCTATTACAACACACAGTTTAAGGTTCACATATAACTTATACTCGACATCCTTATCAATGACACAAAACCTTAGGTGAACCCTTTAATACAGGGGTGGGCAACTCCAGGCCTCGAGGGCCGGTGTCCTGCAGGTTTTAGATCTTGAGGCCGATCGTGGCTCAAGAGTCAGGCGTTCGTCTTGTAATCGGAAGGTTGCCGGTTCGAGCCCCGGCTCCGACAGTCTCGGTTGTTGTGTCCTTGGGCAAGACACTTCACCCGTTGCCTACTGGTGGTGGTCAGAGGGCCCGGTGGTGCCAGTGCCTGGCAGCCTCGCCTCTGTCAGTGCGCCCCAGGGTGGCTACAATGTAGCTGCCATCACCAGTGTGTGAATGTGTGGATGACTGGATGTGTAAAGCGCTTTGGGGTCCATGGGGACTAGTAAAGCGCTAAATACAAGCCATTTACCATTTACCCTGGGTCAGCACACCTGAATCACATGATTAGTTCATTACCAGGCCTCTGGAGAACTACAAGACATGGTGAGGAGGTCATTTAGCCATTTGAATCAGCTGTGTTGGATCAAGGACACATCTAAAACCTGCAGGACACCGGCCCTGGAGGTCTGGAGTTGCCCACCTTGCTTTAATATTGAAAACCACAGATGAATTTGTCATATCTGCATCTTTGCGAAACAGTATCCAAAGATTAAACACGTAGGATTTTTTGAATGTAGCATTTGTTTTGACCTTGGTCACAGCAAACAGCTGAGCAATCGATTAGGGTAACCAAATGTCAAGCAAAGTACAAGATGCACCACCAAGTTGTTTGCCAGCTAAACTAACAGTTGGTCTGTCAGCTGGTCCTCCGACTTGATCTACACTGAAATGTTTCAACAGCTATCGATGTCCATGAGATCTTTTACAGACATTTGCAGTTCAGAAAAACTGACTCATGCACATAATGTAAATGTTATAATGTTAAAATCCATAGAAAACACGTCACGGCAGCGTTTATGCATTCAGCTCAAATCTAGACACGTTACCTTTAAACTTTGTTTACCGTATTTCTGAACAGCAGTGATTTTATTAACTCCAGCTCCCAATTTTCCCGTTACCATCAGGCCTTCGGGTTTTCTTTAACAAGATTAGCAACGTTTTTGCATCGTAATACTTGTATTTATATAAAGAGGAAGGCATTAAAACAGACAAGGCAACACAACATGAATAAAACCACAATTTGGAGTGAATGAATAGAGGGCGAGGGAGAGCGAACGGGGGAGGTGGGGGCTCAGGCTTTTGTTGGTATAAATGTATTTTTTACAGTTCCTCTTTTATGAGAGAGAAGAAACTATAAACGTGTAAATGCACCAACATGTTTTATGCAATAGATTTGCATAATATATTCATGAAGTCTACTTTTTCACTTGCTTATGATCCTCTACTCACCTCCCTTTTACTCTGTCTCGCTCTCACTTACTGTCATGTGGAGCTCTGTTGTGATTTTCCATTCCGCTCTGGAGGAAGTGCTCGCTCCTCGTCTGTGTGTGATTTTGTATGCCACAGTATGTGTCCGACTCATGGATGAAGTCAGTTTTTGTCAGAAAGTTACTTACACAAACACACTTGGAAAAAGCTATCACTAACCATCATTCGGTCTGACAGTTGTATAGTTGTATAGGCACAGTGTGTGTGTGTGTGTGTGTGTGTGTGTGTGTGTGTGTGTGTGTGTGTGTGCGCGTGTGTGTGTGTGTGTGTGTGTGTCTGTGCGTGTATGCCTGCAGGTCCTGCCTCAGGCTGCTCTGGTGTCAGAAAGAACAAGCCTGTCATCATTCTGCGTAAGCTACAGGCAAACACACAGACACACACACAGACACACACACACACACACACTTTTGTCAAAAGGTACTCTGTGGCCCCTCTCCCTGAGGATGCACTTACTGTGCAAGACCTGCACAGATGCACTCATCCACTCTCTTAATGAGGGGACAGAAAACAGAGGGCAGACAGTGGGGTGGGGGTTGAAGCTGACAATATTACTATTACTGACAGAGTCGTAAAACGTTTAGAAACACACATATATGTATAGATATATATGTGTGTGTGTGTGTGTGTGTGTGTGTGTGTGTGTGCGCACGCGTTTTATTTGGATTGTACTTTAACACTATCAGAGTGAAGATATTTAGGAAAGAAGGAACATTTCGGCCGGTTCTCATCTGTTCACATTTCAAGTGTCAGGTTAGAATCAGGTTTAGGTTTGAGTGTGATAGTAAAACTTAAGGGCAAGAGCCCAACACATGCATTATGTCAGCAAATGTCTTTACAGAAATAGCAGTAAAAGCGACCGTGTGCAGCAAGATGAATTTGGCTAAATTTCCTATGTCTGCATTTGGAAAGAGGTTCCTGTCTCCGTCTCTCTGGGCCGATGTGATGAATTTTCATCAGTGTGTTTCCTTATTAAGCCTGTTTCTGCCATGCCTCGCAGTCACACAAACACATTAACTGTCTCTCTCCCTCACACACAGGCATCGATACACACACGCACACACACATAGACAGGCCTTAGATGAGAGCCACTCTATGAGAAATGAAGGAATTAGTGCTTATAACAAGCTCGAAGAAGACCCCTTACTGGGAGCGCAGTGGAAGAAACAAATGTAATAGATGTTGATGCGACACAGGAATCATATCCATGCATAACAGCCATTATGTGACATTTAGACACACATAACTCTTCATATTATAAGTTTACTGTCCAAATGTGTGTGTGTGTGTGTGTGTGTGTGTGTGTGTGTGTGTGTGAGTGTGTGTGTGTGTGTGTGTATATTTCAGATGATACTCCATTCACCGTCTGTTGTTCATGCTTGTGTGCTACAAGTAAATGTACTACATTTGTTTTTATCAAGCGCTGATAATTGGCCCTTCATCTGCTTCTCTTTCTCATACCTCTCATCCTTCTCTCCTGTGTACGCTGTCATGTCCTCACAACTCTTTTATTTGTCCCACTTTCATGTGGCAGCATCCTGATAAGGTCTGGGACCAACCTCTGCTGTGTGCTCTGCTCAATATGGGGCACACACTTGTCTACTCAGGCAATGAGCCTAGTAGGAATTGGTGGACTAATTTCTGCTTAATGGCATTATATTCTTACTGGGGATGTGCTTTGTGGACCAAAATGACATAAATGGCAATATGAAAGGGCTTATTTCCTAATTGCACCTGATGCAATTCTTACATAATGTTGTGGACTTGATGTGAAGGATTTTTAAACCCCCAAGCGTTCCATGATGAAAAGTCAATTTCAGCCTTGTTTTCTTTTCTCTGTGTTAAGTCAAGTAAATAACAGGAGCTCCTGACTGATCAATAAGGAACAGGCTGCAGCTGTCATGTCTCGTTATACATGGATGAAGAGGCACACGCTGATTTGCACACACAAAAACAAGCACATGAATATCAAGGCGAGGGCAGAAAAAAAACAAAGATATGGTTATTATTTTTAATCGTATTAAAAGTATGAAACACGGAGGTAATGATTTGCTTAATAACCCTCTCAAGGCCTTTTAGGGACTCAGAAAATGACCTCCTGTCACATAATAGGTTTGTTTGTACATTTTAAATATATTTAATCGTCTTACTCTCACACACACCAGTTTGCTCCGTGGTGTTGTGGTCACACGTTCATCTACAAAGCAAAAGATCCCAGTTTGGTCCTGAGGGAGACATGAATCCTTTTGGGGGCACCTGGTGCAAAAATCTGTCAAATCAAACATGTGGAGCTACCTTCAGCGGTGACCCCTTGTGAAAAAGGGAGGGGGGGGGGGGGGGGGGTCACAACAGGATAGATTTCTTTTCTTTCTCCAAATTCTTCCTGCATATCAGTGGCTGCTGTATCAGTATTAACCTCCGATGTCGCCTCTCCCTATCCCGGCTCCTCCATTTCTCAGCCTGGGTTTGAAATGATCACCTTTACAGGTTGACTAAGTCAAGGATTTGGAAACAATAATGACACAAAAGCTTTCAGGACAAGTGAAAGACTGAGAGAAGAAGTTCTCCAGAGGCCTGGTAATGAACTAATCATGTGATTCAGGTGTGCTGACCCAGGGTAAATGGTAAATGGCTTGTATTTAGCGCTTTACTAGTCCCTAAGGACCCCAAAGCGCTTTACATATCCAGTCATCCACCCATTCACACACACATTCACACAGATGAAATGGTTAAAGTGAAAACATGCTATTCCTGGGCGCCTGTGTTGATGCTGTGAGGTAGGCAGAGTGCATGTCTAACACTAACGAGGGGCCGATATATTCAGCATGCTGCTCTGCCAAGGACAGTTGTAGCGAAGCTCTGAAAAATATACTGTCTCTGCGTATGGAGGCATATGCAACCTGACATGCGAGGCCTGTCATGTTTCGTTCAAGCAAATCTGCTGCTCTCATTCTTCTCCGGAGGCAAACATCGACATACTTGTTAATATTTTCCTTCACAAACACACACACATGCAGACACGTACACTTTGGTGCCGTTTATCTTATTGTACTGTGCATCTCCAGTCACCTCTTAACAAAGGCAGTGCAGCATGACTTAATCGAATTGTGTGGATATCAGGATTTGCATTGTGGTGATGAAGATAATGACAATGTTGTCGATTTGCAAGCAGCATCAGTCTGACAGTGACAAGGACACACTGACACAACTAAGCACTTGACTGACAACACAAAAAGCAGCTTCACACAGCAGTGGGTGAAATATTTACATAACATCCATTTGCAATTATTCTCAGCTTTCTAAAACTGGCAGCACATCCAAAGGGAAAGTAGACATAGCGCCTTGTCACACACAGCGCATGCCTACTGCGTTTCTTCGTGTCTGTTATTCTGTTTGTGTTTAGCCCTGAGACAGCGTCGATTTGCCGATAAGAAAGAGACCGTTTGCTTTTTCTCCAGAGAGGCCGACTGAGCCTGTGCCAAGTGGGACAGAATGGCTAAAGACATGAGTGGCGTTAAATAGCAGAATCATAACCTTGACGCCAAGAACCTCTGAAACACTTCCTGTATGAGCCGATAAAAAGCTGTTCTGTTCCATTTTAGCCTAAACACAGCACTTGTGAACAGCCACACAGACACCCACAAACGCAGAGCTGTGCACCGGCAATTTGATTTAGGGGTGCCGAAGATGAAGTGTGACGTCTCGGATAGCTCGGTGCGGCTTCACACCGAAGTGTGCGTGTGCCTGTGTGTGTTAATGGGTGTGCATTTTATAAGAATATAAGGAAAGTACGCAGCAAACTCTGCAGTTGTTACAAGGCTGCCTTTTTTGTTCCCTGCCAGCGTTTCCTGAATTCTACATTATTAAGTAATGTCGATGGACTCTTATTTAAAATTTCAAAAGTTCAGCTGAAGTGAGTTAAGATCCATGTAAATCATGTTATTCCCATTTGTGTTACAGTTTTGTTTAATTATAGGAGACTCAGTGCTTATTTTGACCACGTTTGACAGTGTGAGCTGAATTGAGTCTCCTGAGCTCTGCGCTTGTTACGTTTTGTGGTCTAATTAGAGGCAGTATGAAGGGACAGTTAGTTCCTCATCCCTCAGAAACACTGACTTATTTTGTAAGTACTGAAATCATACATTAGTTACTCCCTTCTTATTAAAATGAAAAATATAAAAATACATTTTCCCACCTGTAGGTGCTCAGTCATGTCTCCACCAGAGATGGGCAGTAACGCGTTACTGTAATCCGATTACTTTTTTCAAGTAACGAGTAAAGTAAGGGATTACTATTGCAAAACGGTAATTAGATTACCGTTACTTTCCCGTAGGAACGCTGCGTTACTGCGTTACTAAAACCGTGATTTATTGCGAGAATGTCTCATGACAGTGACGTAAGCGAGTGCGACGTTCGTGACAACAGCTGTGTGCAGATCAACAATGGATCATATATCAGTGCGGAGAGAGTATGAGCGTGCAGCGTTTAAAGCGTGGAAGTACTGACCTTACTTTGAGTTTGATTCCATAAAAAGTGACAAAAACATTAGTGTCCGCTGTGCGCGGGAAGAAAACTTCTTTTTACACCAACAAAACCCCTAAACAAGCTCAGAGTGCGCAACGACGTAATGGGAAACTCACAGAGAAACTCGCGGATTCTTCCACTGACCGCTGCACACCTGCACCAGGGTAAACCTCCGCCTACCCCACTCCTGCTTTACAGGTGAAAATAGAGCAACAGGACCGCTGAGTCTTTGACTTTATTTATTTTCTGCTGTGTTTTACTTGCATCTATTTGAAAGACTGAGTGTAAAAACAGAGGTTAATATCTGTTATTAACCTCTGTCTCTCTTCCACAGCATTTCTTTTATCCTGTCTTCCTTCTCTCACCCCAACCAATCACAGCAGATGGCCCCGCCCCTCCCTGAGCCTGGTTCTGCTGGAGGTTTCTTCCTGTTAAAAGGGAGTTTTTCCTTCCCACTGTTGCCAAAGTGCTTGCTCATAGGGGGTCATATGATTGTTGGGTTTTTCTCTGTATCTATGATGCGCCTTGAGGCAACTTATGTTGTGATTTGGCGATATATAAATAAAATTGAATTGAATTGAATTGAAAAACAAAAAAATTTATTTTATGTGCTGGAATGTGCAGAAAATAGGTTTAAATGTTCAACTAATTTATTCAAGTCAGAGAATGTTGCATATAATTAAATGTTTGCTTGATGCATAAAGTTAAAAGATTAAAACTGATAAAACAAGTTTAAAAAAAAGAGACTTTTCCATTTGATTACATTTTGTATGATGGATTATGCAGAAAAAGTAGAATTGGGCTGAAAGATCTATCACTTTATCACCTCTTCAGGTTGTAAATCGTGTTTTAAAAAGTAACTAAGTAACTAAGTAATTAATTACTTTTGAAAATAAGTAATCAGTAAAGTAATGGGATTACTTTTGGGGGGAAGTAATCAGTAATTAGTTACTGATTACTTTTTTCAAGTAACTTGACCAACACTGGCCTCCACATAGCGAGTTTGAATCACAGATTGACCATTAGCAACAAAAAAAAAAGGCATGACTGAAAAAATCTGGAAATGTTAAAAGGAAACATTTCTTGTGATGCTGAGACTCCCACATCACACAGCAGTCAGACCTGCTGATTCAAAGGCGAACCTGCCACTGAGAGATCAGTGACGGCATCGCTTAGAAAGGCTGGAATGTTGCACTGCACTTCAATGCTTTCATTTTATCCCTGATATCGTGCTACCTGCAAATCTGTGGCACATATTCAGGCTGGTGGCTGTAAATGTTTCTTACAGAGAGGTTGCCCTGTCATGCCTTCAAGTGCTTTCTGACTCCGGGGACATCCTTTCATACCCTTACCAAACACAGTGAGTCTGACAAAGCCTGTTAACATATACACACATACAGCCACATGTGCCCACACTTACACTCGCAAAGAAACACACTCACCTGTGCAAGCATTTGCACACAGATAGCTGTGAAGCTGTGAGGTTGATAGGTACTCTCAGTCTGCCTCTGCAGTTCTGTGTTTCACACTTTGTTCTGTTCTCATGTACACTATTTTCTCTATCCACCTTTCCACTTAGTCACAGTGCACTTTTCACTTTGCTTTTCTGTTCCCATTATTTCTCACCTTTTCCCTCGTCTTCCATCTTTTCCAGTCCTTCCCTCTCATCTCCATTCTCCTCATATCCTCCATATATCTCCTCCTACTCCTCGTCAACTTCGAGGCTCGCACTGACTCAGTATTCTGCAGGTACGGTGTTTTTATGGCAGTCTGAGAAACATTCTCTGTTGGCACAAGGAGAGAAAAGGTGAGATACACTGTAACTGAAAGAAAGTACCCTGGACTGATTACATCCCTCCAAATGGAAAGCACAGACAGTTATTTAGTGTTCTTTTTAAGGCCATCCACATTTCAAACCCTCTGGGAATTTGTACTTCACACAAAGAAGTGAAGTGCTTCATTTTAAGTTTCAACTAAACCGACACCAACTGTTAAACAAACTGGAGGAAAAGTTTTTAAAAACGTTAATGCCAGTGTAAAGGCAGAAACAGATTTATTTTAATAGTGTGTATAGTGTCTGCAGATGGGGACAGAGCAAGAAAGGGATGGGCTGAAAACGTAGCATCTCAAAGTTCTTGGCAAACCCATTTCCTGACCCTTCTGAAGAATAATACTTGGGGCTTGGCAGCCTTTACTTTATTTCAGCGGGTACACTTTGTTCCCAGAGGGATGGATGTGCTCCATTCATGCCAGCTTCACCTTCACCGTCCTGGACCTTGTCATGGGATTGTTGTTGCGCTTACATAATCTTCTGGCAGTACTGTGCATTTTCACCACTAAATACCTCCCATCTCACCGGGGCATTACACTCACACAAGGATGGACATATGGATGCATACGTACACACAGGCACGCACCCTCCTGCTCAAACCTCTATCTGTACTTGCGACTTACCCGCATCAGCCTTTATACTTGCTCAGGCACACACTTTTATACGCCTGCACATACACACATTGTATCCCAGCACTCTGGATTAGGGGTACAGATTAAAGATTACGGCCAGCACTGGGATTACACAGTACTTTCCTGCCCCTCCTCCATCACAGGACAGACCCACCTCTGGCCCTATCATCTACACTGGTGATGTCATGCACACAAAGAGAAGAGAGAGGATTTTATGTCACTGATATTCATTCCTTAATCCTAAATTAGCACCCACAAAATGCCATTTCTGCTAAGGATTGTCTTCTCTTCTGTTATACATATCTGGCTATTCCTCTCTCTCTTTCTCTCTCGCTGTTACACAATAAACAATGAAGTCATCTTTACATTACTGGCTCTCTCAATGCAATTACTCACATTAATCAAAGCTCCTTCTCAAATGTCCCATTCCCTCCCTACTGCGTCATTTCCTAACTCAATTGAAGAGACTCGGAGATAGAAACAATAGAAATTATACGACGAATGGGAATAGGTTCGATATTAAGGCTCAGGTAACAGTACGTGATGGAGGAGAAGGACCTTAACGATGCATGAGTGAAGTTTCCAGGGAATCTGTCTCCTACAGTAGATGGTGTGCTTAAAAGGTGTGGGTGAGGATTGCCTGAGGACTGTGGTGAGATGGTATATCGATTGCTAGATCCTTCATATTCTACCTGGGCGTTTGGAACCTCCTGTGGGGTCACAAGCTATTTTAAGGTAGACATGATAAGAAGATTTTATATATAAATATACAGTATTACATACAGTATGTGCAGTGTTAACAGTATGAGTTACTATCAGGTGAAAAGACCAGTGCAGTATTATATACAGTATATGCGAGGCTAGCAGCAGGAGTTACGATGAGATAAAAGGGAAGCATTAAAAGTCATTCTGTGTCATATCAACACTGACAGACTGTGAACAAAAGAAATTATGTCATTAAAATCTAGCGGTGTCAGTCCAGCGATTGGTGAAGAAACCAGCTGCTTCAGGGATGCAGGGACACTGCCCTTTAGAAATAAAGTTTAACTTGAACTTGACAGACGTTGCACTGAATCTGCAGACTTTAGCAGAGTAAAGAGAAGCTTAGTGGGTAGCTTAGGGTCTGTTGACAAGGCTGGCATAAACCAGGCTGCCAGAAGCATCGGCATTCACATTTGTTCTGAAACTGACACGGTTGTATCTGTGGCGCTCCATCGTACTGTATATTTTAAAGACTAATAGTAATGACGCTCCTTCAGTTTCTTCTGACTTCAACAACTGGGAAGCTTTCACAGTGTTTCATCAGTAACTCTGTTCCTCTTTAATACGCTGGTTTTTGCCTCTCCGTTTCCTTTTATCTGTCTGTCACCTGAAGGCATCTTCAGAATAATTTATTTGACCCCAATAGTGAAGTGACTCAAAGACCTTTCTCTTCGTTTTTCATTTTTGTTTCTTTTTAGGTGAATGCCGTCATGCCATTTGGGTGCCTTGCCCTGCGAGATGGGCGAACGTATGACACCATATCTGATGTCACAGACAAGTATGAGTTCGGACAAGTCCTGCGAGCGTGAGTGCTATAAAGCTTTATGCACGGATTTCTTTTCCCTCCTCTCCATTGTAAACATTTCACAGGCACAAGGTTTTCATTCACCTCATGAGTTATTTTCTGAACTGGACAGTTCTCACCACAGCTTTGGTTTGGCATATTAGAAGGTTTCACTGCAGGAATGACAGAAGGTAACAGCGCGATGCTGGTGTGTAACAGACAAATGTGACAAATTTGTCCGGTTTAGCCAATTGTCTCAATATTTTTGATTGTAAAAGTTCAGGAAACACATTGTTCGAAGGCTATTGTTTATTCACTGGATCTATTATTTATTCAAAAAATATTTAGACATATTGCGTAAAACCTCTGAAAATCAGTTTGCTGCTCAACTGGCTGAAAACGAACCATTTTCTTCTGCGCACCCCTTCGAGAAACACGAACTCACACACACACAGGCAGGCATGCAAACCATGCACACAAATACCAATCAGTGTAAAAGGCCATATGGCAACATCAGCATCTGGCCTCAGAGATTTCTGCTCATCTTTTATATAACACACACACGCGTGCATGTACACACACACAAACTTAAAAACACATTAAGTCAGAATTAAGTGCAAAGCTTTTGCTGTAGGCCTGTACATGTGCTTCTTAAAATTGTGTTTATCGCTTTTTCTTTTTCATTCTCATTGTGAAACATTGCAGTTTAATTTTCCATCACGAAGCTTCCCTGAATCCATTTGGGTGAAGTACTGAATGCCCCAAAGGCTCAAAACCTAATGCCGCCCAGCTGATGGGAGCTGTAAGACCCATTTCAACCCTTCTATCCAAAGCTTCACCTAATTAAATTATTTCACTGAGTTTCTCCAAAGCAGCCAGTGTACTCTTTGTGCCCCTAATTTGAATATTATTCTGTCTCTCCTGGACCGCGCTCTCATACAAAAAATATCAGAAACTTTCATCCTTCTTCCAGCATTTACTCTTTCTGCTGTTCTCAGTCTGTCTGTCTTTCTGTCCATTTCTTTTTCTTATCGCGTAGGAAGGAGTTCTGCGAGCTGTGCCTGGCAAAGGACAGACAAACAGACAAGGTGTTTGTCTGCAAGAAATTCCTCAAGAAAGATGGCAGGAAAGTCCGCAAGGCTGCCAAGAACGAAATCATGATTCTGAAACTGTACGCAATCAGTTTGTGAACAGATGGATGTATGATTGAGCAATGGAGAAAGGCGGAGAGGAGGAGAAGGAGAGAATGTTTGGATATACTAATTTTCAAGTGAAATGAATTGTGCAATAATTCTTGTTGATATTGTAAGCTGAGATGTGAATTGTGCTTTTTGCTTTATTTAGTCACCTGACAGACTCCTTAGCACCTTACGTTTGCACGTAGCGTCCTACAGCCTGTGACTTCTTTTGCCTCTTCCAGGGTAATCCATCCAAACATCCTTCAGCTGATAGATACGTTTGAGACTCGGAAGGAATATTTCATCATCCAGGAGCTGTGAGCATTTCTTTGAACTTTTCCACCGATTGTCTTTCTCGCGTTAACATCATTGTCAGTATCTGTTTGAGTGTCGTTTTTGTGCATGTGCCGTAACACAAATCCAGCAGCTCGAGGGTAGGAGTTGAGTCTATCCTCTTATTACTGTGTGCTCTGTTGTTCCCCTCAGACACAGGGGAAGGTGTTAGATTTGATGAGATATTTGCTCTTAGTAACACTCAACATTACTCAGTGCTCCTGAAGCACTGCTCTGCTACAAGAGAGTCTCTGTGGAGAGCTTGGGATCGATACACTAGAACTCACCTAATCCACATCACTTGTGACTTGCGCATTTTGATATTTGCAGCTTTATTTGAAAGCAATAATAATGACTGGAGCAGAGTGGACACATTATTTATGCCGTGTTACTGAAACAGAGAAAGACAAACTGCACTTGCAGTCATTTGTGTGTACATCGGGCTATTTATGTGTAGCTCACACATTAGCCCAGGCACCAGACCTCCTGCTGGAAGCATTACATGATAATCATTGTCATCGTTCATCTCAAAATGTAACTAAGTATGTTAGAGTAATGACCAGAGATGGGCAGTAACGCGTTACAAGTAACGTGTTACTGTAATCTGTAAACCTCCGCCTACCCCACTCCTGCTTTACAGGTGAAAATAGAGCAACAGGACCGCTGAGTCTTTGACTTTATTTATTTTCTGCTGTGTTTTACTTGCATCTATTTGAAAGACTGAGTGTAAACACAAAAAATATTTTATTTTATGTGCTGGAATGTGCAGAAAATAGGTTTAAATGTTAAACTAATTTCTTCCAGTCAGAGAATGTTGCATATAATTACATTTTTGCTTGATGCATAAAGTTAAAAGATTAAAACTAATAAAACAAGTTTAAAAAAAAGAGACTTTTCCATTTGATTACATTTTGTATGATGGATTATGTAGAAAAAGTAGAATTGGGCTGAAAGATCTATCGCTTTATCACCTCTTCAGGTTGTAAATCGTGTTTTTAAAAAGTAACTAAGTAACTAAGTAATTAATTACTTTTGAAAATAAGTAATCAGTAAAGTAACGGGATTACTTTTTTGGGAAAGTAATCAGTAATTAGTTACTGATTACTTTTTTCAAGCAACTTGACCAACACTGGTAATGACTAATAGTATCGTTCTTAATTGCTCAGCAGTGCTGGCTCCAGCCTAGCAGAGAAGGTTGTTTATCCTTCGGAAATAAAAGGAAACTGTGCTGCAAAAAGACTGAAAGTGGTTTACAGTGTTTCAAAATAGCCTTTTACATGTCATGGGATTTTTAGTAATACGTGTACTTGTGCCTGTGTGCACGCATGTGTGTGTGTGTGTGTGTGTGTGTGTGTGTGTGTGTGTGTGTGTGTGTGTGTGTGTGTGTGTGTGCGACTGCACGCAGTGCCACAGGAGGAGATGTTTTTGACTGGATTCTGGACCAAGGGAACTACACAGAGAGAGACGCTTCCAATGTCATCAGACAAGTCCTGGAGGCTGTGGCATACTTACACTCCCTCAACATAGTTCACAGGAACCTGAAGGTACATGCTGACTGCCTTTCTGTGTCTTATGGCGTGTGTGTGTGTGTGTGTGTGTGTGTGTGTGTGTGTGTGTGTGTGTGTGTGTGTGTGTGTGTGTGTGTGTGTAGTGAGTGCCACTACCATAAAAAGATAAAAATAGATTAGTGACTAACTAACTTTGTCGAGTGAGCGCCGTCACACTCCAGAAAGCAATATTAAGTATTTAGTCAGCACAAAATCTTTGGAGACACATAAAAGCATACTTCTGCCATCCCGGTAATGACTGAACGTTTGATAACATTGTTACCACGGGAGTAAACACTGTCTTTATGGCTTGAAACAATCTCTAGTGACAGACACGCATGCAGAGAGATTCATATCTTTAGCGGACATCATCAAACCATTAGGAATGAGCTACAACATCTCGTGGGCTTCAGACTCCCTCTACTGGTAAAAGATGAAATTTTATTTTGCTTAAACCTAGGGGCAGAAATCAGATTATAAACCAATCAAACCAAATCAAAATCGAATAAAAGTGAAATTGAAATAAATGCAGGACTAGAAATGACTTCTTACAGGGAAACCAATACTTGTGTTAGTGTGTTTGGGTTTGGCTTCGTCGTGGTCCAGAAACAACATGATAATTTGTTGCACATATTCCAGCTACATTGCTAAATCTGCTGGTTCATTACATCTTAATTTTGCTTGTCTTGCTAACAGGTTGACTTATCAGTGTTATTGTTCTGACTTAAGCATGCCTGATGTGAAAAAAACTAAATTGCCTCTTAATCTGGCCTAATCCCTCTATTGTGATCATAACACAAACATTCAGGTGAATAGAGCAGCGTTGCTGTGAACTTTTCTTTTATCTAAGGTTCTAGAGAAAGTCTTTTCATCTTAGTGAATATCTTTGTGATGACTGCTCACTGCTAGTGCTGTTAGCTACATTTGGCAGAGTCAACTACTTTATTTTGCTGGACCATCTTGAAACCTAGATTGGGATTAAGGGATCGTCTTTACATTGTTTTCATTCTTACTTATTTAACAAAATCTTCTCTGTGGCCAAAGCTAATACTTGATCCTGTGCAGACCATTTGAATTAGTGTCCCTCGTGGCTCAGTACTAGGACCACTTTTGTCTTCTATATGCATGCTGCCTCTGAGACAGATCCCTCACAGCCACATGCCCCATCACAGCTATTTAGATCACACACAGTTATTTGTCTCTTTGCAATCAAAGGTCTACACACCTCTATAAGTGACATCAAATGATGATTACTCTTGTACTGATGATTTGCACTGGAAGGCTGTCAGTTTTGCCTCGATTAGCCCACTAATGACTTTTAAGTAAATGGCCTTGAGCTATATGATATCAAGGACTTATTAACCCCTTGTGTGTTATTATTACCTTACTGGAACTGTTTTCGACATATCAGGATAACATTTAATGCTACAGTTCCTACAAAATAGAAGTTAAGTCGATTAAAATCATCACCTTTTGGATTGTTAAGAATTTTCACCACTGTTTTGTCTGAAGGTCTTTTAGTTGTGAGATGTTTGAGGGCTCTCTTGCATGCACTGGATGTTTCACATCCCTCCCATCTGAATAGATTTTTCTCCTGAAAAGCTTTCTTTGGTCTACACAAACACACTGCTCCTAAAGGCATCTATCTTCACTGGCAAACTAGTTTTGCTCCAGTACTCATTTTCGACAGGAGAGATTTGTTTCCTGAGCTGCTGATTACATACAAGAGTTACCTGCAGTCATAGTTTCTTGCACGCATGAAGTTTTGTAGTCTCACCTCTTTGAACTTGAATATACTGGAGTTTATGCAGCTGTTAAATTATTTGGAGATCCATTTTCGCAGAAATGTGTAAGCCAACAGTTTTCATGAGACTCACTAAATTTATGACCTCTTTGTGCAAAAAGTACATAAATGTACATTTACCATCGTTCATTGTAAGTTATTGTTCCTGTTAAGTCCAATAGTACAGAGCATAAAGACTGACAGTTCTTTGGATTTGTACAAGAGTTGTTTTGGCAAATTTGATGGACATTCACTTGGTCCTGATCTGTTAAAATACCCACCATCAGATATTTAAACCAGTGGCCCGTTTCTTTGACTCCATGGTGTCATTTAGTACGTGTGAAATTGTGTAGGAATGCTATTTCGTTTCTCATTCTCTGTAGCTGGAAAACCTGATGTACTACACAGAAAACAACCATAACAAAGTAGTTTTGCGAGATTTCTACCTGTCCAGATTTGAGAACGGACCAATCACGGAGCCGTGTGGAACACCGGAATACCTGGGTAAGTAACTCCAGACATCACTTTACAGTGTGTGGCTTTGTTTTGGAACCAAATTTTCTTTTCAGTTTTTCTCCATCTATTATCCTGTTTTGTTTTTTCCCATCTTTGTTTTCTTCTGTTGTGTAAATGTGACTGAGGACTTGTTTTTTTTTTTTTTTTCTCGCCTGTCCCATTTGGTTCTTTAGCCATCAGAATTGTTGTCTGAAGACCAACAAGGATACCCAATGGATTTACTTTGCCAAATGGATCATCGTGGCATTGCCGTATTGGTCCATTTGGTCGATCTTTGTTTTTATTATTTATTATATTTTATTTTCAGATGTTACAGACGGGACAGACATGAGTGAGAGATAGGAAAGGGAGAAAGAAAGAGGAAGGAAAGGAAAAACAGAAGGGGAGAGGGACAGTGAGAAAGGGGGGGAGAAAAAAAATAAAAATCTCCTGGATCACCTGTTGAGAGAAGAATAGAAAACAAGCAAAAAAAGACAAAAAAAAAAAAAGAAACAAAGCAACATACTAAACACAACACCATCGCATTAATCTAGCTAAGTGTAAACAGCAGTAAATACTAAATATTCAATGTTGTTGTGCAGCACGCAGGACAGATGTGCTTCGAAGTAGCAGCCAAGAAAGGTGTAATTTGGGTCTACGAGCAGTGAACACCCGTGTGCATACCTGTGTGGATCAGCGCGCTTGTATTCCAAAGGTTTCTCCATGTAACGATCTGCTAGGGAGTGTGGGGGGGCCACAGCCCCGTCCTCCAGGGTATGAAGCAGGTATGGAGGAGATCAAAACTCCAGACATCCAGAGGCCCCCAGAACACAAGAAACCATGGAAGACCAACAGAGGGGCAGCCGCGCCACTGTCCCAGTAAGAGCTGAGGAGAGTCCCAGATGAGGGCTCACTCAGCAGCCGCGGAGCAGAAGCCAGGGGGAGTTGCAGTGACGCGCCCGTGAGCTCCGCCGGCCGCCAGCTGTGCCTGAGTGACCGAGCCCCAGGCCGAGAGGCCGGGGGCACCCCACCCCCGAAGGGGCCCAAGCGAGCCCCAGGCTCCAGGCCCCGATAAGCGGCCGCCAAGGAGTGAGCCGGTGTGTACCTGGACGCCCACCCCCAGGTGACTGAGGACTTGTGCTACTGAGCATTCAGAGTTCAACCCCAACAACCAGCCAGTACACCGACAGAAAACATAAGCAGAACTGCAAACAATCAAACTCTTCTATTCATCTCATTTCATGTGCGCTGTCTCTCCTCTCTGTGTCACTGAGATTTATGTGAGGGCAACTTGAAGTACACGACTGGGCCTTGGTCTGATTCTCTCACCGAAATGCCAGGACAGTTATTCATGATGCTGAACTGAGTAATTACACTAATAAATAAGGGAAGCGAATAGTGGCCCTGGTGGGGAAATGATGCAAACAAATAAAAAGAGGGAATTAAAACTGGAGATAGCCTTCGGAGGTAAGTTGCCCGTGCAGCTTAGAGGCATAAATATGGTGTGAAGGCTTGTAAATAAAATCCTCGGACATTTCTCTGCCTCTTACACACATTCTGTATCTGCTTCATTCATTGCTGTTTCTCAGCTCCTGAAGTGGTGGCTCGTCACCGATATGGCCGTCCTGTGGACTGCTGGGCTGTGGGTGTCATCATGTTCATACTGTGAGTCTCACTGCTAGTTACAAACACTGTGATGTAACACTCACTAGGCTTTAACAGGATTACTTTGTTTGATACATATATATATATATATATATATATATATATATGTATATATATATATATATATATATATATATATATATATATATATATATATATATATATATACATATATATAAGGTCTGTCCATGGGATAGTTACACTTCTTCTGTCTCTTTCTGTGTTTTTTTGGTTGGTTTTTTGTTTTTTTGCAGCTTGTCGGGTAACCCTCCCTTTTACGATGAAACCGAGGAAGAAAACACCGATCTGCATAATCGCATCATTTTCTGCCGGATTGTTGCTGGGGATTTTGAGTTTGATTCTCCTTACTGGGATGACATTTCACCTGCAGGTATACAACTCCACCACATGGTGGCAGTGGATACTTCACTTTCTTTCTTAATACGACAGTTTATCAGTAAACTTCATTTAGAGCATCAGTAGGTAAAACATTTTGTGGCACTTTTTTATCAAAATTGCCATGGTCATGAAATATTTTGCAGAGCAAAACTGAAAACAGCACAGAATGTTTTAACGTTTTCACTTTTTAAAGACTGCATATATGATTTCTTAAGATGCCTCGTTTGCCTTTTCATTGCTCTTTCAGCTAAGGAGCTTGTCTGTCGCCTGATGGAAGTGGACCAGATGTTGAGAATCACAGCGCAAGATGCGCTTTTCCATGAGTGGTAATCATGTGTACATGCTGACAATAGCAACAGGAATCTTGGCACACAGCTACATTTACTTGTATGTTGTGTCTCAGGATTGCAGGGAACGGTGCATCAGAAAAGAACCTGAAGGATGGCGTGTGTGCCCAGTTTGAAAAGAACTTTGCAAAGGCCAAATGGCGGGTATGTATTCACTCCTGCTCTGTAAATGTGAGATTAAATGAAGTTGGAAATAATAGCAGCAGAGGCATATTGGAGGAGAAACCAGGTGAAGACCAGGGTGTTAATGTGCTTTTAGCTCCTAACACAACTCAGCAGAGGTATGTTTAAAGTCTGTGAATGACATGGTGGAACTGATAAGGCGATCCAGGGATGAGACTGGTGAAGACAAAGAAGGAAAATGGTGGCAATGCTAACCTAACAGCTTAAGTAACAGCAACAATCCTCTTCTCTCTTTCTCCATGTGGTTCCCAGGAATTAAAGGTATTGTTTTTCATTCTGAAGGACAGTGGAAGGGCAGAGCATGGGGAGAAGCTCACATTTAGTCCAGAATGACTCGATAACACGTCTCTCTGATAGCCAAATATGCTTTTAAATTAAAAAGAGGTTTTTATCAGAAGCTATCTCTATAAAAATCAGTTTGGAAAAAAGGTTATATTAAATGTTAAACCCAAGTCAGCTTTGAGATGTATTGATCATGTCAGGGGCCGTTGAAACTCTTCCCAAGCTCTGTTCCTGCCCACTGTCACTCTGCCTGTCCCAGAAGAGATCCATCCACTCTGCCCCACTTTTGTCATTGGATTACACCCAGATGTTCAAAGTGGCCTGCTCTACTCCTTTCCTTCTCCTCATCTGCACTGGTTTATGAATCCAGATCTATAAATGTGAGATAAGCAGCAGAGAAGCAAGGTTTTTTTTTCTTCACTACGTTTGTAGTATTTAAATTAGTGTAGATAAGGAGAGGGTCAAATGGAAAGGACATAAGGGTTCTTAGCCACTGTGAACTTATGAACTGCCGTGATTTATACTGTAAGGCCCTCTGGCATTCCTCTTACGTGAATCCTGGCCCATTGTCCCATACTGTTGTTACATTTAAATCATTTTTGAAGCAATACAAAGAAATCTCAGTTAAGAGATATTGTTCTCAGTAGCATTTTTGTGTCCTAGTGGCTTTTCACTTCCAGAGAATTCAAGGGAATTCGTTTCCCTGGTTTATTAGCAGTTATTAAGCTCACACGTTCCCCCCTGACTCCTTCAGTGTTTGTAGAGCAGAAGGAATCAGATCGGTGTAACATTTATAAGAAGGGGATTTATACACATTTGCTTGATTACTTTTTCCAGTCAGCAAGCACTCAAGGAGTTTCTTGGGGAGGGTGAGACTTGAGATTGATTTAAACCAGGGCACAATATGTCATAGCCTTCTGGAAGTAAACAACCGGCACTAATCTTCCTTCATGTCACACAAATCATATCTCAGCTCTTAGTACGAAGTTGCAAAAATCATGGTGTGTTGACAGGCTTTTTTCTCAAATGCTTGTACTTGAAGCTTATTTTTTAAGCTTTTCCATAACTATGTTATCAAAGTATTTTTTTATTAGCAGGGGGGGAAGAGGAAGTATATTTTAACGAAAATGAAATGTACTGCAAATCTAATTCTTTACATCCTAACCATCCTTCTCTTGTTTTTCTTCTACTTCTGTCTGTTTCGCAGAAAGCAATCCGTGTCACCACCTTCATGCAACGCCTGAAGAATTCAGAAGCATTGATTGATAGCTCTGCTGAGGTTCAGGGCAGTGAGGAGGCAGGGGATGGTGAAGGGGGTGCTTCGCAGGGAACAAGTGATGAGGGAGAGAAAGGGATGAGTGATGGTGGGGTAACATCAAGTAGTGTGTCTTTAGAAGTTACTATTGAGAGTATGCCCTCTGGGATGGACCAGAGTAAAGAGACAGTTAAGGCTGGAGAAAAACAAGAGGAGGTAAAGATGCATATAGGCCCATCTGTAGGAACTTCGCCATCAGGTGTAGAGGACCTTTTCTGTCAACCAAATGCAGTCCCCAACTGTACCCAGGAACAGCCTGACAAGGTTGGTGCAAAGAAAGGCGCAGGTGACGGAACCAGGAAAATGGCTGCAAATTTGGGCCAAAATAAAGCTGTCCCAGAATTCAAACAGACGCCTGCGGTGAGCCCTGAGGCCTCAAAGCTATTAGACAGCACTTCGGGCATTAATCTTGACAAAAAACACATATCGTCCTCCCCCGACCCCAGCAGCAAACGTAAAATGGCTGCAACACTTCATGCACCTTCACACACAGCATCCGCTGCTGCATCAGCCTCACCGCTGAAGAGACCAGTCACACAAAGCGAGCAAAAGGATGAGACTGACGGAAGTTGGTGTCAGACACAAGTACCTGAAGCGGTGGCTGAGAAGTCTGTGGTGGCGCCAGTTACTCCAGCAGTGGGGCCAGGTACAGGGGTGGATGGAGGACTAGAAGTTAGGCTCAGGGGCAATGAGAGTCCAGTAGATAGGCAGGACACGAATGCCAGAAGAACAGATAGATACAGCGCTGAGTTTAGTATACCAAGAGCAGGTGCTACACCGGGACAGGCTTGCTATGCAGTTGGAAGCTCTGCTAGCTTGGGCCGTCATGCCACACCATACAATCCAGAGGTTGGGGCTATGGGGATGGCTGGGAGCTATGGGAGTCCATACAGTTCCCTGTATACGAGTGGAGGAGGTGTAGGGAGGTATGGAACTGGGCTACAGCACAGTGGGGGGACTTCAAGCGATTGGCAAATGGACAGTGTGATCGAGCAGATAGAAAAGCAAATGGCTGCTGTGCTGGAGAAGATCGAGGGAGACATGCCATCGCTCCTAGAGCAAATCAGTGACTGTCCTGCTGAGCAACCTCGAGCTCGGAGCACACACGCTTCTCCCGCCACCTCTCGTGCACGCCCCTCACAGCGGTCCACATCTGCAACCACCGGCACCCCACCACCACTTCCTACCTCTCCCAGACCTGTGCTGCCATCTCTTCCTCACATTAGCATTCCTCCTCCTGCCTATCCCCCACCATCTCCACCCACAGAAGCCTCACCCCAGGCGCTGGGAGAGCAGGAAGACAGAGATGGACAGGCGGCTCCTGCTCATTCCAGCCAGTCACCAAGACCTGGGATAGGCAGGGGACTATGAGGCAGGTGTGCATGATGCAATACACAAAGGGAAAAATACCTGGAACACTGTATTCATAGTTAAACTTAAGGATTTAATGACTGTCTCACCCAGAAGGACTGCCTAATTGTGCTCAAAAAGAGAAGTTATTACACTGTTGTTTGGTTTGGCTGCATATACCAGATGATCCTACCCCCCTCTGACATTCCAAACACTTTCGTCACTGGAGTCTAGAGGGATTAGAGTACAATATATCTCTGTACGACAGCTTCACAGATCAAGATCTTAAAAGTTGGTTATGCTAAATCCAGATTGTGTGCCTAAATGTTTACCACACAACCACCTCATATGGAAATCCAAGCACTCAACAAATTTGCAAATTATGAAGCTGCACAAATAAGAATGGCAAAATCCTCAACTAACAGTGAAAGAAAAGCTCTAAATAAAGTATTGTCCCCTAAAAACTGTAAATAAACAGAATCAAACTAGGTTCCTAAGTCATATTTTTCTTCCATGGTGTGAACTTCCTCATATCCAAAGTGACATTTACTTTTTTTCCTTTTTGCTCAAAGCAGATTGTCCCATGATTTTTTTTCAGTTACTATGTATTTATGTGGCTAGTTATTCTGTTGTGATGGTTGGTGTCACAAAGTTGTACAGAAATATGTGAAACTGATCTGATAAAGCCATTCCCCTGGTTGCAGGAAATTATAATTTGTTTTATTAAACGGTATATTTAAACTTAAACTGTCACTTAGACTTATGAGTTGTTCCACATCTGCCGGAGAGCTGGGGGAAATATACTGTATAAAGGCTTTGCAATAACACAGTAACACTTACATTTTCTCTCCTTTTTTCCCCAAACATTTCCAGATAGTTTGTTTTCATTTGCTCCAGTTTTGTCAGCACATTCATTTGGTACCGTTAACTGGACAGTCCTGCCTATTTTATCCTTTTCATCATAAAACTGTTCTGACTTTTGTTCTGCTATTGGGTGTATGTAATACCAGATTCTGTGCTTTTCTCCTGAACAAGTCTAGATCTCCACTATTCTGTCCCTATGTAAAATGTGCACTGTTTGCAAGTCTTTCAATAAAAGTAAGTCAGTAAATACATGCATATATATTGAGTTGTTTAAAATCATTTGATCACGCTTCAAAAAAAACATTTTAGAATTACAGCCGAGTTTTGTTTTGTTTTTTACGTGCTTAATCAACATTTATCCAAAAGGCACATTTCTGACAGGCGTTCTATTATGTTATCCTATGTGCCTACAAGTCCCATAAGGCACTGCGTGAACTTCGGTTTAGTCCATGCTTGTAAGGGTACGGGGGTGGAAAAAGTAGTCTTGTTTCTAAATAAACAACTAAACCACAAAGCAGTGTAATATTCAGTACGCTTTATCTTCTAGATGGGATGTGTGAGCGTTAACGATTAATTAAAAGACAGAGCAGACACAAACCAATCATATTCATTTTCAATTAACCCCAAGACCCAGAATGATGGTTGTGCCTGTAACGTGCACATGTTGCTGCTTTGCTTTGCTTTCAACTGAAATAGAGTGAGGGGAAACGGTTTGGGAACAGCCGGACAGGCAGCCGTCCAGCGGAAAAAACTCACACAGAGCCCGCCACCGTGACACACTTTTCACTTTGCAGTCAGTGGCGGTGTTGAATTGTCACCTTGGTTGTTGTTTTTCTTTGCTTAAGCAGAAGGCGATTTTTAATACTCCAGATCAGGCCGAGTAAATATCGGATGTGGTAAGTTCTGCACACTTGTGTAAGCTCTCGTCCTGGTTATGTTAGCCGCAGCTAGTTTGCTAATGTTAGCTAGTTAGCTAACATAGCGGCACAAGACGGGGAAAAAGTCGCTGGGTGGCTAGATAGCTCGAAAGCTAGCCGCACACAAGCTAACAACTACGCAGTCTTTTGATGTGCGTTATCGATAGTCGTTAATATTAGTTGCAGGCGGCTGAGCGAACCATTTAAGCTCCTTGCTCCGCTAACGGTAGCTAACAAGACACTGACACGTAACTGTTAACGGCAAATTAGCATTTGTACATTTTTATGTGCACGGGGTTGCTGTTTTAATTAATGTTAGGCGATAAATAACGTTAATGGTATCTAGAAGGCTAGTTGCTTCAAACATTTGATGGATACTACGTTGAAAGACAGACACGAGCTAACTGGCATCACGAGCGTACATGCTGGCACTATTTTTTTTCCTCGTATATCCGTTTGTATATGTAGGGTTCCCGTTTCGATAGCACGTTTATCGGCGTTATCACAGTAACCTAACACTGGCTAGTCTGTGTTTAGCTTGTCAAGTTAGGCAGCCTATTATTCGGACATCATTGATATTCGTATGCTTCAGTTCAAAACATTTTCTAGTTGGAAGATGAAAATAGGGGATCACCTCGACATGTGTACCCGAGTATATGCGGCCCACTCTTTTTTTTTTTTTTTTTCTGGGCCTTTGTCATTTACTAGGCACCCCCTCCCCCAATACTCTTCTGCAAGGAATGCTCACCCCTAACCTCAGTGTGACTAAAACGCCCAGACGCTCAGCATCACTAGCTAATAAGGATCGTACACTATCCGACTTGAGTAGTGATAATTGCTGAATTCATAAAATAGTCAAAACAATCGGTGTGTTAAGTGGAATGTAGCAAATTGTGCTCCAGTGAGAGTATATCTAATGGCGTTTAACTGTGAAATGTGTTCTTTCTGATGGTGCATTGTTGCAAGTTTGGTGTTCAGCTTTGTTTATGGAGTTCACATGAAGATGACTGGTCCTTGCTAATCTGCCTCTGAAACAAAGGTGTTGTTACTGATGAGTTACATTCAGCTCCGTTAAGGGAGAATCCTTTCATGCAATGGTCTCAGACATACCCGCAATTATTTTTCTCATTAAGTGTTGGGTTTTTTCATTAGATTATTGGAGATCCTACTGTTCATTGTACAGTAAGATATTTGGCATGCATCCTCTCGTAGCGAGGGCGGGATCAACGCGCTTTAGCTTGGGCTTGAAGAGCCAATGAGCCGAGGACCTGGATGAGCAGCGTGCTTGCAGCCACCCTTTCCTGTTGAATATTTCAGCCCCTGCGTCACAGCTCCTCCGCCCCTTTCTCCCCATCTGCCATTTTGGTTTTGTTCCTGTCTGCAGTCGCAAAGCCAGCAGCGCAATTACATAGGAGAGACTATCGGCACAACGACATAGTGACTCGACAATATAGTGCAGACCACCCCAATCCCGCATCGCGTTTCTTTTCTCTGTACAAATCGTCGAATATACAATCAGCGTTTTTACTGACAGCTACACACAGCAGGAGAGGAGCGGGTTCGCATTGGGAAGGGACCGAGAAGGATTATTGGTAAGGAAAAGGAAATCAATGGAGCACGAGTGTAGTGGCTTGGCTTGTATTCGCGGTGTTTATGTTAAGTGACAAAGTTAAATTGTCTGTTTGTTAGATGCCTAGACATTTACCCATATCCACATAGGAGCTGTGGTAGACTACTGTCAAATCCGCTGCTCTCCAGTGCGAGGTCGGTTGGAGTGTAGCCACAGCTGCTAGCTTGTAAAATTGTGTTCCGCACTGAGGGTAATGCGGGCCTAGGCCGAGCTGCTAATGGATAAGCTGACAAGCTGGTGTTTTCTTCCCTCTAAGTTATTAATGTTTAGACTCTGTCCACTTGCCAAATCACTTAACCGATTAGTTGCTCGGAACCTACTTAGTTTTCTATTGGTGCTGTTGTCTGACAGTTAATTAATATTTTTCCACACGTTGAGATCTTTAAATCGACTGCTACCCGCTAACGTTTTCTAGTAGGATTGGCAAACTACAGTAACAGCCGGGCGGCTTTGCTGTATCATGCCGGACGCCTTCATTTTCGGTTTTGACAAGCGCGACCGTTCAGTTAACGGTGATATGAAGGCTATTTTAGGCTGGTTGCAGTCGTATGAAAATTTGCCCAGGCCTCGTCATAATTTAAAGTCGTAGAGAGGGTTATAAACTGATACGTGTGCCTTGGGAAATGCACGGAAGTTGGCGCCGCATTGGATGCGGAAATTGTGCCCGACCTTTTTTTTTTTTTTTTTTTTTTTTTTTTTGTGCACCCAGATTGTATTTGAAAAACGCTGCGGCCCTCCGAGTGCAGAGGTTTATCGCGACTACTGCGTTAATCAGAAATCTAAATACATAAGTAAATGCATTGCTATTAAATGTTGCCGTTTAGAGCTTTCTTGTAACGTCGCCATCTACAACTTAGTTGCAGCACAGTGTGGTCCTTGTGTCCGCACCTGCCAGCCATTGTGTGGTATTGCTCAGTTTACCGCAGTGAACTTTTAATGATTCAGCTCTTTTCCTTGAAACATGTTGGGTGTCGATAAATCCCAGGAAAAAACAATAGAAGTATGTAAACAAACCTGTGCTTTCTGTGTGTATGAAAGAACCGTAATGCTATTCATGTCTCTTCCCAGCCTCAGTTCGTTTTCTAGCAGATTTGTGTTTGGCCTGAAGCCAGCCCAGCTGCTCTCTAGGCTAAAAATCCTCTCTTCAAAATGAGGGGGACTGGTTAGCCTTTAGTTTAGGTATTTATTATAATGGAACCATAGCAACGAATTATAAAATTACTGAAGTTTATATGAATTGGAATCAGTTGGCTTCTGAGAACCTTCAGGAAACCCAGGCTTGTTGACAGTGTGCCGTCTTTCTTTTTTTTTCTTAATGATGTAAAATGTCTTTCTTTTATTCTAGATTTATTGCAAACTACCAAATTGTTATAGGGCAGTTGTTAACTGGTAACATTCATGTGCTTGAATGACAACTTAATTTATGATGGTGGTTAATGCACAGATGTCCAGCTCGCCGCTGTCCAAGAAGCGTCGCTTGTCAGGAACAGAGACGAAGACGGGATCCCACTGCTCCTCCTCTAACTCTGTCAGAACTGATCTGTCCCACACACCTGCCAACGTGAGTGCAAACACATCTACTCTATAGAGTGAGTAGAACTTGTAACGTAAACTGATTGCACTTCGTGTTGTTTTCCCAGGGCATGGCTAAGAATGGCAATGATGCTGAGATCGATGAAGGCCTGTACTCAAGACAGCTGTAAGCTTCTTTTTTTTCCTTTTTGTGATGTTGGACTTGATGGTTATTGGGCTTGACATCTACCAATGCATAATGATGCCAATGGTTCTTTATGTCATTATTTAGTTACGTGCTGGGCCATGAAGCTATGAAGCGCATGCAGAACTCCAATGTCCTCATCTCTGGTATGAGAGGCCTTGGAGTTGAGATTGCCAAGAACGTGATCCTGGGAGGAGTTAGAAGTGTCACTATACATGACGAAGGAGTTGCAGAATGGAGAGACCTCTCTTCCCAGGTGTGTGAAAGCACAGATATTTAAATTAAAAATTTTTTGCAGTAGTTTATTTTTCCCGATTAAGTTACCGTATTTTCACGACCATAAGACGCACCGTACTAAAAGGCCCAGTCTCCGTTATGTGTGCCATTACTGCATTTAACACACACATAAGGCGCACCTGATTATAGGGCGCATACAAGTATGCGTGTTTAAAAATAAAGCGGGAGCAAAACTGAGTTTGGTACTCACATTTTTTATTACCGGTAATTGTCATCAATCAAACCCATCGAAGTCCTCATCCTCTGTGTCTGAACAGCTGCGCTAAATCTCCATCAAACATGCCAGGTTCACTTTCTTCACTGTCAGAGTCACTTTCCGTGCCGTGCGGCTCCTCAGAAATGATGCCGGCTTTTGCGAAAGCTCGAACAACAGTGCCAGCAGACATGTTAGCCCAAGCATCTACAATCCATTCGCAAATTGTGGCGTAACTCGCCCGGCGCTGCCTTCTACTCTTAGTGAAACTGTGGTCTCCATCGGTCATCCATCGCTCCCACGCCGCTCGCAGCCTTACTTTGAACGGCCGGTTCACACCGATGTCCAGCGGTTGGAGTTCCTTTGTCAGGCCTCCTGAATGACAGCAAGCTCACAGTTCATTTGCTGCACTTGTTTTTTCACATCGGCTGTGAGATGGGCACGCATAGAGTCACAGATCAACAGCGATGGTGATGCGTGGAAAAAACCACCTGGTCTCCTTACATACACCTCCCTCAGCCAGTCTTTCATCATTTCCTCATCCATCCAGCCCTTCTCATTTGCCTTAATGATGATTTCTGCTGGAAACTTCTCTTTAGGCAAAGTCTTTCTCTTAAAAATCACCATAGGCGGCAGTTTCTGTCCATTAGCATGGCAGCCAAGCACAACAGTAAAAGAAGACTTTTCGTGCCCCGTTGTGCGTATCGCTACCGTGCTGGTCCCCTGCTTCTCCACAGTGTGACTCACCGGGATGTCAAAAGTGAGCGGCACCTCGTCCATGTTTGTGATGTGGCTGGGCTGGATGTGTTTGTCGGCGATGTGTTTGCTGCAGTAGGAGCGGAAGATGGCCAGCTTTTCCTTATAATCCGCTGGAAGTTGCTGCGCTACCGTAGTCCTGGTCCGGATGGAAAAATGGCACCGTTTCATAAAACGAAAGCACCAAGACGGACCTCCTCGGAAATGTTCAATTTTCATTTCTTCTGCTAGCGAAACTGCTTTTAGTCGAATGGTGAAGTCGAAACGCTTCTCCCACTCGTTCTTTGCTCGATGATCCACCGCTCGAGTCTTTCCTCCAACTCGGGCCACCTCGCCTTATGTCTGCGGAAACTCAGCTGCGTCTTCTTGACCTGTCGGAGCTCGTTTTCCAGCTTCCTCCACTTGCGAACCATCGATTCATTAATCTTAAATTCTCTCGCGGCTGCTCGATTTCCATGTTCCTCCGCGTAGCTGATGGCCTTCAGTTTAAACTGTGCTTCATAAGCGTGTCTCTTTGCCATTTTCAGGGTTGTTAAAACAACGATGTTCCACATAATGCACATACCTGTTCTTTTATACAGGTATGTGCGATTGTCCCGGTATATACGATCAACGCCCACACTTCACCCTTTAGCGTTCTCATGGTGTTCTCTACTACGTCCTCCTTACAACACACAGGGCGCACTGCACTATAGGGCGCGCCGCACTTTTTAAAGAAAATCTAAGGCTTTTATGTGCGCCTTATAGTTGCGAAAATACGGTACACAAGGGAATTGCAGTTTGTGGACTCGCCTGTTGTCTGAGCACGATTCCAAAGTGCACTGTGGCTTTATCTATTGAGTTATGTGTTGTTGTGTATTGCTAACATCCAGAAAGGGTACTAAAGCCACCCCCACCCATGAGCTGACCCAGATTTACCAGTGGGTGGCCTCTTCCCAGTTTCATAATCGTAGTACAGCCAGTCTGTTAAAGGACATAATTTCAGCAGAGTAGATTGCGTTTATTTGTCTGTGAAATCCTGTTATCTCATCAAACTGCAAACATGTATGAACAGATTCCTTGGGTGTTAACTTGAGGCAGTTTTCTGGTGTTGTTGCTACAGAAGTGTCATCGTGGTTAGACACAGATTTTAAGACTCGCTTGGGAACATAGTCATTTTATACGAATGATGTTGGGATATGACATTTTTTCATTTAAAAAGATACACTGGTATTGTGGCTTCTATTATAAGACACACCCCTAATTTATTTACAGGGCAGCTTAAGTGTATTGCATTTGCATTGTACATTTGTGTTTTCAATTATGTGATTCGGTCCTAATAACAGAAATATGGAAAAAGAAATGGTTAACCTGTAGTTTAAGAAAGCACTTATTGTTGATGTGCTTCAGGAGCTCAAATAATGCTTTGAAGTTTTGAGACCAAATTTTACATTTAGTCTATATTTCATTTTACCTTAAACTTGGGTTTCTTTGCTTGGTTTTCTCTGGGCTGACAGTCCAAACTGGTTTAGGGCAAATGAACCAGCCAAGACCACTTAACAATACAATGTTAGTCCACTTCCAAACTGAGTTGGGTGGGATTTCTTCTCTTTTCATCTAATCACTGCTTAGCTTTCATAAATATAACAGCATAACTACAAATAAAACTCATCTGCTCTTGATAACCATTTTAATGTTATGGACTTAAGCGTGAGAATGCAGGGAGTACACTGTGGTCAGTCAAGCCGTTTAAGTGGTAGTCTGTTGTTTTTATCCTCGTTGACACATTCTGAAGTCCTTTCAAAAGAAAAGGCGGACCCACAGAAGAATATGGCTAAACACACAAATGAAGTAAAGTTCACACTGAGTCAATGTTATTCACTAGAATATTCCTTAATGTCATGTTTGGCTATAGTATTGGCAGTTATTGCTTAATGACAGCATCAGTATTTCTGTATGGCTAGTTTTACCTTCGGGAGGAGGACCTGGGCAAGAACAGGGCAGAAGTGAGTCAGGCCCGCCTGGCTGAACTGAACAGCTATGTTCCTGTGACTGGTTACACTGGACCACTGACTGAAGACTACTTGACCAAGTTCCAGGTATAAATTTAGCATAAGAAAACTCCCTAGTCATTTTACCATTTCGGAAAGAGTTTTTAATTTTGTCTTATTTTGAAATCTAGGTGGTAGTGCTGACTAACTCAACTCTGGATGAGCAGCAGACTCTAGGAGAGTTCTGCCACAGCAAGGGAATCAAGCTGATTGTTGCAGACACTCGTGGTCTGTTTGGGTAAGATTAAGACTCTGTTTAGTGTTCACATGCAGTGCATCCGTCAGCATCTAATGTTTTTGTGCTCTAATTTCTCTTTTGTAGTCAACTTTTCTGTGACTTTGGAGAAGAGATGATTGTGTATGACACCAATGGAGAGCAGCCATTAAGTGCTATGATTTCCATGATCACAAAGGTTAGTCTTGGTTCTTTTATCCCCCCTGACAATGCTGATTTTTCTTTTTAACTGCTACCTGCTTTTTAGGAGTAAATTAAAGCTTCATGGCAGCAGTGCCTGAAAAGTTGCACATTTTGGTTTCCCCAGGACAGTGCAGGGGTCGTGACATGTCTGGATGAAGCTCGTCATGGCTTCGAGAGTGGAGATTATGTTACGTTTACTGAGATTCAGGGTATGACTGAGCTCAATGGTTGCAAGCCGGTCGAAATTAAAGTTCTTGGTAAGAACACACTCTTTTTCTTTTTTTTGTTCCACCATTGAATACATTTTGGTCACTCTGTTATGAGTTTACAAGTTCATGCAATGTCCTGTATTTTACTAGGTCCATACACCTTCAGCATCTGTGACACGAGTGGCTTCACAGATTACATAAGAGGAGGAATAGTTTCCCAGGTTAAAATGCCCAAGAAGATCAGTTTTGTAAGTAGCTGCCGTTTTGCACATGGCATTACTAGCATGATCTCATTTCCACAGATGGTGTAGTGTGAATTCTCATGGTAATACCAATATAACCTTACCATCTGGCATTGCTGTCACCAGTGGAAAAGCCCAGCTTCACTACCTTGCGTTTCTTTCCCTGTTCAGAAATCTCTCTCCTCATCGCTGGCCCAGCCTGAGTTCCTGATGACAGACTTTGCCAAGATGGAGTTTCCAGGACAGATGCACCTAGGCTTCCAGGCTATCCATGCCTTCCAGAAAAAACATGGCCATCTTCCAGCACCTTGGAGCCAGGTACATATCACTCATGATGGTGGGATCTTCTTGGAAAGGGGGAACCACTTTGATTAAATGCTTGTGCTAAAATAAAATAGTTCCGCATAAAAAAGTGCAGCACAACACAGCAAAAATAAAGTCTGTTTATAGTTAATATTTTGTAATTTACCGTGAACTGTGTGCATTCCAGGCGGATGGTGAAGAGCTATTGGCATTGGCCAAAGACGTGAACTCTGCTCAGACTGGGTCGGCCAAAGTGGAACAGCTGAATGAATCTCTTATCAAAAAGATGTCATATGTTGCTGCTGGTGACCTGGCCCCTGTCAATGCCTTCTTTGGAGGGCTGGCTGCACAGGAAGTGATGAAGGTCAGTGGAAAGCTGTATGCAAATTGAAGATGAAAGCTTTGTCCCTACAATATTAAGTGTAGTTGTTCGTTATATTAAAGAAAAATCTATTTTAATCAACAGGCACTGATAAGCCCGTTCTTATCAATGCTTATGAAGAGTAATTTTACATTGAGTATGATTAGACGTGTTTTGAAATGGAGAAGGGTTTCCTGTATTTCATGTGCTGTTTGATGTTTTAGGCATGCACAGGAAAATTCATGCCCATAATGCAATGGCTGTACTTTGATGCCCTGGAGTGCTTGGCTGAAGAGGAGGGATTCATGCTCACAGAGGAAGAGTGTGCCCCTGTAGGTGTTCAAAGCATATTCAAAATGCAAGTACTGAATGTAGTTGCAATAAATGATGGTGCTAAATTTGTTATGTCTTTTTCTCCAAGAAAAACTGTCGATATGATGGACAGGTTGCAGTGTTTGGCACCAAAATGCAGGATTTGCTTGCCAAACAGCGTTACTTCTTGGTGAGTGTCAGTGTAAAAGTTCTGTTGCCTTCTTCAATTTCCTGTTACTAGGAAGTTTTAAAAAATAAGGTTGCCAGAAAAATGTTGTGCAAAAGACAAAAACTTAGAAATACCTTTATGCCACTATAAAATACTATGAGCTAAAGTCTGATGAAGAATATTTCTTGGTGCTGTTCTCAGGATGCTAGGGGAAATGGATCTTATGAGATCTTTAGTGGTAGCGTTTATCTTTTTGCTCTTGTGCCTAAAATTGTCCAACAGAAAGTTCATTCTTGTTTGAATGCTCGGTTGAGGTTTTTTTGTTTTTGTTTATTTATAATTTGATTTAATTGCACAGTGACAAAGAACGCTGTCAGTTCTTGGGATATTCATGGGCAGTTATTTACTATTTGAGATCGTGAGTGAGATGGTGGCAGCTGCATCTAAGCCAAAATATATCAGCTGTTAGTTCTTTGTCTCATAATTGGCACAATAGTGTATCGACACTGCCATGTTAATTGAGTGCCACCCACCATGTCCCAGTGCATGTCAGAGCTGTTGGGTTTAACCTTTCTGGTGGGAATCCGGCAAAAAGACTGTCAGCTTTACCCACTAACCATAAGCATTTCTCTGACAGTGAGTGACACGTGTAAATGGAAGGTTCAACTGTATGACGACCCATTATAGCTTTATTCACAAATTTCTAATCCTTCCAGGTTGGGGCTGGTGCCATTGGTTGTGAGCTGCTGAAAAACTTTGCCATGATTGGACTGGCTGCTGGGGAGGGAGAGGTCATTGTGACTGACATGGACACCATAGAGAAATCCAACCTCAACAGGCAGTTCCTCTTCAGACCTTGGGACGTTACGGTCTGTATCATCTTAACTCGACTTGTTTGATGAACTCTATTGATCGATGTTTCCGCACAGCACTCTTTATCCTGTAACACCGAAGTGCACTTATAGATTATGTTTGTATGTTGATAGAGGCAATTTAAACTTCAGTGTGTGTACGTGTGTGTGTGCGTGTACGTACGTGTGTGTGTGTTTTCTTAAAGTTTAAAAAGTCAAAGCAAATTTACCAGCTCCTAACAAACTGAGACTTGAGAGCAGCTTTGTACCTGTAGTATCACTAGACTACTAAATGCTAGTATGCACTATCAGTTAATCTGAGGTTATCTGATGCCCAAAAGAAACTGATGGGAGGAACCCTCACATGACGTAAGCTGTTGGACACCAATATTTTTAAAGGAGTGCACATTTTGTTGTGTCCCTGGAAAAGAAAGCATTAATGTGGACAGCAGTGACCTCTGTACAGAATGTCTCCTCTGATCTTTGTTCTTTTGGTCACCTATGATAATGTTATTAGTGAGTTGATTGTTTAGTGTGTGTGTGTGTGTGTGTTAACAGAAAATGAAGAGTGACACGGCTGCTGCTGCAGTGAAACTGATGAACCCGGCAATCAAGATCACAGGTCACCAGAACAGAGTGGGCCCTGACACAGAAAGGATCTACGATGACGACTTCTTTGAAAGCCTTGATGGAGTTGCCAATGCACTGGACAACGTTGATGCACGTAAGAGATGATGAGACATTAAGAATAACTGCTTAATAACTAGGGGGAAATGGATTCAGTAAAAAAAAAAAAAAAAACGTGCGTTTTCCTCTAATGTTCAGGGATGTATATGGATCGGAGGTGTGTGTACTATCGTAAACCCTTACTGGAATCAGGCACTCTGGGTACCAAAGGCAATGTCCAGGTTGTGATCCCTTTCCTCACCGAGTCCTACAGCTCCAGTCAAGATCCACCTGAGAAGTCCATCCCCATCTGCACCCTCAAAAACTTCCCAAATGCCATTGAACACACGTTGCAGGTTAGTATATGCAGAGCCGGAGAGTCTCAGAGTGTGAGACTGGCCAGGCAGGATCAAATCTGACGCTTGGAGTCAGCGTGGCCCACAAAGTAGTATTGAGAACAGCCATACAGAAACCTTTGTGTTAATCTTTACTTTAAAAGACTCCACCTGGTGTACCAACTACACAATGCACACATGTAATAGAGGAGTTAATCACTTCAGCACTATATGCTTCAGAGAATTTTATTGCATTACCTGTTTCTTCATATGCTTGATATCTTCATATAGGGTTTTGTTTTTTTAATAGCACTGTGTGTGGTTAGTGTGTCACAGTGTGAATGGAACTATTGTAGGTTTACCAAATATTTCGTACTTCTATTATTGAACTGCTGTCCTTGTGGTTCTTTCTGTGCAGTGGGCCCGCGATGAGTTTGAGGGACTATTCAAACAACCCCCAGAAAATGCCATGCAGTACCTCACGTATGTCGCTTTTCCTTGTCATTCTAATGCAATCACCTGTCAGCATTTTACTTTCATCGTAGAAATTCTTCACTGATAAAATGACTTTTCATTAGTGGACAAATTTCCTCATTAAGTCTCATAAGTGTTTGTGGATTGTTGGTAATTCAGTACTTATAAACTTGTATAACTTGCCTTTCAACTAAGAATCAATCTTGTAAATGTCACAGCCCCCTCTTGGTTCTCGTGGCGCCATTGAGCTGTCTTCTTGTAAAATCTAACCCAAACCTCATGCTCGAAATAATTCATAAAATCAGCCTGCAGAGTAAATGGTTTAAAAAAAGATGACAGCTCTTCACATCGTCGAAACTAGTCAATGAGGTTTATAATTTCCATTCTTGCAGAGATCCTAAGTTCATGGAGCGTACTCTGAAGCTTCCAGGAGCTCAGCCTGCGGAGGTGCTGGAGGCTCTTTATAAGAGTCTTGTCACAGATTGCCCCCAAAACTGGGCTGACTGCGTAGCTTGGGCTCGCAACCACTGGCAGTGTCAATACAGCAACAACATCCGCCAGCTACTGCACAACTTCCCACCAGATCAGGTACAAAGTGAAGGTGCTACGAGATGAATATCAGTTTCTAACCGTTATTGTCTGATCTTGGTTTTACGCGTCTTATCAGCTGTTTGCAGCTATAGTTGCATTGGTGGTATTCATTTCAGCAACAAGAAAAGTGTTGTCATTTTTCATACAGTATTGGAATATTAACTTATGCAACAGATTATATGAAGATGTAACTTCTGCAATGGCCACACGTTATGTCTTGTCTTCTGTTTTTGAGCTCTGTGCAGGTCGGCTCAGTGACACCAAATTTAGTGAGAGGTGCTGCTGTGTGTTACAGCACGTGTTAGCACAGAGTAGCATAGCAGCTGATAATCTGATTTTAGCTTATAGCATGAAAGTTGTCACAAACATGGTAAACCATACTCGGACCGTGATATTGGTTTTGAACATTTCTAAAATCGTTTGATGGCAGATAAATTATTTTAGTAAGTCACAAAAACATTGTCATGATTAAGAGACTTTTATATAAAAGTAAACTACTTTACACTCTTGTGTAAAGACAGTTTGGGGCTTCCTGTGTACTTATTCATGCCAGTTTGTACATCTCATTTCCCCTGAAAAGCCATTTATAGATGGTGGGCATACATTAGAAACAGCAGAAATTACATTGTTAAACTTCAGCTGAGTCAAACGGCAGTTTGAGTTGCTGCGTATCTATTGCACGAAAGGCTGCCTAGTGGCTCAGTCAGCAGTACTGACGCTGAACCACAAAACCCTAGTTTGCATCTGTAGTTTCTCACCCCCTTTCCTGTCATTTATCCACAGTTTCCTGTTTAATAAATATGCAATTGACACAAAAATTACAAAATGGACATGAAAGGTTTCCATTATAGCACTTATACATTTATCATCTGTCTTTTAGCTCACTAGTTCCGGTGCTCCCTTCTGGTCTGGCCCAAAGCGATGTCCTCACCCGTTAGAATTCAGCACTACCAATGTAAGTGTGCCGCTGTCATTTATAAGCTTAATATTACCGGAGTCTAGTCCAGCCAGGCTCAAACTAATGAATGTTGTTTTCAGGAGCTGCATATGGACTATGTTGTGGCAGCAGCCAACCTGTTCGCTCAAACATACGGCCTGCAAGGCAGCACCGATCGTGCAGGTGTGATCAAGATCTTGCAGGATGTCAAGGTGCCCCCTTTCACCCCACGTTCAGGAGTTAAAATCCACGTCTCTGATCAGGAACTGCAAAATAACAATTCCTCTATTGGTATGTTCACATGTGGTTGTGTAATAAAGCATATTTTGGGGGGATGTTACATCAGCTAAGAGTTGTTTGTGAATCTTGTACGGAGTCATGTGTCATTGTGGATGCTTTGACAGTAATGCAACCATTGATCTTGTGATTATGCAGATGATACCAAACTGGAAGAGCTGAAAGCCATGTTGCCTTCACCAGAGTCCTTCCAGTTCAAACTCACCTCCATTGACTTTGAAAAGGTAAGGCGTCTCCTTTTGTCAGCTTTAATGAAGATAAATAACATTTGTTTAATTTATTACAGTTGCCGGTAGCAAAGCTAGTCAGTGGCATTGAGGACTTTGTTCTTTTTATCTGAAAGATTCAATAAAACACAGCATCTGGCTTTGCAGTGAGGCCAATTGGAAACCTAGTCTGTTAATAATAATGAGAGTAAGAAAGTATTGTTTCCATAGCTTTCAAGGCTAACTCTGCTTAGATGCCTTTAAGTGGTGCACTGCCAGAACATTGTAACTCTCACGCTAGAATTTCAACCTTTTAATATAACTTGAATCAACACTACTGGTACTTCTGGTTTGTAATGGCTGTGGCCTATATGTTAACAGGATGATGACACCAACTTTCACATGGACTTCATTGTGGCAGCCTCCAACCTGAGAGCAGAGAACTATGACATCCCCCCCACAGACAGGCACAAGGTAAGAAAACAGACCCAGCTGCTCTCACACTGGTGTTAATTGGGAAATGTGCCTGCTAATAGTATTCGTTTTGTAATAGTAATGAAAAAACATTTGAGAGTGCACTCTGTGAAAACAAACAACTTAAACTCAACCTCAGAAATTTACATTTTGCTTTTTCTCTATGTGCACTATAAAGTTTGGGGGGTGTTTTTGTTGTTGTTTGTTTGTTTGTTTGGTTTTTTCCCTTCATCACTGTCCTTTTAATCACCAAACAGAGCAAACTGATAGCTGGTAAGATCATCCCTGCTATCGCCACTACCACAGCAGCAGTTGTCGGCCTAGTGTGCTTGGAGCTCTTCAAGATTATCAAAGGACACAAGAAGCTGGAGTCCTACAAAAATGGCTTCATGAACTTGGCCCTGCCTTTCTTTGCCTTCTCTGAACCCATTGCTGCTCCAAAACACAAGGTAAGCAAATACGTTACCATTTGCTGAGATTTTAAAAAGATGCGCACGATGTCTGCGCTGTAGAGAAATGTTTGACTCCAGTATAATAAACTCCTGTGATGATTAAGCCATGCTAATACTGATGCACTAGTCAGATGCATTTTGCACTGCCTGGGTGTAAGTGAGTTCAACTTGTCTTCTCACACTGATGGCATCAGTGTGTGCTGAGGAGAAATTTTAATGTAATAACTGGTTTTCTTATTGAGCTTATAATTAAGATCTCTTATAATTAATATGTATATACTTAAAATACATTTTTTCGCAGTACTATGAAATCGACTGGACGCTGTGGGATCGCTTTGAGGTCACAGGACTGCAGCCCAATGGGGAAGAAATGACACTCCGACAGTTTCTGGATTACTTTAAAGTATGTTGAGCTCATGGTTTGGTTTTTGGTTGCTTTTCTCCACACCGACATGTTCTTGGCATACAATTAACCACGATCTGTTTCTGTTCTGTATTAGAATGAGCATAAGTTGGAGATCACCATGCTTTCTCAGGGAGTGTCCATGTTGTATTCGTTTTTCATGCCTGCTGCCAAACTTAAAGAGAGACTGGACCTACCGTGAGTGCACGTGCATACACCTGCTTCCTCATTTGCATGCTGGAATTTTAAAGTTTGTATTCACTGGTTTTCTTTCTGTGTCCTGCAGTATGACGGAGATTGTGACGAAGGTGTCCAAAAAGAAGCTGGGCAAACACGTGAAAGCCCTGGTGTTTGAGCTATGCTGTAACGACCTTTCAGACGAAGACGTGGAAGTGCCCTATGTCAGATACACCATCCGCTGAGCTCCGCACTGAGCCCACCCGCAGGAGGGTGGGAGTTACAGGGGGGAGATGGGGATGGGGGTGTTCTGAGTGAGGAGCTAAAATGGGGATTGGGGGTGCGTGGGTTGATCCAGGTCAGCTGTACTGGATCAATCAGTATTTTTTTAGGCCTGTGGTTTGTGTAAACCTGTGCCTGAGTGTACATAGCCCCAGTAAGCTGAATTAAGAATAACTGTATATGTTAAGAATCCAGTTGGTTCTTGGCTGTGGGAACAGGGGTGTCACTGGAGGAAGGGAGCATGTACACTGGACATCCTGATGTTTCTCAAAAGCACCAACCTCTTGAGTGAATTGATAAGCCTTAGTGGTCTCTTGGTACTCCATATCCCAACCAGTGTCCCTAAAAACCATCACTCTTATTGGCCTTCAGCAGTAATGGAGGTTTTTGTTTGATTTTTAATCTAATCCACCTTCTTCCCTCCACTATACTTGCTCTCTCCCTCTTCCAACCTCTGTCTCATAGACACAGTCCCACATTAGTTTCTTTTGTTTTGTTTTTTCTTAACATATGCACCTAATTAATATGTAAAAGGTCAGCCCAGGAGACACCAATAAGCCCAAGCCTTTCCTGACTGGATATCTGACTATCTCACACCACCTGAATACCCCTGCCAGTGTGAGGTACCCCTACACCCTCATTAAACCCACTCTGTGGCTTTGGGAGGGGTTCGTGCACATGACATTGGTTTTCTCTTTCTCATTATATTTTATGTGTTTTGTTATTTTCCATTTTATTTTTTGGGTGGTTGGACAGAGTTTTGGCGCACACACGTGGTAGATCCTAAACTGTCTTTCTACTTTGTTAACTCCAAATGACTTAACTGTAAGAACAGGGCAACGAGATGTATCTTGAAACGGGAGCACTTAGTGTGATAGTGAATAAAGATGTAAAAACATACTGAAGAAGACTGTGTGGTTATTTTTGTGTCTCACACACACACACACACACACACCGACCGTGTCAGTGTCATTCAGCAATGTTAAAGTGTCAGAGGTTTGTTTTTCCTGTCTGACCTGTTTCGTGTTAATGAGAAGTTTCATTATTAAACACATCCGGGAAATGCTGCCTGAATACCAAGATACCAAATGACAGTGACGAGAGTAATCAGATTTCTTTTTTCTTCCCCTTTTACTCCGGCGTTAAAGTAAATCATCTGTGATGGCGTTTTGAATTTATAAATGTAGGCAAAGGATAATTTTTTTTGTTTATTTTTTTTTAAAAGGCAAATGGCTGTAGCTAATCTGTGCCACACAGGAGCAAGTATGTCGTTAGGTACTTTAGTGTGTGAAGTGCTCTTAGTTTAAAGACACGTTTGATACGTTTTGTGTAAGGCTTTGAATGCTCCTCCCTGACGAGAGCGGATACATGAATGTGTGCAACTCTAAAGGATGTGGTCGACTGTGAGATGAGGAAGAAAGTGAGGAGGAAGGAGTACACTGAACTCTCAACACGCTTCCTGCAAACAACTCGCTGTAAAGGACCCAAACAAAGAAGACGGGTGTAAATTTGGATTATTTGACCATTTGTGATTTTGAGAATGTGTCATGATTTGGTAAAGATGCACTGAAGAGAGAAACGATGGAAGTGGAGGAGACTGGTGAAAAAAGGACTTCCTGGTACGGTACCTTTTGCATTTATTATGCTTCCACCTTGGGCTGCTCTGTTACAAATTGGTGCTGAAAAATATTCCTGTTGATTAATCGTACTTCGTGTTCTAAGTGTGAATTTTCTGTGTTTGTCACCAGCATGATTACAAAACTTACATATTTGTACGACATGTGGAACAAAAACTCATTTTAATGCACTTTGCTAGAGCACGGCACATAAACAAGTCATTTGAATGTACACTGTCTACTTAAGTGTTATTTTGAATGTATCACACAATAAGATACGTTCCCTGTATGAATGTTTAATTTGTGCCCAGTAAGAGCTTTTCTTCTTTTCAGGTCCGGTGTGCCAGCAGAGGGACACTCAGTCCTCTGTGATCATGCAGGGGTAAGCTGCCACATCGGCTTTGGTTCTTGCACCATCTTTTTCCTGCATTAAAAACTAACGTTTAAAAAAAATTAATTATTGTCCTAAAAACTAGTCCAAGAAACTCACTTTCATACACTGCTGTCTTTAGAAGAAGAGAAAACAAGACCCGGCCCCTGAACCTGTGATCAGAATCTCAGAGGTGAGTAAGAGACTGAGACGCATCGATGCTGCTGCTTCATGTTCATTTCTCTGTTTCTCTGTAACGAACGGAAGTTAGTCAACCTTACCTTTGTGACCACAATGCTGAGTGCAGAACTGACGGGAGATGTGAGCGCTGTGTTTGCAGCCATGGAAGTTTTTGCAAGTCTATAAATGGAGTTTGTCTCATTTTCTTAAATTCCAGCTTATCTCGGTTTATTTTCACCTTTCAGATATTCTTTTTTTTTTGCCAGCTGTACATTACATCATCCATATAATCCGAGGCTTTTTATTGATGCTATTAAAGTGTTGCTTGCAATTAAGACACAGCTGATGTGGTTAGTGTGGCAAAAAGAAATAGGCAGACATCTTGCAATTTCACTATAGAGGCACACTTTCAACCTTCTTCCTCTTTGAAAGACACACAGGAAATGAGAGATCTGCACCATGCAACATCTCGCCTCTCACCATCTTTGTCTTTCCACTTTCCTGAACTCGCGTGTACCTCGAGTTGATTTTTAACTTTTTAACATGTTTCAGGACGAGGAGGGAGAGGATGAGTGTGAAATGACGTCCGACCTGAAGGAATCGGAGGTGAGGTGTTCTGCAGATGCCAGATTTGTGTTCAGTTGTTTTAAAATCCTCTTGTGCACAGTTAGGTTTGAATGAATGAACCACAGCTTGTGGACTATTTTGTGCAGATCTTAAAAATGTTTTTTTGGTTCACTTCAGGAGCCCAGCAATAAGAGGGTTAAACCTGTGGCAAAGTCCAATAGCCTGACAGGCGTCTTAAACCCTGTGAAGACCCCTGCTCTGAAGCGCATCGGCCAGTCTATTTCGGTAACAAACACACTCGCAGTCCAGTCATACAAAGTGACCAGTGAATGAGTTTTGGGGTTTTGTATAACAGTCAGCTGCTCCTCTCTGTTCTCAGCGGTCTATCAGTTTTCGTACAGAAGCTCGACCTTTGCCCACAGCCCCCCTGCGTTCACGGACAAAGGCCTCCTCGTTTCCACGTCGCCGCAACAGCCAGTGTTGGAGTGACACTGTGGAAAGTCACGATCTGACTGCAAAGGAAATCAAACGGCAAGAGGTGCGCTAAACAAAAACCTCGTTATTAAAATACCTTGTTACTATAGCAGAATGTGTTTGGGGGCCTGTATATGGGTCAAGTTGTGTGGCTGTGGTTGCCGTGTAGGCGGAGTAACTTGTACCTACTCTTCATTTCTGTGAAGCTGCTCTTCATGGGTATTATGAAAGAGGATGTGAGCTGGCACTGAAGGCTCAACTTCCTTTATTGAACAATCAGCTGTGAGAGCTCGTGTTGTCTATTTAACTGACTTCTTATGCAACTCAACACAGTGTGTGTGTGTGTGTGTGTGTGTGTGTGTGTGTGTGCCGATATCTTTGTTATCACACTGGCAATAACGTGCGCATTCGTTAACTATTTTAAATGCCCTGCAGGTCATATACGAGCTAACCCAAGGAGAGAGACAGCTCATAGAGGACCTCAGTTTGGTTAAGAAGGTAGCTGCTCAACCTGAACAACACATTTAATCCACTCACATGCAGGCTTTTATGTGCTAACTGCCCGGGTCTGTTCCCAGGTGTACTATGAGCCCATGTTGAAGTTGGACATAATGACAGAGAGTGAGCTTGGACAGATCTTCGGTACTCTGGACTCACTCATCCCCCTCCATCAAGGTAACTTTGTTTTTGTGCAGCTTGTGCTGCTATCTCGAGCTCCACTTATGCATCAACACACCAGCTCATTTCCTGAATATGAAATTCAGGCAATGAGGTGAAGTCTTGATAAAGTATAGGTTGTTGCAGTTCAGTGTAATTACATCACAATCTGAAATAGTTACAAGTAAACAGGAGCAGGTAAAGTAGTTTTACAGCTCATACCATGTACTAAATGTTATCTAGGTATAATTTGAATTAAAGGCTCATTAAAAAAGAAATAAAAGCTTCTACACTGCCCAGCCCTGAAAACAAACTTCATAAAATGGGAAGTTGTATTTTTTTAATTAGTTTTTTTAGAAGTGCCGTATTTTTATGCACACTACTTGTTTTTGAGCTGTAGTGAAATAAGGTCAGCACAACTTGGAGTATCCTGTTTTCTTTTAATTCATATCAGATCTGCTGACTCGTCTCGAGCGACTGAGAGGATCAGAGAAAACGGTTGGAGAGGTGGGGCCAACTTTAATGCACTGGGTGAGTGAGAGAAGAAAAGTCAGCCTTCAGCTTCTCTCTGATTTTCCTTCTTAATCTTAACGTAATCTAACTTCTGTCTTTATGCATGTTTCCATCTTTCTTTTCCCGCTGACTTCACCTTCTTATCTCACTGCTGCGCACTCTTCCCATGCTTCTCTCTGCAGTTTCCTTGCCTGGAGGCGTATGTTACATATTGCTGTAACCAGGTGGGAGCCAAAGCTTTGCTGGACCAGAAAAAGCACGAGAAAAGAGTGGAGCACTTTCTGCGTCTGTGTCAGGAGTCCTCGTTCAGCAGGAAACTGGACCTGTGGAACTTCCTGGATCTCCCTCGGAGCCGTTTGGTCAAGTACCCTCTGCTGTTGAAAGAGATACAGAAGTGCACTCCGCCAGACCACCCAGATGAAGACACGCTGCCGGATGCTGTGAGTCGGGCTCCTACACAATCATTTACATCTGCAAGCATGTGAGAGAATTCACAGTTTAATCAGTGCCAGGTCTGCAGCAGCTGCAAAATACTGAAATCCACACTGGCACGTTATCAAGATGGTTGCAAGGTGTTGCTTTTAAATATAAAGCCTATAATTATAACACTGATTAGTTTTATTTTTACAGTCTAGCAAAGCATCCTCTCTTTTGTTGCATCAGATGCTGTAAATCCAAATTATTAATATTCACACATTTCTATCCATCAGTCTTCAAGTACGTTAAAATACAGTATTTCCTTTCCTGCGTTGCACAACAGTGCCTCCAGATGGCAACAAGGCCAGTTATTAATTCTTACCAGTATATTCACTAATCTGGCTCATCACTTTTACATTTACAGTTTGCAAAAGCAAATAAAAACATGACTCCGCAGTTAGTGCTGCATTTAAGATGCCTGCAGTCTCTTTAAAGTTTCCTTTGATGGTGTTTGAAAGAGGATACTGTTGACTAAACAAATTATCACACCAAACCACTCATTTAAATATGTTCTAAATATTCATAGTCATACTCTCTTGGCTCCAGCCCAGAATTTTAGCCCTACAAGAAGCAACAGGAGGAAAAGGGCCCTGTGTTGATGACATATTAAAAAGTCTTGGTTCTGTTCAGTTGGAGTTGATCCAGAGCATCGTGGCAGAGGTGAATAAAAAGACGGGGGAAGCAGAGTGTCAGTTCTACAGGCGGGGCCTGTCCTACCTCGAAGAGGGCCAGAGAGTGCCAGAGATCCAGCAGTCCCGCTTCATCTACTGCCATGGAGAACTCAAGAACAATAAGGGCCAGGTAGATGTTGTTTACTGGTCTTCACACTTTCAGAATCCAAATGAAGAGGCTAAAGTCATTTAAGGAGGGCAGAAGATGTTGGCTGTTCAGATTTGAGTGCTAGAAAGTTGGCTTCTCTGCCTTAGAAACTGTGTCAGCACATTTCTCTTGATCACTTGTCCCCCGTCAGCGGCTGCATGTGTTCCTATTTGAGCTGGTGTTGGTGCTGACGAGACCAGGAGAGGACAAGGACGGTGGTCAGGTGTTTAACGTGTACCGGCAGCCTCTGCCCAATGCCTTGATCAATCTGGAGGAGATCCCAGACGGCGAGGCTGCTGGAGGGGGCACCTTCAGAGGAGCCTTCACAGGGGGAAACGATAAAGGTAATATGATCGCATAATCTGCATACTTTATTTGTTTCGTATTTGCTGGTGAATTCTGTGACACAAACAAATGTCAGTAAGCCATCCCCTGTGCTCTGTTTTAGCTGAAGTGAAACTTTCCGCTCACCTTCCTTCTCCCTTCTCTTCTTTCCATCTTCTAGTGAAGAATTGTTTCCGCGTGAGCAGCAGAGGGCGCGCCAAAGCTCACTCGTACAGCCTGCAGGCCAACGACTCCTTCAGCAAGCAGCAGTGGATCACCTGTCTGCGCCAAGCCATCGTCCAGTCACGCGACAGGACAGCCCACACCAGCCAGTCACAGTTGTCTCCTCACCACGATCCCGCCCTGTATCACATAGCCGAGCTCAGCCTCAGCTCGGACACAGAAATGGCAGACCACACCAGTCGCTGACTGTCAGACTGAGCGGCACGTGTACATTGACTGTCTGCGAATGATGAATGTGTTTAGATATTTTCAGCGATATTAATGTTCTTTTTATTATTTTTTCCTGTCTGCAATTGCAGTGATTGCTGTATAAAGTGAGAACAGTACTGAATGTGAATTGACCAAAGAAAAAAATGTGTTTTTGAGTTTGTATAATTAATAAACTGACACGTAAAAGATTGTTGAGGCACTCGTGGGAAAGTACACAAAGACAGGTCTAAGTATAGCCAACAAGATCTACAGAGAAAGGATTAGAGCTGATTATCCTCCACCCCTCCCTCTCGCACTCTCCATCTCCCTCCTTCTCTCATTGACACCGGTGACAGGACATGGGAGAGGTAGACTTTCAGCTCTGGCCAACAGGCACACAGTGAAACAGTAGACGGCCCCTTATGCATTTTTAACAGCTCAGCAGATGATGGGAACAGTTTGGTTGGGACAGTTTGTCCACAGATAGAGTGACCAGGTGAGTCCGGACCACTCTGTGTGTTTGTTAGTCCTGCTACATTTGACCGGCTTTATTTGCAAAGTTACTTTGTTTGCAAATAAAGTGTTTACGAGTTGCCTCCAAAAGTCAGTAACGTTTGGCATTGCTTAGATCTCAGGAGACGCCTCGTGTGTGTGACTGGTGTGTTATTGATTACATAACCGAGTGTTTTAATGTGTTCTGTTGAGCTGAATCCAGCTCGAGTGATATTTCCAAAAATGCTTTTAAAATTTGTTTTAAACGTGACATGTTCATGTGTGGATGCAAACTTTCTGTGCTCTCGTGCGTGCCGCAGTAACGAGACAGTTGTGTAATGGATCAGCTTCATCTACTTATGAGACGGGTTTAGCGTCAGAGACGGTCATTCACAGAGTACTTGTTCTTTTTTTATTCCCTTCAGCTGTAAATGTCATTTTTCTGAAAAGGAAAAAGTTCTTCATCATACTTCATTCACCAAAGAGCTGGATTACATGTCTTGTGAGACAGATTAGGCCTGTGTGAGACCACCGCGTCCTGCTCACCTCTGAGTCTGAATGTCAAATAAATTAGGAAGAACAGCTTTCCCCATCTCAGGCGCAAACCATCTGGCTAGGATTTCTTTGGGAAGGCCACCTTTCTATCTCAGGACCCATTCTGTTAGCGACTTTAGCCGGTTACTAGTATAAAAGGATGCCTGGAGCCAGCAGTGTCAGTGGGGAGGGCTCTTGTGAAGCTCTGTGTCGGACCCTGGTGTCTCAGAACGGCCTCCAGAGAGAGACGACCGACATCTCCCAGTCTGTCCTCTACACATCGCTGATGGGCCTGCTTCTGGTCGCTGACAATGAGGTGTGGACAACACAGGAAAAATATGGCGTTAATATATCCTCAAACTTTTAAAAGCTCTTAAAGTGAAATTTTACCTGAGAAAAACACAAGCACAGACAAAGAAAGGTGTGAAGTTGTTAAGGGAGAATACACATCAACACACATGTTTAAACACCTGTCAGCCCTCGTTGGTCTCTAATAGGATGAACTCTCGAGGCTGACCTCCTTTTAGTCTCTTCTGCTATGCTAATGAGATAAGAAAGCTAAATCTGTCCTGCCAAAGTTAAACACACACTGACATGGCGGGGTCAAGGCAGACAGTCACATGGAGTACCAGCACATCCAGAGGTCACGTAGTAGGACACACACTGTGTGTTTTGAAATAAATGAACAGTGCTCTGTATGGTACTCGCAGATCCGACAGATCTGTGTTCATCGACTTCCTTTTGTTTTTTACATTTCAGAAGGAGCAGCTCACCTTAGGAAGAGGCAGGACTGGCCTTAGAAACGTAGGAAACACCGTAAGTAAAGATCACAGATGAAACTCTTAAAGGGCCTCTGAAATGAACATTATTTGACATCACTCTCCCTTTTTTCTTTTGTTTTGGACCCAGTGTTTTCTAAATGCAGTTGTCCAGTGTTTGTCTCACACATGTGGCCTGCGGGGCTACTGCCTGCTCAGATCTTACAAGCACGAGAAGTTCTCCAAAGAGGAAGCTAAACTGATGGAAGGTGCATTTCCTCTCCTTCCTGTTCTGTCTTGACTGTCTCTCCTGCGTCAGAGTTTCATGTTTTCTTCTTGTTTCTGTTTTTCTTGCCATGCCAGCTTTCTCTAAGGTGCTGTCGGGCCTTTGGGATGTAAATGAAGGAGACAAAGTTGTAAATCCTAGACAGTTTTACAATGTATTCACAGAAGCAGTGCCTTACTTCAATGGTTACAGGTGAGGATATGGATTTGTTTTGTGGGGGGGTTCTGTTTCGCCTTTCCTCGAGGTTAACAACTTTTTTACCACTTATGTGTAAACTGTTAAACTCCTTCTCTTGTTCCACTTGTACAGACTTTTGATTCTTGTGAAGAACTAGTTGCTAATTTTTCTGCGTTCACCACAGTCAACAGGATGCTCAGGAGTTCCTCAGGTTCCTACTCGACAAGCTGCATACCGAAATAAATCGCAGACCATACGTTAGACGAGCCGGGAAGGAGCCCGAACAAAAATTTGCTAGGTTTCGGTGTGTATGCTAAAATGAATAAATCTGTCCTTAAAACAGTGATTACCTGCATGTGAGCACGTTCTGATCATTTTTCTTATCCTCCCTTAGAATATCTGAGGAGGCGGCTGTCATGTGGAAGAAGCACTTGGAGAGAGATGACAGCATAATTGTTGGTGAGGAGAGCCACTCCAGTTAAATTCATCCATTATTTTTATCCCCGTTAAAGCAGACCGCTGATCATTCTGGTCCCTACAGATCTGTTCTCAGGCCAGCTGCGGAGCTCACTGCATTGCTCAGTCTGCTCTCACTACTCCAACACGTTTGATGTGTTCTGCGATTTGTCACTGCCCATCCCCAAGAGGAGTTCTACTGGGGAGGTCACGCTCAGGGAGTGTCTGGACCTCTTCTCTCAGGAGGAGAAACTGGACAAGGAGAATTCGCCAGTAAGTTAAAGCGATGATTGTCGAATCTCAGCAACTGTCTGGATCAGCAATAGTGTGATTAAAACATATCGACACAGACACTGTAAGCAAGGAGATGATTTAACACAGTTTTGATCCATTTATGACCTACACATATCATTACGTTTTTGTCTTTATTCCATATAAAGATCATAACATATAGATGTGTGAAAGAAGTCAAATGGCTTGAACAGTAAAGCTACTTTCAGCTGCTCTCTTATTTACATGGGGGGTAATAACAGCAGGTAGCTCCAGATGTGGCAGATGTTTTTACACTTCCTGTCACAAGCCCAAAGGAATTTGTGTCCCCTCCCGGGATCAAACCGGGGAGTTGGGTAAACTGCTAGACTCCAAACGACTAATACAGTGATCTCATCAATATGAAAACATTTCAAAGAAATGCAATCATCTGGCACAAAAAAACATTTAATTTCATAAACAGTGAGGCAGATGATGAGAATTCTCGAATTTCTTTCTGTCATAAGAGTGTCCAACTTAAGTGCATCTTAGTTATTAGTGGCTCACTAAACAACATTGCTCATTTGTACTTGATATATACGCCGGACCCTGTGTGCATGTGTAAGGTATGTTGTGTTGAGGTGTGTATATGTGTGTTTATACATTCTTCAGATGTGCGAGAGGTGTAACAGGCGTACAGAGTGCACCAAGCGGCTGTCTATCCAGAGGTTTCCCCAGGTTATAGTGATCCGTATCCTTGGCAACAACTCTTCCACTTGTGATGCTTTTAGGCGTGTGATTTATTTCTGCACAGATGTGTGACGCTAATAATACTTAACAGTCTCGATAAGATCTGAACCGTTTCACGACGTCAAGGTGGTCCATCAGTAAAAGCACTATATATGTGTCCTTCCCACTCACCAACCTGGACCTTGGACCATACGGACCTGTCGACTGTGGTAAGAGAACCGAGCCTGTCTGATCCATTCATGCTGTGTTCCTCTATGCTGTATTTTCAACAAAAGGAGTGCAGCTAAAGGTTGAAGCAATAAAATGTGGAAGAAAACCTGGGCTTTTAACTTTTTGACACAAGTGGGTAGAGCGCACTACAAAACCGTTTTAAGAGCTTGCTTTACATGATTTTATTTTGACAAATGGCTGGTGAGAGAGAGGAAAAAGAGAGTTAGAAGAAAAGGCATAAATCAGCTGCAAAAAAGGTTTTTAGCTGTGAACTATGAATCTGTTGTTTTAAGCATAGGGAGGTTAACATGATGATTCACTGACTCAAACCATGCATTGTAATAGAAAATAAAGGAATATTGGGATATACGCAATCATATCCTAATTTAATCGCTTGCAACAGAGATTATTCCATAAACTGCACATCTGGAATTCTGACACAATACAGTTCTGAACCCTGGATTAAGTAACTCATTGTATTTATGTTACTATATAATTCTGGATCTATGTTTGTCCCCACAGGCTCAGTTCTGTATGATTTATATGCAATATGTAACCATGCTGGGACAGTAAACATGGGACATTACACAGCCTGCTGCTTAGATGAAAATGGCTGGTGCTTCTACAATGATTCCAGGTGAGATATCATTTCGTTTTACACACAATATATACATATTTTGACAACTGTACATCAAAGGTGGTCTATATATTTGAGAAACCCTGCTTATTCTGTATTAAGATATGTTTGCATAAACCTGAAACTTTCCCTTCGTCTGCCCATTGACAGTGTGACTCCACTCACAGAGAACCAGCTTCAGACCAATCAAGCCTATGTGCTGTTCTACCAGCGCAGCAACAGCACCGCCACCGTCAGGAAATAGACTGGCTGCCAAGCAGCCAATCAGAGCAACTTTACCTCCAGTGTCCATAGAAACAAATAGACAGCAGTATTGTGCTCTGACATCGGCAAACTTCTCATACTCGATGAGCTTACCCTCAAATGAACTGAGGAGGAGGAGAGCAGCCATGCTCAGTCTAACAGGGCTTGAAGACATGGTCCTCCCCCTAAAAACCGTAGAGATGCTTTTCAAGTGTCTCACTAAGACAGCTCAGACAGACCATAGCCTTAAGAGTCTCTGTGCCCTAGTTCTCAGGCATGAGCGAGTGACGTGCTTAGAATGATGCAGAGCTCTTAATGTAATACAATCATGACTCATGCTTGTTATGATATTGTGCAAAAAATTTTTTGAGTTGGGACATACAAATATATGCAAAAGACTTGTTCCCTTGGGTGAAATTACAGTTTGTGGATTTTTGTAAGTGAAAATACATAAATAAAAGCCCTGCAGAAATCTCTAAATAAAATGAACCTTTTTCAAATGTCAATCTACTTTTTGTTAAATGTAAAAAGTTATGCAGCGATCATGAAAATGTTCAGTGAATAATTACGCATTTTATTTCAGGTGCCTGTCAAAACACTCGAGGTCATCTCACACAGAAGAGTTAAAACTAGAGTAATAAACTGACAAATACCCATCAAGCTAATAAACAAAATCTACAATATGCAAAATTGTTGAGATCAGAGGATTCATATTAGAAGACCATCAGAGTGAATATGCCACTTTTAAAGAAGCGTGTCTGGTGGGATGGAATTCCAAAGGTGGTGAGCAGAGTACTGAGGCCTCTAGACCCCATGGTAGTCAAATGGCGGGGAATGGACAGTAAGAAGGAGGGAAGAAGAAGAGTGTGAATTGTTTTGCTGATGTGCAAAAGTTCAGAGAAGTAAAGAATCTTGAAATCAGTACGATTTTTAAGTGGAGCTGCTGAAGAGCAGGTGTGATGTGATTAATGGAAGGAGTTCTGGTGATGGTGTGAGCAGCAGAGTTCTAGACTTGCAAGGAAAAACAAAAAGAAAATCGTTACAGCAGTTAATGTGGGACGTAACCAAGGTGTGAGAAATGGACCAAGGTGATTGATGTTACAAAGATGGAAGTATGAGGATGCCTGAGTCAAGAGGGAGGGAGAAACTGAGGAGTTGTCAATAGGGAGGGTAAAAAATTACATTTAGACATGATGGATTTGTTGCCAATGAGGAGAACCTCAGTTTTATTAATGTTCAGTTTGAAAAAAGCTGCATTTGATTTGAGTCAAATGCAGAAGGCTGTGGGTGGGAGAGTAATGGTAGGTTTGTTAGACAGGTAGAGTTGCATACAATCAGCATAACAATGGAAGCTGATATTAAATTTATGAAGGGGTCCCAGGACAGATTCTTGGGGGACACCAGTAGTAAATGGGATTTATACATTTTTTTATTAATAAACTGAGTGCTGCTGGAGAAATAGGATTTAAAACCCAAGTTCAAATAGGATGAGCATGGTTAGTCAGCTGGGGAGACTAACCAGACTGGAATGGTGCATATGTACAAATGCATTCATATATACACACCCATTTTGTGTGTATTCAAACTATAAACATACTGTTCACCTATGGTGATTATGGTCACCATAGGTTGACATTCCTATACAAATTAGTAGTCCAGTACCTTAACTTAATTAATGAATTCGCACAGTTCGGAGAGAGCAATGTCCTTCAGACAAAATACCCAATTTTGCTGAAAGTAATATGGATTTGCCCCAGATTTCAACAGATCCTTCTTTTGCTCATGCGCCACCTCCCCGTCAACTTTCATAAAATTCAGCTGGGTTGTTTTTGCGTTATCTCGCTAACAAACAGATAAACAAACGGCCACCTATGTATTATTCCCCGTCACACCGGTTTTTACTTGCGAATGACGTAATAGTGCGCATGTGTACTAGCGGTGGGCGGAGTTTTCCAGTCGGTCAGGAAGAGGAGAAAGGCGTACAGAGAAACACCAAGGTAATCAAATTCTCCATATAACGTATAAACTTTAAGCCGATTCTTGTTTCAGGCGCATAAATATGGCTGTGATGGGATGAATACTGTAGTTATAATTTAAGAGGGAGGATTTTGAATGACAATAATAAAACTCATAGGAAACACCGCTAGCTTTCCTGCTAGCAAAGGCTGGTTTGACAGGCCCCAGACTGGAGTAGTCGGGCTTTTAGTAGGAATAGGAATGTAGCACGGAAACGTTTGAGTAATTGTTTCTACACCTCAGTGGCACCTCCGCCTGTTTGCCATCGGTTCCGGCTTTAAATGTACATAGTAACGTAAGCTAGGAACTATTTGCCAAACTGTACGGTTAACGAGACCTCTGTGCGTTACTAGCGATTTCTGATGTATTTTTGTGCTAGATGTCAGCAAAGGGAAACTGTAAGCGAAGCATCGGAAAATTTTAGTCCTATTTAGACTGCTTATTTATTAATGCACCTCAAAGTGTTTCCTTTTAACTGGGGAGTATTGTCTTAGGATGCGCAACAATGTTTTCAACTCTTCCATAGATGGCTGCTATCAGAAAGAAGTTGGTGATCGTCGGTGATGGTGCGTGTGGGAAAACCTGTCTCCTCATCGTGTTCAGTAAGGACCAGTTTCCAGAGGTCTACGTACCCACTGTGTTTGAAAACTATGTGGCAGACATTGAAGTGGACGCGAAACAGGTGAGAGGGAATGATGGTTTGCAAATAATTTTGATTGTAATGCTGTGGGTGCTTGTATGGCATTTAAATAAAAGCAATTGCCCTCTTTAATTAGTTGCTAATGGACCGGTACTTGGCACCTTTCTACTCAATTTGAGCATTTGAAGTGATTTCTGCCAGTCTAGTGACATTTACTCAATCATACATATTTATCTAACATTCGTTATCACACTTCAATGGGTGCATCAGGGGCAACTCATTCTTCAATATCTTGTCTCAGGATGCTTCAACACAACCAGTGAATTTTTATTATGTTGCATCGTGGTCATCAGACTAGCTGCTGCTATACCATATCTAGTCTGTCTAACTAATCAAATTATATTATTGTCATTTCTGCCTTTGCTTTTCTTCTTCCGTAGATTTATCCAGTCATTTAACTCTGTTACTCTCTGTCTTTTCAGGTAGAGCTAGCACTTTGGGACACAGCGGGTCAGGAAGATTATGACAGGCTGAGGCCCCTGTCCTACCCAGACACAGATGTTATCCTCATGTGCTTCTCTGTGGACAGTCCTGACAGTTTAGGTACCATCTGAGCACCATCCATACTAGTAAGTATTGAACCCCTTGATGTATGTAATTAATTGCTTTTTCATTCTCCTCACTGTAGAGAATATTCCAGAAAAGTGGACTCCTGAGGTGAAGCACTTTTGTCCAAATGTTCCCATCATCCTGGTAGGAAATAAAAAAGATCTGCGCAATGATGACCACACCAGACGAGAGCTAGCCAAAATGAAACAGGTAAATGTGGTGGCTTCAGAAAATTCAGCTAAACAAACAAGTTAAATCAATAAAATAATATTCAAATGTAAACTTTCTTTGTGACATGTGTCCCCAGGAACCAGTCAAATATGAAGATGGCAAAGAGATGGCAAACCGCATCAGTGCCTACGGCTACCAAGAGTGTTCTGCCAAAACCAAAGATGGTGTGAGGGAAGTCTTTGAGATGGCAACTAGAGCTGCGCTGCAGGCCAAGAAGCGTAACAGGAAGTCCACCTGCCTACTGTTATAGGCACTGGGAGCAGAGGGGGCTGTCCTTAAGCACAGATAGAGAGGACAGGCTCCACTGAAATTTGACAGGGGGGGATATTTGGGGTGGGGGAATGGGAAAGAAAAGTTATGCAGATGCTCAATTTCCGATCACCCAGTTACCCCTAGCAAAGTGGAGCAGATCTGAAATGATTCAAAAGACCACACACACCATGGTTTTTGGACTCTTAAGTTGTGTGCCACTTTTCTTGCATCAATTTAAATACAAAAGAAAAGAAATCTAATCTAGAAGTTTGCAGGGCAGGTTATGGGTATAATTTGAAGTTGACTAGTTCAAAACAGGGGAGCAAATGTGCCATGATGGAAATTAGGAGAGAAAAGGTCGATAGAAGGCCAAAGACACTGAGAACACAAGAGAAGTCAGAAAAGGACATGATTAGGTTTGAATTTAGGCCATCTCTAAGTAAATTTTACACAGTATCGCCTACATGTAGTGCCTTGAGAGTGATGGTTGTTGAGGGGTGGGGATTCATAACTTAGGGTATTATTTGTCATTTGTAAGAGTCCACACCTCACATTTGAAGGCTTTCTCCCTGTCACTGGCTTGGGTACTGCAGGCCCATTTTCTGACTCAGGCGATATGCAGGGGTATGCCTAAAGTTAGATTGTATGAGATATTTTCCCATACAGAATTACTTACCTGTACTTTAGAGTGTGTGTATGCATTTGTATGGTAGTTTGTTTTTCTCCAGTGCAGCTCTGCATGCAGTGAATGTGTGTATATTTGTGTGGTTGTGTATTAACATGTGTCTACGTACTGTATGCATGGAAAGGCCGTCTGTGTCACTGACCTTAACCCCTGTTTTCCATGCCAAAGTTACCCTCCCCCCCCAATGGCCACATTTCATGGCTCAGGTGGGTAATGAAATTAACAGCTACTCAGAGTGACATAGAAACCTTCACTTTACTGGAAGACATCATACTATATAGCCAGAGGCACAATCAGGTTAAACACATGAGTTTTTAGGACCTTTTTTGATTGTGTTAATCAGTGGGTCAAATCATAAGTGGTGTAGCTGATAAGTTTAATATTCTTTCAGATAGATGGTAGGCTTATCTTATCACTATATTATCTGTTATGTACTGTATGTCTTACAAGGCCTTGTAAGGACATGGTAATGTTGTGTACTTCGAGTTTGCCTTTTACTCCATTCTCTCCATTCCCCTCTTTACTGATATTGTCATTATTGTACTATATAACTTTTTATTGTTGATGCCTAATTTACTTCATATATTTTAATCATTTTACTCGATCCTGTTGTTATGGTCAGCTTATGTCAGTTAAATGATGAATTGTAACCGCTGTCTCATTTAATTAATAGAAAGTCAAGGTCAAGGGGCTGGGCCAGAGTATTTTGAGGGTGGGTTGCTAGAGGGTTTTTTGTTTGTTGTTGTTGTTGTTTTTTTTTTCGTTTTTTTTTCTTTACTGTGATATGTATGGGTATTTCTGGATTTTTTTTTTTTTCATAAAGCTGGTATTAGGGTTATCTGTTTTAAGGTATTTATGTGTTCTTTGATTTATTCATTTATTAATATTTACCATTTCCCTGTCTTTTTAAATTACTTTCCTGTTGTTGTTTTTTTCCTAAAATAAAATTGCACATAACATGTCTATATATCTGATTGTTTGATTGTTTTGTTTTTTGTTCATATCAACTCTAATATATAAATACATTTGTAACAACGCAGTGCATTTTTACCCCCTTTTAAATCAATCATGGGCTGCAAGTTTAGGACTGACCCGTTCGTCTCGTCCAATCAGCGTCGACGTTAATGCATTCGCTTTCCAGCAACCAATCAAATTCCAGAGTAAGGGATTTGTCCCTCCCTCTCTGAAATGTCTCGCTGTGGCCATTTTACACTTGCTTGCCTGAAAATAAAACACCCCATTTACCTGGGCTTCAGCGTGATATTTACAGAACAATTGTAGGTTACATGAGTTACCGGTGAGTTTTCCCTCAAGTTTCACACAAGACTGCACTTGTATTTCTAGCTGCTGACAGTCGTTTAGAGAGAATGTAGCCTCTTGGACTAGCTAACCAACCTCAAGCTAACATAGTTAGCTTGGCCGCTAACGCAGTTGACCGTCACACGTCATTGTTGTTGATTACTCCTTTTTGGATTGCGGGTTGATCCTGTGCGTTGCGCACTCAGTTTATTTATTTATTTTTTTTATTAATGGTGCAGGGTTATTTTGCTGTTTGTTTATTTGTGGCTTTTAGTTGTCTGTGTAGCACTGAGAGAAGTCATTTTGATATGTCAAAGTTGGAGAAGTCATTGGATTGTGCAAGGTTTTAAAAATTAAAATCAATCTAATTAATTATTCACACTTTGCACAGCCTATGACTTTAAGGTACCTGCTCACGAGGTTGTACAATTTCAGCGTGGCTCTATAACGTGTTTCATCTGAAGTGATGTGTGATTTGTGTGCTGCATTTCTGTAAACAGAAGAACGACTCACTAGGGGCAGAGTAAGTGGATCAGCATGGACTATGAGAGAAGGTGAGTTTAATGTGATTTTCACATCTTTTTCGCGCATTTTATCACACAAGTCTCTCACGCAGTTTTTTGTGGTCAGCAGGGGTGGGCGAGGTGATCGCCTGGGTCGCTATGGTGGCACTCACAATGATCACAATTTCCGGGACATGGACTATCGTGGCTATGGCCAAGAGGATGAGGAGGCAGGCACGGGATTTGATGTCAGAGTGGAGGGTGATAGACAGTATGGCAGTGATGAGCAGTCACTGGGTATCCATGACTTCTCACCGGGTTGTCTGCAGGAGCATCCGGGGTTTCATCAGAGAGTAGATGGTAGAGGAGAAGTAGGGCGTGAGGGGAAAGGGCTACTGTGGTCCCCTCACACCTCACAACCTGATCTAGCCCATCCTATACTCCAGCGAGAGGAGGAGGGATCCAGGCAGGAATTTGAGCAGTTACGGCCTGGCCTTCAGGAAAGGGGACGGGGGAAAGGTGGAACAGGCTTTCCGGAGAACAGTGGCCCACATTCAGGAAGCAGGGAAAGCAGCTGGGGTCGTGGTGGTTCCCATTCCGAACAGGTGGAATTCGGTACAGGCAGACAGCGAGAGGATGACAGGTTTTCTCGTCCTGGAGCAGGAAAGAGAAGGGTAAGTCAATATCAGTCCATCTTTATAATTACTACAATACACATTTAATTGTTGTTTGGTTTTGGTTATTAATTTGTGGCGGATGTGTGTAGGCATTTCCAATGAGAATGGAGGAGCATGCTGGCCCAGACCTGTCCCACAAAGAGTTGGATCAGAGAGACCAGGATTACCGTGCAGAGCTAGACCATAATCAGCGGCCCAGCAACATCATAATGCTTCGTATGTTGCCACCCAGTGCCACTGCCAACGAGGTGCGTATTTGTCTCAACAATGGCCAGTTGATGCGCAGGTTGTTTGTGAAAAGTTTGAAGCTAGAATTCTCCTTTGTCCATAGATTCGTGCACAACTTCAAGAGCAGGGGATCCAGCCGAGAGAAGTTCGCCTGATGAGGAATAAATCTTCAGGTGAGAAGTTGTCCATTGCCCCTCTTTTCTTTTGTGTTTCTTATGATGCTCTTTTTTTTCTTTCTTTTGTTTCTCAAACTCATGCACTGCCAACACTTCCATTTCATTGCTTTTTCAGGTGACTTTTCCATACCTGCTTTGTCTTTTCTTTTATTAATAAGTGTCTTTTCCTCTATCCTTGGTGGCTATCTTCTGCTGTATGGTAGATAACTGTTGCAAAATACCCAATCATATTTATCAACTCATACAGGTCGAAGTTTTGCATAGCTTCCTGCTTTGATACTTTGGTCTACAGATGTCTGAAGTCTTGCTAGCGTTTACACAGGAAAAAGAAAATTAATGCACGCTTCACAGCCCTGACTATTTTTTCCTTTTCTTTTTTTTTAAGAAAGCATTCATACCATCATAAGTTGTAGTTTTTTAGTTCATGACTTTGTTTTTCCTTTCCATCTTGGCGCCCTTATTGTCTTTATCCTTTAACTTCTGCCTTATTGAAGCGGGGTGTGTCTGAGTAGGTGTTGTTCACAAACTAACAGCGTCAAAGAGGAATCAGCATCTGAAGCAGATTTTGCTATTGTCGCTATTTTAGATGCAAGCGTTGCTGCTACTTCTCAGCTACATATGTTTCAACCATACCACTCAGAAAAGCTTGTGGTTCTTTTTGTGTCATTTTTCTTTTCCATTAAGGTCATTGTCTCACTGGCCTCCCACTTTGCTAACTCTCTGGTTGTCTGTAAGGTGTGCTTATCTTACACCGGCACACTTACATTCCCCCACACTGCTCTCTTTCATACATCACCGTTTTACTGTTTTTGGTCTGTCTGTCTGTGTGTGTGCGTGTTAGGAAAAGTACTCATGTAATAAATGTTTAAATGCTGATCAATTTGTAATTTCAATAGTTGCATATCTATATTATCATTTATTGCAATGTCTGGACAGGATATGGAGCATTTAAGAGGCGACCTGCCATCACAGAGCTAGATTGTTCAGACTCTGACTCGCAGAGTAGGAGAGACATTGGTGTGCACGTGTGTGTGTTCTCTTGCTGCCTGTGTGCTTCATCATTAAAAACCAAAGAGCTCAGTTTCAAACTGATGAGTGGGTAGCTCTCTCTCTCTCTCTCTCTCTCTCTCTATCCCTCCCTCTTACCTTGACTCTGAGTTACTTGACATTACATCCTCCTGCCCATGCAGAGAATTTGACAGTGCCTCTCCAACTGACTATCATGTGTGGTATTTTTAAAGAAGAGAGGAAGCAATGATTTTTTTTTTTTGACTGGTGCTGATACAGGGTCTCTCTCTCCTCTGTATATGCAGCACTAACCCCTCACTGCGTTGTTGTTGTTATGTTGTTGTTGTTGTTCGGTTGCCATGGCGCTGGGCGGTGTCCAGGTCAGAGCCGAGGATTCGCCTTCGTCGAGTTTAATCTCATACAGGAGGCCACCCGCTGGATGGAGACCAACCAGGTCACTCTCTCCTACACAGACACAAATACACATATATAAATGTATTCAGTGAGACACAAAAGCTAATCTCATACAGTCACGTCATACCATCCTGTGCTTAAAATGCATTCTAGCATAACAATAAAAATTAAGAATGATTAAATAACATCGGTCCTCAGGTAGGTAGTGCTTGAAGGAAGATTCCTCTTTTCTTTCCACAATTACAATTAGACAATTCAAACCAATTCATGTTGCATAATTCTGACAACCAAGGGGCAACTTGATAGTTCTCATAGACGAGACCTCCCAGTCAAACTGATCATCATTCGTCCATCATATTCTCCTCTTTTATTCAGTGACTTGTCTCGCTTTCTTTCCTGAGTTCACAGTACCACCTTTGGGATAGTATGACAGTGTGAATATAATGTCTCACATGGTCTGTTGTATGTTGAATCAGAACCAATATATTGCTTCATTTTCTTGTTTTTGAGCTTTTCACATCTGCCATGATTACATCTTTAGGACAGAGCTATTGTCTCTTTGGGGGACAAAGGTGGTGACAATGGGATGGGTTGTGTGGACAACTTTGGAAAGGTTTCCCCTTAAGGGGGGAGGGATGACACAATTGAACAAAGCACATTGTGTCCTTTAAAAATGGGCACTCACAGACTACATATATACCATCTCACCGTCCGTCCGAATTTCCTAAAGCTGAAGGTCAATTCTCTGGTGTCCTCTTCCTTTCAGCCTCAGTTGTACTCTTTCTCTCTATTCCTCTCCCTCTCTCTTTTCCCTTTCACTCTCTCTCATCTCTTGTGAGATGAGGCCTTTCTATGGCATGTGTGGCCTAATTATCACTGATAATCATTCTTTGTTATCCCCCCCTCTCTTTCTTTTTCCTTCAGGGAGTGCTGTCGATTCTAGGGCAGAGAGTGTCGATGCACTTCAGCGACCCCAAACCGCGTGCCAATGAGGACTGGCTCTGCAACAAGGTCCGGTGCTTGCTATGAATTACCACGATGTACAATTTGAATGCGTGTTATATAATATAAAGCCAGTCATTCATTTGGCTAATTTATGAAGATTGTTAACAAGGTTGTATAACAATTCAACAGTGTGGTGTACAAAACTTCAAGAGGAGAGAGAAGTGCTTTAAATGCAACGTTCCTAAATCGGGTAAGGTTTCACTGAATGTTTCACCTCTTCTCTCCTTTATAACATGAGGTCTTGCTTATTGAACAGTAATACTAACATGTTGTATTTTGCCAGAGGCTGAGCTGAAGTTGCCCCAGGTACAGAAGGACTTGCCTGTTGGTCTTCAAAAGGAGGGAGCCCAAGGTTTGTTGCCCTTGCCAGCACCTTACCACTCTTCTGGTCCTCCTGTCACACCGGGCCAAGCTCCACAACAGGCAGATGTTGCTAATGACAGTAAGTCATCTCCTCTAATAACAATGAAAATAATAATGCTAATATTGGTGATGATGATAATCATCTCTGTTAATAAAGCGTCTTTTAATTTAAGGCTTACAAATTGCTTTGACAGACCAAAATGGAGTACTGGGAGGGAAAACTTTAAAACATTAAAGAAAATATGTGGACTTTACTTAAAAACTGAAAACCTCATATTAAAAACACAACAAATATAATTGTATAAAGTCATCACAAATGACATCAGATAAAAGCTGGTTCATAGATGGTCACAAATTCTGACCCTGGTCTTCCCAAGTAATTCTTCAAAAAGTGAAGGGTTTTAATGCCAAAAGCACCTACAACTGCCTGAAGGACTCTCAGGCTGCAAACTAGTTCCTCAGTGGTTAAAATTTCTGCTATATAGCTTGGTGCCAGACCGCCACATGCTTTGACATGATGAATACACTTTAAAATCAGTTCTAAAAAGTGCAGGGAGCCAATGGAGAGAAGCCAGCTTTTGGGTGATGTGATGCCATCTGCTCAGTAAAAAGCCAGACTGCTGTATTCTGAACCAGTTGGAGGTGAGAGAGTAACTTTCCATTAATTCCAGAGAGAAGGAACTTGAGCCTTACTAGAATAAATTAATGACATTATTATTTTTTTTGCCAGGTATGACACTTGTACAGCAATTCTCATTTATAGGAAGCAAGACTGGACTTTTTAAAACCCACGAGAAAAGACTGAAGTTGCAGCCCCAATTTTCTGACAACAAGCTTTACGCGCGCACACGCACGCACGCACACACAAAAGATACAGGACCCAAGGAACTGTAAATGGTGTTTGGTTAAGGTTGTTTGTAGGACTGAGCAATAAAGTAGAAGATTTTGTGCCATCCAACAACTGGCATCACTGAAACAGTTTAAGAGGGGTCAGGAGATCTCCTGGGAAATCTTTGTCATCAGTATAGCAGTGAGAGGGGATATGAAGTCATAAAACGTCACCAAGTGGAAGCAAATAATTAGGACCTAAAATAGAACCCTGTGGTACACCCACAGTGACCAAGAAGGTTTGTTGTGAAACATATAAATGGAAATACTCGTGTTCCTCATCATAGCAATATTTTCTTTTAAGAGACTTGGGGGATAACCTTATGTCTAAAAATTGTTTTTAATGATTTCTTTTTTGCCACTTTACTTAGCTAAAGCTTGTAGGCTTTGTGTGCATCAGTGTACTTGGGTCACAAATTGTTTCATTTTTAGCTGTAAAAGACTGTTTTTGTCTTTTTGTCACCCTGAGATGTGGTTGGGTGGGTTGTGTGGACACCCAAGTTTGTAAATGCGATGAGTCACGAACAAGGTGATGGATTTGAAATTCATGCCATAGCTGCATCTACTAAAAATCTCTCGACTAGTTTGAATTTCACTGACCTTAACCTCAAAGTCAGAGGGTTAGGGTGAATGCAGTAACTCAAGTAGGAGGTTTCAAATTTATACCATATGTGCATCTACTTGGGAGCTAAGGGGTAGCACTGACAGCTGCCAGTATTTGTTGTTTATTTAAACGATAATGCATCTTAAATATACCTCATCCACTCTCTCAACAGCTTTGATACTAAGGAACCTTGGCCCACATACATCAGTAGAAGCTATTTTGTCTGCTTTGGCTCCGTTTGCTACCCTCTCCCCTTCCAACGTTCGTCTAATCAAGGACAAACACACACACCTCAACAGGGGCTTTGCCTTTCTACAACTATCTACCATAGTGGTGAGACACAAGCTCACACACACATACACACATAAGCCAGGGTTGTTTTTGTTTTACTGACTTGTATCTGAAGTAAACTAAGCAAAACCTTTTTAGTTTTAGCTTACTTATTTTATTTTTTTAATGAGCTTTGTCTTAAATATGCGTTCACCCACCCAGTGGTCTGTGTGTGTTTAACAGGAGGCATCTCAGTTGCTCCAGATTTTGCAGGCTCTCCAGCCACCTCTATCTATTGATGGGAAGGTCATTGTAGTTGAATTTGCCAAAGGCTCCAAACGGTAAATGCTCACACACCCAAACTTAATTGCAAAGAACATACGGGGACTCCACGCTTTACTATATTATAATTGCACAGTGGATGTGGGTGGCTGTAGCTCAGCAGGTAGAGCAGGTCAGCTACCAGTCGGAAGATAGGTGGGTTGGTCCTGGCTGCTCAAGTCTGCATGCCAAAATATCCTTAGTTAAATACTGAACTTTAAGTTGCTCTCCTGATACATCAGTTGAGGTGTGAATGTGTGTAAAGGTTAGAAAGATAGAAAGCTTAGAAAAAGGTGTTTGCATGAATGGGTGAATGAATTAAATTGATTTATTTATATAGCACCAAATCACAACAACCGTTTCCTCGAGGCCTTCGACGACATGGTGTATAACGTGCTTTGTGTGCTAGAGCAAGGTACTATGTAAGAGTCAGGCATTTTACTGGAGTGTGAAATTAGACTAGTAAATGGACTGATCACATTACAAAGAAATGCAGGTTGATCATGTGATTATTAAAATTGTAAAGCATTTTGTGAATGTATTAGAAGAGCAATGATGGTTGAAATTAAGCTATTCAATGTAACAACCCTCCAAAAGCTTTTTGATTAGAGCCCTCACTCTGTCTCTTGTCTATGTTAGGGATGTGTTTGTAACGGATGGTAGCAGAGTGAGTGCTGCTACAGTGGCCAGCACCGCTATAGCTGCTGCACAGTGGGCTGTCACTCAGGTAAAGTTTGACGTATTACAGCATATATACCACATCCTTAATACAGATTGCATGATCACTGTATTTATTCTTTTAAATTCTCAGACCTCTCAAAATGGACCAGGTGGAGGCCAGAGTGTTGATACAAGTGTGTATCAGCAGGGGGCAGCAGTGACATACAGTCAGGAAGGGCTTGAGTATGCAGGGCAAGATGGCACAACTTTCAAGCCCCAAGCAGATAACAGGGTTACTGCTTTGACAAGTGGAGTAGCTTCCCTGAATGGAGCCTACGCAGGAGGAGCAGCCCCAGGTTTGTATGACATGCCAATAAGTTTATAACACACACATATCTGTATATCATGTAGTTGCATACAATTACATTAAGCTTCCTCTGAAGCCACTTATTTGCACTTGTTTGCCCATGTGCAGCTGTCATTTCATCTGAGGCAGCCAAACCTGCATCAGTGGTTGTGCAGCAGCCGCTCATTCATACACAGACTCCTCTCATCACCACAGCTGCCACCACACCGGGGACACAGGTAGAACTTGATGCCTTTTCCTTCTTCCATTTGTTCCTTGTGTTTTTCCTGTTTTTAAAATCTCTGTCACTTCACAGGTTGAAATAGTGGGAAAACCACAACCAGCTGCACCCAGCCAGCCTGCAATCCCAGGCACTGAACATGAGCTCCAGCAGTATCGTAAGGCTTCATGTATTTAGTGTTCCCTCTGGGGAATTTACATCTTCGCTAATAATTGCAAATAATTGCTGCTGACTACTGGCAAGCTTACCTTTCATTCAGGAAAAAATATTGAAAATCTGACCCTGATGCAAATACCATGTGTCTCATACTACAGCTGTGCCAGATGTCTCCACTTACCACTATGACGAAAGCTCTGGCTACTATTATGACCCATTTACAGGTCTCTACTATGACCCTAATTCACAGGTAAACAGCCCAAAGCAATCTATATGTTTTGTAGGACATTTGTGTGTGTGTGTGTGTTTCGCTTATGCCCCTTGGTATTTCAATCTGTTTTTGCATTTCCCTTTGTCTTTGCAGTACTACTACAACTCTCACACTCAGCAGTACATGTACTGGGATGGAGAGAAACATACGTACATTCCTGCTGCCAGTCAGTCAAACACAGAAGGTGCTCCTCCAAGTGATGGTGCAGCTCCTTCAGAATCACTGTTTGCTACCTCTGGCAGCAAGGAGAAAAAAGACAAACCCAAGAATAAAACAGCTCAACAGGTGCTGATACACAGAAGTCAGCTTTTGGACATTATCATTTCTGGTTTAACAAATATATCTGCTAATGGCTAATTGAAGTTAGATTTCATAATTTGCCACCCATTCAGTTTGACACTTAAAATATGTAGTTAAGTAATTTTTAACTGAGTTTCTTGAGGTTTGTTATAATAGATTGCCAAAGACATGGAGCGTTGGGCTAAAAGTCTCAACAGACAAAAGGAGAACATGCGTTCTGTGTCTTCATCCCCTGCCACCGGCTCAGCAGCACCTCCTGGTTATACTCGGGCACCTGGACACAGTCGCCTAGATGATCACAGAGAGTCTGCGAGTGCTGATGCAGGCTATGCTGTTCTAGAGAAAAAGGTGTGTTTTATCTGTAAATGTCTGAACCCTCAGGGCACGAGGTTGTGATAGTGGCTGTCTCTGAATCATAGACGCAGATATGAACAGATCACTGAATCAATGTTTTTCTGTCTTCCAGGGGGCACTGTCTGAACGGCCTCCGATTTTTTTGGATCAGATCCGCCAAAGTGCAGAAGTAAGGAAGTGGGAGAGAGAGATTTTGTAGGTGTTAGAGGTGTACATTTTCTTTATTTTCTTCTTTTTATTGTTCCCAGTCGCCTCCTCGGCAGCAGGGTCTGGTCCCAGCCTACAGTGGAGAAACTGACAGTGAAGAAGAAGGAGGCGAGAAGGATGAAAAGGAAGGAAGATTGACAGACTGGGTTAAACTGGCCTGTCTGCTGTGTAGGAGGCAGTTCCCAAGCAAGGAGGCCCTCATCAGGCACCAGCAGCTTTCTGAACTACATAAGGTGGTTTAAATCAAGTTTTACTTCATCATAAAAACTCTACAAATGATAAGTAGCATCAGTGCTCTGTTGAGGAGCAACACCATACATTCTGCACTCGTGTGCACAAGTACTGAGGCACACCACCAGCTGCTGTTATTGGTGATTAAAGGCACAATTGTGAAATTGGAGAATTTGAAAGTGGGCAGATGCAGGTGCATACATGTGCTTATTATGCACTAAAGCAAGTTGAATTTGGTTTCTGGCTTCTAAAGCCTGAAAGCAGAGCCTATAAATGAAGATCTTATTTATTTTAATCGGTCCAGTGAAGCAAGGTCACCTTAATCTACTTGTTAACAGCCGTCCATTCAGATTCAGTTTTACAGGGTGTGTAAACTGAACGTTGCATATAAGACCAGTTTGGCATTCCTGTTGCAGCTGTGACTTGAATTTCACTTCTTTGTGCCCTCAGCAAAACCTGGAGCAGAGACGAGCCCAGCAGGAAGCTGCAAGCAAAGAGGTTGGTCAGTCCTCCACATCTGCAGAATAATGTTGAAATTCGTGTTTCTTTTAAAATAATTTTATCTTGTCTTTTTGCAGAGACTAGCAGGTGGACTTGACGGTCCTGAACTTAAGAAGAGGAAGTTTAACCCCATGTAAGGAAGCAGCAGTGATGCCACTAACTAGACGCTGTATGTTTTTTTGCAACTTATTCAGGGTTACAGCTTGCTATTGACACTGCCATGGACTGGTTCCTTTTTTGCTTTAGTTTTATTCTAGTTACAGCTTTGTGTGGCGGTGATGTTGGTGCAACTGTATAACTTAACTATGATGTATGTGACACAACTTATTTGTACTTGTGTGTCCCCTTACACTTTTTGTGTTCTTCCTGTAGTGATGGGGTCACAGACACTAGTCTCGGTGCAAGAATGCTACAGGGAGGTGTGAAAAGAGGACTGCTGTTGCGCAATATGCAAGTGGAGTGACCATTAATCTTCCTGACCCACAAAGGACAAAGACGAAGCCCAGCACGCAACACTTCACCATTAACATCATATAGATAAATATATTTAAAAAACTTATTTTGATTTGACATTAGTTACCTCAACAATGGCAGTGCTCAGTGGTAATAATCTTATGAACTGATCCTGTAGCAGTAGATGTCAGGATATTGCACAGATTGCACCTTTTTGCTTGCTTCCTGAATGATGCAGTTTTGAGTTCTCACTTGCTTCAGAGCCTGTGTGTGTGATAAACAAGTTTTGTGGACGGGAAAACATTTGCGGTCTTTATGTCAGCAAATTGGGATTTTTAATATTACTGTCTATGCACCATAGATTTTTTTTTTAAATTAATGCTATATGCCTTGTCATTCAGTGAATGACTAATCTGGGCTTGAACTGTGTACATTTTAAAAAGAGCATTTTTATACAACAGTGAAAGCTAACAAACTCGTGGCCTCATGAATTGGACAGGATCGTGCTAACACTAGTGTATAGGGTTAAAGTGTCTCAGTTTATCATATAGCAGGTGTAGATTCACATTCGCTAACTTTTCAGAGAAGTATTTTTTATTTCTGTATTTGTTCAGTAATGTGACCGTGTTTCATCAAGCTCATGTAAATGAATTCAAAATAATACATTTTCACCAATATTGACTCGTGTATTGTGTGGGCTAGTCAGTAAACTGTAGCTAATATGGCAACATTTTGCATTGAAATTTCCAAAGCTGTTTATCCGCACAAAAAGAGGAATGTAATGTGACTGTTGGCATCGGGTTTGTCAAGCAACACTGAAATGGTGAAACTGTATCGCTGTTGCAAACTACGTTTGTGTTCCTTAAATTAATTGTGCTCCGGTTACTGCGGAATGGTTTCTATGGTGATCAGCAACAAATCCAGTCGTCGGTTTGCTGAGAGCCATCGGAGAAAAAACACTTGGATTACCTGTAATAACCAATAAACTTAGCTGTCTTTCCTTCATATTACGTTGGGAGGTAACATTCATAGTATGTCATTCACAGTGTCTGCATGTGTTGGCAGTTCTAACATAAATGTACAAGGCTAAACCCTGTAAACAGATAGCTAGCTTGGTCGGGCAGCAGTCACAAAATAAGCAAGTTAGCTGGTTGGAAATCCTGTTGCAGTTCTCTAATCCGCTCTTCAGCTGGTCTGTAACTAGTCAAATTATAAGGCTTACTAATCGGGATGTCTGACTTTGACGAAGACCCAGTATTATCGGATGTTGAAGGAGGAGAAGAACACCTTAAAGAAGCCGAAGATGAGAAGGTATGAAAGTAAATGGGGGGCATGTGCCGAGCATATTTGCAGCTGACTCGTACATGTTAGCGGATATCTCTGCTGTTAATTTGGTATGAATCACGTGCCTCGCCCTGATTACCCAAACAGACTCAAGGTAATGTCTTTGATAAAGTTGGAGCTTGTCTGTTTACTCGTGTGTGCACCATTCAACCCCCTCCACAGGGCATTTTCTGGGCATATTAGTAATAGGTCACTAGTTTCCAAAAGAGGCAGCTTATTGTAAAGTGCTCCTACAAGTGGTTTTGAAGCTCTTCCATGCTTAAATTCTAGTTGTTGACTAATTAGTGACAGTTTGAGCCTTGGGAGTGGCCCTGCTCTGCTGGCGGTTTTACTAACATGGATTAAGCCTAGTCTTAGAATAAAAACATTGATCAATGAAGATCTTTATTTTTTTCTGACGGTAGGCTTGTCCGGGAAACTGTCTTGGCAAAACGGTCAAATCAGTGGCTAGTAATTTGTTGGTCCATTACTATCCAGATATATCTTGGGTAAGAGAAGACTTTTGAATGTTAATTCTATGTGGCATAGGTTCAACACGGAAACATTCCTCACAGATTTTGGTTGATATATTGACGTGACAGCATCACACAGTTGCAAATTTGTCAGCTGCACATCTATGATTATACACGCCAAGGTGCTTTATTGGATTCATCTTCAAGGGACCACTCTCAAATTATATGAGCTTTGTGACATTGCACGCCATCTACCCAGTAGAAGATGAGTACATAAAGAGCCATTGTCAGCAATGACTGTTGATAGGAGAGACTGAATCCATGCTTTCATGTTGGTTACACCAGTTTCTGACCCTGTCATTCAATGCTGTTGCAGAAATCAAGACTCAACATTTTCCAATATTTTGTTGTCCAATTTTGTGAATCTAAATTCAGATTCAGTTTCTTACTCGCAGGTGACAGGAGTGGAGCTCAGTGTGGTCTTCTGCTGCTGTTGCCCATCCTCTTCAAGGTTCAACATGTGATGCATTCAAAAATGCTCTTTTGTATATTTTGGTTGTCATGTGGGATTATTTGGGTTACCGTTGCCAACTCAAAGCAGTCTGGCCATTCTTCTCTGACCTCTGAGATCAACAAGAAATTTTTGCTCACTGGATATTTTCTCTTTTTTGGACTACTCTCTGTAAACCCTAGAAATATTTGTGTGGGAAAATCCTGGTAGATCAGCAGTTTCTAAAATACTCAAACCAGCCTGCCTGGCACCAAGAACCGTGCCACATTCAATGTCAGTTTTCTTCCCCAATCCTTTGCCCAGTTTCAGTTTCACTGGGTCGTTTCAGCCACTGACTGGGTTGTCTTAACTCTGTATGTATGCCTAAATACATTGAGTTGGTGCCATTTGATTGGCTGATTAGATACTTACCCTAATGAGCAGTTGAACAGGTGTACCGAACAAAGTGGCTAGCCTGACCTTCACCTTACATGATAACTTGCTGTCATTGGTTTATCATTGTGCAATTTAAGCTGTCATTCATTTTGTGTTTTGAATAAAATAAAGTTGTAGTGCGTTTGTCGTTTCTGTGTTGAAGCCACTAGCCTTTCATTTATATCTCATTTTTGTACAGGTTGAAGTTCAACATTTAACTCAAGAAATCATAAGTGAAGGGCTGTCATTGCTTTGCCGAACAGGAAATGGATTAGCACACGCATTTGTCAAGCTGAACCTTCAGAAAAGGTAATTAGAGAAAGATGCCCGCAGAGCAAAACTGTTCTGTTAACTTGAACAAGTTTCTTCTGATTCAAACCAGTTTTCTTCACCCTTAGAGGACTGGAGGATATAGCTGCAATCAACAGTTATATTCACATACGTTTTCTGGATTTATCCAACAACCACCTTACTGATCTTTCTCCTTTGTCATCTCTGACCCAGCTTCTTTGGCTCAAGGCAAGAAGAAATTCCTTATGCATTTAGTTAAGGACATCTTTGTGGCAGTAAGAATCTCTTTAATTACGTTTATTGAATGTAATTCGTCTTTTGTAGGTCGACAATAATTCTGTGATGTGCTTCAAAGAGCAACCGTTTGCTCAACTGACCTACCTGCAGTGGCTGAGTATAGCAATGAATCAGCTAACTGATGTAGATGGCCTAGTTGGGCCTGCCTTGGAAAGCCTCAATCTTACAGGTTGGTTTATTGGTTTTACGTCAGGTAAAGTGGAATGAATTTATTCAGCTAATCTGGCGATCTCTACGGCAAAGTCAGTCAAGTAAGAAACCGTTAATAGTTGGGTCCCTTATCCAAGCCGCAGAAGTTCTTGCAAGTATAATAAAATACGTTAAGCGAAAGATATTGTCACTGTTATTTGATATAAATAGTTGTTCCTGCAAAAAGATGGGAATTTACTATTCCACATGTTATCACTGTTAAAAGCAATATTTGACTTAACTAAAGATGCCAACAAACCTTGTTTGCAGGTAACCATATTCAGAGGCTTAATGGTTTCCAGTACGGCAGTTTTGCAAATCTGGTAACTCTAGAGTTGAGGGGAAATCACTTGGAAACCACTGATGGCATCAACCTTCCACATCTCCAGCAATTGTATCTGGTACACAAAGTGTCTTGGTTTGGTTATTAACACAGACATGATTGATTAAGTTAATCCTTCACCACTACACTAATCCCCATGTAATAAACCAGGTACCTGGTTGCTTGTGACTAGTCTTGCTTTCTGTCTAGGCCCAAAATGCTATCAAACGTCTTGAGGGTTTGGAGAAGTTAGAGCGCCTCACCACACTTCACCTTCGAGACAATCAGCTAGAGTCGCTCGACGGCCTCAGTCCCAGCATGAAGTGTCTTCAGTACCTCAATGCCAGGTGCATGCAGTCACATGGAAAACTTCAGTCCTGTGAGAGACTAAGTAGACACCATAATTAACTAGATGTAACTTGAAGTAATTGTGTATGACTTAATCAGTCTCTTACATTGTGGAGGAATTTTGGTTCTTTACAACATTGCTTCAGTTCGTTGGGGTTTGGGGGCATTTGTTTATGAACATCTCTCTTAAGGTTCTGTCAAAACATTTCACTGAGACTGAAGTCTTGACTTTGACTGGGACATTGCAACACTGTGGCAAAACATTTTCTTTTCCAGACATTCTGTTGTAGATTTGCTGCTGTGCTTGGGACTGTTGTCCTAAAAAGTTTGTGTTTCACTCAATGATTGCAAGGTGCCCAGGTCCTATGGCTACAAAACAGGCCCAAATCATCATTCTCCACCACCATGATTGACAGTTGACCCGAGGTGTTTGTCCTAATAAGTTATGTTTGGTTTTCACCACAAATAGTGCTGTGCATTACAGGCAAACATTTTCACTTTTGTCATGTCTTTCCAAAGGACATTGTTTCACAAGTCTTCCGGTTTGTTCAATGCAGCTTTGCAAATCTAAGCTGTGTTGCCAAGTTTTGTTTTGTTTTTTAGAAGGAACAGACTTTTTCTTGCCAACTCTTCCAATTAAGCTGTACTTGATCATTCTTTTTTGTCACAAATTAATCAACTCAGTGAATCAAGTGCAATTTGAGTAGTAGCTCTTGGCTGCTACTTACCTTCTTAATTCCAATGGAAGCAGTTATGTTGTACTTAGTTTTTCACAGCCCTGCAGAAAGTCCTATGGATAACTTTATTTTTCACATGACTGCAATGTGATGTAACAATAAAGATCAGTCATAATAACGCTTCCAATAATCCAGTCAGTAAAAAAACAAAACATGGTATTAATCCCATAATTTGTCTTCTTTCTCCCTTAGAGGCAATGCAATCATAGATGAGACTGATCTACGATACATCGGCTTTCTGTCACAAAGCCTTCGCGTGTTGGTTCTCTCTGGGAACCCAGTCGCGGAAAATTCCGAATACCGGATAAATGTGCTGATAGTAGTGCCACAGCTGGAAAGACTCGACAAAAATCCTGTCTTCCCTGAGGAGAGAGCTGAAGCCTGGGAAAGAATCAGGGTAACAAAAAAACAAAATATTTTTTTATTTTTGGTTTTATTTTTTACCCTTTTGATTTAGTGACATTGTGTAATTTCAGGAACTTCAAGAAGAGGAAATGTATGCACAATAAGATGTGTAATTTTGCCAGAATGGGGAAGTGTTGGACTGACTTCATTTTTTCTTTTTAAATGGCAGACCTGTTGTCTGTTGATGAATGACCACATACACCTCTGTATGAAGTACTCTATGTTTGATAGAGTAGCTCAATCATCCATGACTTTGCACAAAAAGTGTTTTTCATTTCCATACACTCATTGTTACAGCTGAGCTATTTAACAATAAAGTTTTAGAAAATGTTTATTTCTGATGTGTCTAAATGCAAAAATGACAACTGATGCAAGCTGAAGTGACTCTGGCTAGTACCTTGTGCCTTAGTACCCTGTATTGTTCATAGACGGTGGTGTTAGACAGACTCCATGTGTTTCCCTGAGTAAGGATGAGAGAGCAAAATCTGCCGTCGGCTTCCTTGTTGGCAGCCATCCAGCTACAGTTTTAAGGGGACAGTGACATTATGGGCCTGTGTGGCTAATCAGCAGATTTCGGAATCAGATCCTGCGTTTGTTTGACTGGCATTTAAACACACCATCATCATTGCATAAATATAACCAGGACGTTAACGTCCCACTTGAAGAAAACATTCATATTATAGTAAGTTAAGAAAGCGGTAGTTGTTCGCACATCAGTGCAGTGCAGCTCCACTTGTGGATACCTGTATTTTCCATAAGGGTAGTAGAATAGGGGTCCACGCTTTTGTTACTGTTATTTTGGAAATTTACTGATTTTAATGAAACGAGATCGGCATGAAGCAACATTTGTATCTTGAACACGCTGAGAGGGACTGACGAGGGCGGCTTGAACCACCACTCTCCCTCCAATGGTTTGATTCGGTGGGCGTGGCTGTTTGAGGAAACAAAACCCGTCCTGTGCGACGTCTGCCCCTCCTCTCCTGCACTTAACACCGGGCAGCTAGCAGCTCAGTGGCCCAGCGTTGACACGACGACACCGGGGAAGCAGCCTTCGCACTGAATTAACCACGACTACTACCTGAAGCAGGCGACCATACGTCCGTAAACCATGACTAGCTACCACAAACCCGATGAAAAGACTCTGCAAGGACTGAAGGACGTCGCTAACAAGCTCAGGATCAACTCCATCAAGGCAACATGCGCCTCTAACTCAGGGTAAGTTGTTCAGAGTTGCAAACATTAGCTGGAATATTAAATAAATCCTGTATACAATTAAAAACACACACATATATATAGTATGTGCTATAAGGTTACTGGGGCGAAGGCGTGCACTACCTCTGGGCCTGGGTGCACGTGCTGCAGATTAAATTCACGCGGTTACCGAGCCACGGCAAGCCGCTAGCAGCAGGTTTGCTACCTGATGTTGTGCGACTGCTCTGCGAAACGTTTTAATAAGTTACGCTGTGACTTGAGGGTAGCCGAGCCCACAGCTATTGCTAAGGCTACCACATGCTAACAGTGTTTGTTTGGTTTTTTTCTCTACAAAGTAAATGACGGCCTTATTTACTGGTGGCTAGACTCTTAGGCACTCTAGCCTAGCATACATGCGTATAACACTTCAAGTCAAGTGGTTATTAACATCAACAGGCGTTTACTAGCTAACAGAAATTACATGATAGGAAAGGATGGATCTCTTGGTTGCGTTGAGGCTGAGTTTTGCTGCTGGCTCCTAGTCTGTTAAATCGCCAGCTTGAGGATATCTGCGTTAAGTATGGTAAGTCTGGGAAATGGCTATTGGGAAGGGGTTTGTGGTAATACTTCATCATAAATATTGGCGTTCCCAGAATGCCAGAATTTTCTTTTTGAGCTATCGCTGATATCTTCCGTGTCGCTGTCGGGAAGTAACCCAATAGGTTGATTCGAGTCCAAGCGGGAAGTAGGAGTTGACGAGGGTGTAGCTTTATAGGGATTAGTGTGAGCGCCCTTTGCTCGGTTAATATTCACTTTGGAGAGCAAATGGATCTATACAAGGGCTACAATATCCAAAACTGAAACCGTAGTTTGTGAGTTGGCGCTAATCAAGTCAAGTCACCTACTACATTTCGCATACAACACAACACTTTGTTTAGACTTGTGTGACGCAGACTAAAGCTTAGAGTCGCATATCCTGCTTCATAACATCACATCTGAGACAGAAAAGTGGATGTTGGAATCAAAGAGGCAGTAAAAACCCTCAGCTTTATTTATAGTATATGTCAGCCACCTGGCCAGATGCTTTAGTTTGTGCTTGATTCTTACAATTATCCCTCAGCCAGTTGGTGTGCATTGTGCAATTTTTATTTCTTTTTCATAATCTCAAATGCAGCCTTAATGTACAGTTGACTAACCTGTTTCCTCTTGTTTCTTGACAAGGAAATGCAGGAGCTTATTCTAACTGTACTATGAGGGCTTTATAAAGATTATATCCCTTTTAAACAAAGGACTTCTTGAGGAGCATTGTTCCTCAACAGTCAAAGTTACACTTGTGCCTCTTTCTTTTCCTTGTGGTTTTTCTGACTGTCCTTCATTTCTCAGCAGGTTGTCTCTCAACAGAAGAACACGTGGTAAACGGAGCATTGAGTTATTTTAAAAGGTTTATGCTGATGTTTGTTCAGATTGGATAATTTGTTCCAAGCATGGTTGATATGCGATTTAACCTGCATAGGGAAGCTGAGATGTGTTGGGCAATGTGGAATTTCTAAATGGTTACAGTACTCGAGACTGTGTAGCAACTAACAGTTTCACAAGATTTTTTTTTCCTCTGAAGTGTGGTAACCTGGCTGCCTTCCTGAGGCAGTGATGGTCTAAAATAAATAACAATTAACAATATATGACTTGTGCTAAAGAGCATCATCGTTTGGCATATTAAATGTTTGCTGTGTCTTGTAAAACTAAAACTGAGCGTTTGTTTTTGTGTTTTGTGTTTTGTTTTTTTTTTTTGTTCTTTTTTTTTTTTTAAAGTGCAGCAACACATGCATGTTTATGCACTTTGGGTGGAGTTTCTTTTCTTTCTAACCCGTCGGTATTTATACTGTCACAGTAGCCTTTCTGTTGTTCTCTGTCTCCAGTCATCCCACATCATGTTGCAGTGCAGCTGAGCTCATGTCCGTGCTCTTTTTCCACGCCATGCGCTACAAAGCGGATGATCCTCGCAATCAGTGTAACGACCGCTTTGTTCTCTCAAAGGTAGGTGCATATCCTTTAATTGAGATTAATTGCTCTGTATTTGGTCAGCAAACCTGAGATCTGTTAACACTCTCCTTCTTATTGCCAGGGTCATGCTGCACCTGTCCTGTACGCTGCCTGGGCAGAGGCAGGTTTTGTGAAAGAGTCTGAGCTGGTTAACCTGCGTAAGATTGATTCTGACTTGGAGGGACACCCCACACCAGTGAGTCGGGAATCTTGAGACCCATTCTGTTCATTATTATTTTTTATTTTTTTGGAAGAAAAAGACAAAATTGTGTGCAAGCCACTCTCTGTATCATGTACAACTTCCCTTCTTTCCAATTCTTCTTTTCAAACACAGAAATTGGCTTTTGTTGATGTAGCTACTGGATCTCTGGGACAGGGTCTTGGGGCTGCATGTGGGATGGCCTATACCGGCAAATACTTTGACAAATCCAGGTCAGTGTGTTTATGTATCAGTGTCAAATCATAAGACTACCAAACATTTCTTTAAAACTTGCACAGGGTTACCTGAAATAGTTTTGCCCAGTTGTCAGTGTGTGGTGTTAATCTAAAGTGGATGCTTTATACTCACATTTGCTCAAGACCACTTAAAAGTAGTCTTATTTACTCTAACTAGGAAGCTTCTTCAGTGGTGAAATCCTGTTACTGTTGTTGTTGTTGTTGTTATAATCTGTTGCACTGCAGCAACAGAAAAATTCTCAAAGTAGATATTATGGAAATTCTCATGTCTGTTATTAACTGACTGTGTTGTAGTTATCGTGTGTACTGCATGCTGGGAGATGGCGAGTGCTCAGAGGGCTCAGTTTGGGAGGCCATGGCCTTTGGTTCCCACTACCAGCTGGACAACCTGGTGGCTATCCTGGATGTTAATCGGCTTGGTCAGAGTGAGCCAGCGCCTCTGAAGCACGACATGGAGATCTACCGCAAACGTTGTGAAGCCTTTGGGTCAGCACGTGCATTTATCTCAGCTCATAACCTGTAGAAACAAACTGTCCAAACTTGACCTTATTATTTGTCTTTCCCTGTATCGATCTGCTTTTTGATGGTCTACAGACATGTTCAGATGTTAATAACATTCTATGTGTGTAGGTGGAACACGTATGTTGTGGATGGACATGATGTGGAGGAGCTGTGCAAAGCTTTCTGGCAGGCTCAGCAGGTCAAAGGCAAACCGACCTGCATTGTTGCCAAGACATTCAAGGGCAGAGGCCTCAAAGGTTGGTGTGAATAACTTTTTTGTATCTAGTTAGAACTGTTCTCTGAATTTTAAACATGACTTATTTGCCACTTAACTGTAGGTATTGAGGATTTGGAGAACTGGCATGGAAAGCCGATCCCCAAGGACCGGGTGGATGAAATCCTGAAAGATCTGCAGTCACAGATCCAGGTGCCCAACAAAACTCTCTGCCCTGATCTGCCCAATGAGGACACAGCGCCAGCTGACCTTAGCCCCATCTCACTGCCTTCACCTCCAGAATACAAGAAGGGAGACAAGGTACCTTCAGAGTTGCTTGTTTGTGTCTAGTTTTAGTTTTTGAGTATTGGATCTTTTGGAGTAATGGGTCCAAAGTCACTCAACACTGAGTGGTCAGCAGTTTAAAGTTTACCGATACAGTTGTCAGCATGAATCTTATTTAGCACGAGTGGTGGCTTTGTTTCATTACTAATATGGCACAAAAACACCACCTGGAACACTTGTCCACACTTAAGGGTCTTTATATAATAAATTAAATATAAATATCCACTTTCCTTTGCTTTTTGTCTGCTCAGCCACATGCAGACTCCTGCTAGGTTAAAGATATCGAGAAACTTTGCAGTGTTTACCTGTAGATACAGCGGAGACACGGACATCAGTATTCACTAGCAAATTTTTCTTATCTAGGGATGTAGTTGATTAGAAAACTAGTTTAAAGTTTGCCATCCTGGTTAGTGGACACCAGAAACTAAAAGGTTAAACAAATTTTTCACAATTTAATGTAGAATTTGCTTAATCCTTGGGACTGAGAGTTACTGAGCTGTTGTAAACCAGAATTGTGAAATTAGAACAGTTTGGCACTATTTTAACCTCGAAAGAAACTGGTGAATTTGGGCTGCGTCAAATTATTATGGCTTAACTAAAGCGTGCATATCCACAATAACCTGGAATACGAGAAGACGGGTGCTACTAGCACTGCTAACATGACCCCCACTCTGCAGTTATCTAGTAATGGCATCATGTGCAGTATTGTGCAATGTTAACCTCTTCAAATACCTTTGAAGCACACATGCAGTATTTGTACAGGCGGTGTGTACAGGGCTTAAAATCTTCCATGACTGAATCCCAGTGTGTTATTTTCTATTGCACTGTTTTATACCCCCATACCTGTCAGAGCTGGAAGATTAAGCACATTTTAACTGTCATTATGATTTTGTCTTTGAACGATTGTGAAAACCGTTCACGTTTTTGTTCCTATGATATAAAGAGGGTGCAGCAGTTTTTACAGCAGTACAACTTTCTTCAGCTGGAAGTAAATCTCAGACTTTCCACACATGAACCTGTGAAACATCGGATGTAGTTTGCTTTTTGCAGCTTTTGCTAACTGCGGGGCTGACGCTGTCTGAAATGAACATGATTTCAAAACTGATGTGTGTGAATTATTGTGACTGTGCAGAATATTGTGCTGCTCATCATGTTGGTAAAGGTTCTTTTTCACATGTATGTGTTAAAGTGGATATAGCTAAGCATAGCAATCAAGGCTGTTTGTTGCTTAACCCATTGTATTTTCTGTTAGATGGCAACAAGGCAGGCATATGGTGTGGCACTGAAAAAACTGGGCCAGGCAAGCCAGAGAGTGGTGGCACTCGACGGAGACACCAAAAACTCTACTTTCTCAGAGACCTTCAAGAAAGCCTTCCCTGATCGCTACATCGAGTGTTTCATTGCTGAACAGAATATGGTAAACGATCCTTCAGTGCTCAGGCTGATTTATGCTAACTATTAGTCAACCTATTGATCCTGGAACCCTGTCACAGTTATGAGAGACTAGTACCTGGTTTGCTCTTCAGTACTATAATCTGCTCCAACTTGGTCTAATCTGTTACTGTACATTCACACATGATAATCTGTCCTCTCTGCTGCTTCTCATTTGTGCCCAGCTGACTTTGCGCTTAGACCCTTACTAACCACATCCACTGTCATTTTAAACTAAACAGTGTTGCTGATGTCTCCTTACTACTGCAGGTAGGAGTGGCTATTGGCTGTGCCAGCCGTGACCGCACTGTTGCATTTGCCAGCGCATTTGCAGCATTTTTCTCCAGGGCCTACGACCAGATTCGTATGGGAGCCATCTCTCAGACGAATGTCAACCTGGTAGGGTCTCACTGCGGAGTCTCCATCGGTAAGCTTTTCATCTGCTGGATTTCTAGTGAGCAGTGCAGGTGTGAGTGTCTGTCATCCACTCATTTTATTCTGGCTTCAGGTGAGGACGGTCCGTCCCAGATGGCGCTTGAGGACTTGGCCATGTTCCGCGCCATCCCAACATGCACTGTGTTTTACCCCAGTGACGCAGTGTCCACAGAGAGAGCTGTTGAACTGTCATCCAACACAAAGGTTGGTGGCCACCTTGTGGTAGCTTGATGTCTTCATCCTGTTGGAGCGCACTCAATATATTGTAATGCACTTTCCATTTTCAGGGTATATGTTTCATTCGTACAAGTAGACCAGCCACTGCAGTCATCTATTCCCCAGATGAGAAGTTTGAAGTGGGTGTAGCCAAGGTAACTTTTTTTAATCTCTTTTCGTTATAAATCTAATGCAGTCAGTCTTCATACCAAAATGCCCACCCCAAAAATGTTTATACATCTATCTGTGGTCAGGTGGTTCGCCAGTCTGATGATGACCAGGTGACTGTCATTGGAGCTGGTGTTACTCTGCACGAGGCCCTTGCTGCTGCTGATACGCTGGCTGCTAAAGGTAACCCACACTGCCCTCTAGTGGACACGTGCTGGTATTGTTATGAGGACACACAGGGCTTAATGCAGGGACTCCTCAACTGGCCAGTGAACCACTATAGCCTCTATAAACCTGTAAATTTCCTTATGCATTCTTATAGGAAAGAACATCCGTGTGATTGACCCATTCACCATCAAGCCCCTGGATGCTGCTACTATTCTGGCCAGTGCCCGAGCAACAAGGGGACAGATCATCACTGTGGAGGACCACTACAAGGAGGGTAGGTTGAGTCTGTGCATACAGAAAGCATGTTTGTGAAAGGGCAGGAATTTTCTTATGGAGGCAACAATTATGGCTCCTAGACGTTAGATGGGTTTGGTTTTAACAAACAAAACACAACTTGAATAAAGGAGCATCATATCATGATTTGCTGTGTTGTAATTTAAAAGAAATGCCAACATCACTTTTATGCATTCATTCCTTTTGACGGTCCTCCTTTGTCCAGGTGGTCTCGGTGAAGCGGTGCTGTCAGCAGTGGGAAGTGAGCCTGGTATTGTTGTGACATGTCTGGCAGTGGCTGGTGTTCCCCGCAGTGGAAAGCCTCAAGAGCTTCTGGACATCTTTGGCATCAGTGCTAAGTATATTGCCGAAGCTGTGACTCAGACCTTCGCAAACTAAGAACTGCACTTCATTTTCCCTTCTCGTTTTTGTTTTAAATCACAACAAACTTGCAGCTGCCAGGCACAACCATGGAAAACCTAACTTTCAGTTCCTACTTGAGTTGTGCTAACCCTGTATTAATATCAGAGATGAAGGGAGATGAGTGCAGTGCGGTCATAGCCTATAGTGCTGATGGTATTCCCCTATGTGCACCTCTTAGTATCCTTGCCTCCAGATGGGTTCTGCCGTTTGCTGTTATACATGTTTTCAGAGTCTTGTAAGGTGCACAGTTAAAAGCATCACTGAATACTGTACTTAAAGTGTTATGCTGATAGATGAAAAGCCCATCATACAGCGATGTGTCCTAGTGATGAGCTTCAACATCTGTGGCACCGACCATCAATGCTTACACATTCCTGGCAAGCATTCCTATTGTCCTCCCTCTCAGCTGGTAGCGCTGTTACTGCTCGTCATATTATCATTTACTAGATTACTTTTGTAATTGTGTTCAGTAACTGCCTTCAGTGCTTGGCTATTCCGTTTTTAAACATCCCACTGTCTCCTGACCACACGGGTGTCGCACAACATTTCCAGCGCTTAAGGTCACAGAGATGCTATTACTGCTGTAGTGTGAATTAAAAATAATTCTCCCAATGCTGTTTGTCTGTGCTTATTTATATAAGCCGAGGCCAAAGTGTGGACCAGCAGTCGCAAAGTAAATGTCAACAATGAAAGTTTCCACTGGACGGACACACTCACTCACTCACTTCCTGAAAAATGAATTGGTGTAGTAATGAAGTTATAAAGGATCAAATGATAATTTATTCAGTGTGAAGGTGAAAATATGAATGGCTTCATATTAAATAAACTTAAGTTAGTCTATAAATTACAGAAGTGGATTCTGAAGGGCTCACATGAAGTGATATCTGGACCCCTGCAGGAGGCCACATCAACATGTGGTATTGCTAGAAGGTTTGCTGTGTTTTCTACCACAGAGTATGGAGCAGAATCCAGGAGACAAAGTTCATGTAACATCATTTTAAGCTTGACCAGTTCTGTGGTGTAGTTTTCCAGGAAGGCATTTCCACACACACACACACACACACCTACAGGCTCGGCAACCGCACCCTGACTGCCTTTACTTATCAAGATGAAATCCTTAAACCTATTGGTGCAGTGGGTCCTGGGTTCCTTCATACTCTAAGCCTCCACACTCGCCTCACCTAAATCCAACTGAACACATCTGGCATATCATGTGTCATTTTCATTTCCCCTAAACAAGACCTTCCCAAAGTGTGGGGCCCGCCCCCTGGGCGGGGGGCGGAATGGGGCTAGCCTGGGGCTCCCACACAAACGCAAAGCAGGAGATGAAGCATCGCTGAATATGTTTCCAAACCAACTTCATTCTAAGCCAAAGACTAGAAAATCTGGTGAAGCAAATCTGCCCTTTGGCTTCACCTGCACAGGTGCGGAGGTAGGTCTCCCTGCAGGGTTGGTCTTTCCTTCGTAATGGAGGGACAGTAACTGCGTGTAAAACCTGCAGATAGAGACACAATACTGTTAATCTGACTGTCTGCTCTTCATCTCATGTAAACAATAACGTGGCGCACAGCGTGACGCGGAAAAAGGCACATACCTTTAACTTTGCCTGATGAGCTCTGTATTCCACGTCCACACACAAACGCAAAAAATGAGTTATAAAAAATCACCGTTCTCGGTGATTCGAAACGCCGTTTACGTGTGAACGAAACAGCTGCGTGTTCAGAAACACCCGTGTAGGTGCGGACATAGTTTATTTTCGTACTACCTGCAGGTTACTTGTATTTGCTTAATTGTTTACTAAATGTTTGAGGTGTGAAATAAACCGCAACTGAGCAAAATATGGGCGCGTGTGGTTGGAGGGCGTGTTAGTGTGTGCGTGCGTGTGCGCGCGAACATTTCTCTATAAAACAAAGGGGGGCCCAGCGAAAAAAGTTTGGGAGCCACTGCTCTAAACAATGCGCCGTTCTTTGTTCCTAACTCATTAGGTACTTTTTTTAAATAAATGATTATGAAATGGTAAATGGCCTGTATTTGTAAAGCGCTTTACACATCCACCCATTAATACACTGGTGCTACATTGTAGCCACAGCCGCCCTGGGGCGCACTGACAGAGGCGAGGCTGCCGGACACTGGCGCCACCGGGCCCTCTGACCACCACCAGTAGGCATCAGGTGAAGTGTCTTGCCCGAGGACACAACGACCGAGACTGTCGGAGCCGGGGCTCGAACCGGCAACCTTCCGATTACAAGACAAACTGCCAACTCTTGAGCCACGATCGCCTTGATAAACACATCTGATTTGAAATGCCGTTCAGTTGTGAGCATAAAAGCTTCGTTATTTCAGTAACTGCCTGTAACCTCAGATGCTTCATGACTGCAGATGTTTAGTTTATTACATTTAGCATTTGGCAAACTGGTGTCAGAGATGTTACAAAGCTGAAAGCGGTCATGCTGACTTTAACATATTCCTTCAGAGTGAAAAGAAAGCAAAGATTAACTTGGTCATCCGCAGGAAGGATAATAAAACATGCGCTGTTTCTTAAACATGTAAGTGTAGTCATGTAAGTGTGCTGTGGAAATTCAGGGTGTTGTCACACTCAAGGAAGGGGTTGAATGTGGTCTGTAGATGACAGCGTGCTCCTGTCGAGATATAAAAATGAATCATCTTTGGAAACGTTGCTATTTACTTTGGAGGAGCACATGAGGGCCTGACTGTTTCAGTGTTTAGTGTCAACTTGTCCAGAGTGCCATTTGGAATATGTCTGGATTCTGCTGCTGTCTCATCAGTTACTCTTCAGGTGTGGAAAAACACCAAAAAAGCATAATCTGCAGATTTGATTGCATATTACAGTAGTAGTGTTCATTTAAGAAGATGTTTTGAAGCACAGTCGACTGAATGTAATGTTTGTGTATGTGTATATGCGGGGACCAAACATTGGAAAGTTGCTCTACTTGTGGGGACCAACAGTCACTTATGGGGACAAAATGCCCCATGAGTTTGAAGACAGGGTTAGGATAAGTGTAAGCAGCTAGGGAAAGCAATATGTCAATTAGATGTCCACACGAAGATATGAAAACACGACTGTGTGTGTCTGCTGAGCAAATAAAGAGGTTTCACCCCACAGTGAACATCCCAGTTTGGCTCCACACTCAGTAAGGGGCAGACGGCGAGTGTGAGGATGTACACACTCTGCCGTCGATGTGCAGAATGTAAAGACGTCCTCACTTTTTATTACTCAGAGTTCATGTTTGACTTCAGACATAGATGCTGGCGGAGGTTTGCCAAACAAGGTTGCCTCCGACTGGGACTGTGTACCAACCGTCTGCTCTTGGACAAGGTCTGCTGTACTCATACTAACATTCTGATGCCCTCCAGAAAAAGCACAAAAGTGACAGCGGTTTACAAAAACACATTTGTCAAATCACAACAGAATGTACGACTAAAATCTATCACCAGTGTGCAAAACTTACTGCACTCCAGTATCACCCCCCGCCGTCCTGTCAGCGTCTCTCCTCCAGGAGAGAGAAAAAAGCTGTTCCACGTAATGTTCGCAGACAGTTATGAAGTGGAGACGAGGAGGAGCAGGGTGTGTCTGTATTTCACGGTACAACAATCGAGGCTCTTTATTAACACTGAGAGAATTTATTTTTTTACCTCTCCGCCTGCTGGATGTCCCTTCACGCTTTCTCTCTCTTTCTTCATTTTAACATTTACTCTGAGCAGCGAGCGCGTGCAATATGTTTGACCACTGCTTCAAGGTGACTCAGAACAGAAGGGAAACCACAGCGTTTACTCTGCATTCATAAAGCTCCAGGGTTTACTGAAGAACTGTCTGCTTGTCTGTAAGTAGACTTCTAACCATCTGCGCTTCCTGCTCTGATGCTTCTTCTTGGCTTCAGCTCTGAGGATTAGAAATTAAACCCTTTGGGCTTCTCTGCATTTGAAAAAAGCTTGATTTGAGTATAAATATACAGCAATGCAAATGCCATGGACGTGGATCGTGTTCATCTGTCTGAGTGGAATAGTTTCCTCAGAACAAAACTTGGACTCTTGGCATGACGTGGATGCATTAATGGAAGTCTCCGCTGAGATATCCGAACTAGAAATAGCACCCGTTCCTTCGCCAAGGGTCGACGCAGGGGTGACAGTGTCGGGTGCACACACTGCTGGTAAGTTTTTAAAGTCTGCCCACTTTTGTCTGCACGCTCTTGGTTAATAAACACTTAATAACTGAGAATTTTAACCTATTTTGCGCACAGAGGATTAAAAATCGAACAGTGTATTCCTTCATGACTGCATTTTTGGTTTGATTTATGTTTTCTGTTACCCTGGTGAAGAAGAGAGTGAGGATGAGCATCTCCAAGCAAATGCTGAGAAAGTGATCAAGCAGGAAAAACATGGCTCTGGAAACCTGGAGGCGATCAGAAGAAGGAGAAGTGCCTGGGGGAAGAGGAAGCATGCAGCCACAGTGGAGTCCATCGCATATAGAATAGTATGATGAGACACACAATCATATTACACCATCTTTTAGGTCATGTCGCCGTCCTGTCTGTCAGCTTTTGCAATCAGATTTTATGATCTGAATTGTTGTGCCGAACACATTTTGCTTTTCCAAGATAAGCTCTAAAAATTCCCTAAAGGCTCCTCTTCTTCATGTGTTTCTTTTATCTGCCTATTTATTCATTTCTATTCGTGTTGTTTCAGTTATCAGAGTATATGTGTAGTACGACAATGTCTAAGCTGACAGGCGGGGGGGAAGGAAGGCAGTAGAAAATAGGAGTGAACATATAACAAAAGGATAGAGCACAAACAGAAAAGCACGGTGTACTGGCAACTGGTGCACCTGTCAGAAACAAAACAAAAAGAAGAAACATGCAGCACCTGTAACACACAGTCCTTATGTGAGACTTGTCTCTGTTTCCAGTAATTAATTCCAGTAATGGTCTCCTGCTACTTTCTGTAGGCGGGTTTGGGGCGACCCGTTGGCGGCTGGAGAAAGCCTGGAAAAGGAGGGGAGGACAGCAACGCTCTTATGGCTGCACTCAGGGAACTCCACGCTGAGAAGAAAAGGCTGATGGATCTCAGGAAAGCACGAGAGGAGGAGGATGATGAGGAGGAGGACGATGACGATGAAGACGACGATGAAGACGACGATGAAGACGACGACGATGATGATGAAGAGGAGGAAGAAGAAGAAGAAGAGGTTATAGTTTGTAATATTAGTTATCTTTTTTAACTTGTCTTATTTACTTACTGATTTGCTGGGTAATTAAATGTTGTTCTTTTCTTCCAAGGAGGAAGAAGAAGAAGAGGAAGAGGAGGAGGAGGAAGAAGAAGAAGAAGCAGAGGAAGAAGAAGAAGAAGAAGAAGCAGAGGAAGAACCGACTGAGTCGCCCAGCAATCAAACAGAAACGGTTTCTAACTTTATAGAGTTGCCTGTTACATATTACATAATTTCCTTGGGCATTAATAAAGTTTTCTGATTCTATTAAGTGTCAGAGCACTGAGAGAGAGATCAGCTGCAGGGGCATCGGCATTACTCACCTGCCAAGCTTCCAAAACCTTGAAGCCACGAAGGTGGATTTAGCAGGTATGTGTATATCTACAGCTGTAGTCAAAGAAAGCACCCAACAGAAATTTCACAGATTAAAAAAAGAAAAAAGAGCAAACACAAGAGCTCAGGAAGCCCAGCCATCATTAGTGAGCCATCGATGCCCATATTTTTGTAAACAGTGTTATCCTGGATTTACCACTGGAATACATTACGACGTGGATTATTATGCTGCCAGCTAGTGAATCATCAAATTGAAAATTGAAGTGTCATGTGACTGACTTTATGTTCAGAGAACAACATCAGGATCATCACGGCACGAGCTTTCTCAGGCCTCCTGAACCTGGACATGCTGGACCTGAGTCGAAACATACTGGATGATGAATCGTTCAGCCAAAACCCACTTTCTGTGAGTAACACTGCTCTCGCTGCATCTTTTAAAATTACTCACAAGTGACATATTTTTATCCCTTTATTTATCTATTTATATAAAAAGTGAAAAAGTAAAGTAAAACCAGTAAAGGGTGGTGGTTACTCTGACTTAAATCTACTGCTCTTGTACTGAGGTTTGTGTCCCAGTGAGTAATATATAGTAATATGTGTGTAATACCAGTGTGAAAATCCACCACAAACCAAGGCTGTCCAACACCGTTTGACTGCAGAGTTTCTCCCACTCGTCTTACAACTGCAGTTGGAGACTTGCACTTCCAGTTCTGCCTGCACTCAATGAGTTTTCTAACTATATATTTTTAACTGCACTTTATGTCTGTTGGGTGTTTTCTAGAAAATATTTACTGTCATGAAATATCAAGTATTATTTATCCAGACTGGGAATGGAAAAAACAAACAAGTGTCACTGACAGTGACTGAACTCTGTTAGAAAAGTCAGTGTTGCTTCTCTCATTGTCTGCTGGCCAAAGAAAGAAGTGATAAAATAATTTACAGCAGACAACAACAACAACATTTAATATACCGCCAGACTGTAGTTTACCTTCGTAATGAGACAGAAAGTTTGTATTCACTGTCAGTTCGAGCCACAAATAATATTCTGGGAAGAACTATTTGGTGTGTTTAAACAGCACCAGCAGAGACAAACACACATATCAACAAAAAACCCAAAAAACTTTACGCCTCGAGGCCTGAAACTGAACCCTGTTTGACTTTCCTTTGACGTGGACGTGTTGAACTGCTCTGACATTATCCTTAGTAGCTCCGTCTTCACTCTTACAGAGAGTCCTCCGCCTGTCAGTACTTTTCTGACTTACAAGCACATTTTATGGGTCACTTTGCATCTAGTTAAAATAAAAAGCAGGCTATGTCCTGTATCATTACGGTAATAAAAGAGCACTGAAAATGCATTAACTAATCCGTCTAAGAATAACCTCTGACCACAGGCCACACCGAGGGAGCCTACCACACTCTGACCAATCATTACACACTGCCACTGCTATACTGTCACGGTATTGGCTGAAAGAACCTGCTGGAAAAAAGCTGCAGCCAATGATGTGGGGAATATGAGGAAATTATTTTTAGAAGAATATTCTTCTTCAGTTTCTGCTCACATCCCTGTAATGACAGGGGATTGATGGACTGGCTGGAGGGATGCTGCGAAGTCCTGTCCACTGCTTTTATTCACCCATCAAAACCACAGCAGCTTTCACTGAAGAGCCACCCGGAGTGGCTTTGCTAAAAATATGAGAGGACAGATCACATGAATGGAAGAGATGCACAAATGTGACATTCTTTCATTTGGTGTGTTTCTGTGAGCTCTGTGATTAAATCCCAATTGGCAAGCAGGGATGGGAAATTACGGACTTGGAGACAAGTATCTATTTAGTGTATTTTATCATCCCAGTTTTGCTCAACACCTATTTATTTGTGCTGCATTTCATTTCATGCAGAACCTGACCTCTCTGAGGAAGCTGGATCTGGATGACAACCGCATCACCGTGATCCCGACGCTGCCTTCATCTCTGGAGGAGCTCAAAATCAAAAACAATAAGCTGAGTGGACTCACACCGCACTGCTTCAAAGGTACACATCGTGTGTGTGTGTGTGTGTGTGTGTGTGTGTGTGTGTGTGCGTGTGTGTGTGAACACAGTCATGTGTAAAAATTATAACAGGTGTAACATCATAGGTATTATTTCCTAATAGGTTTGATGAATCTCCTGAAGCTAGAGCTGGGAGGAAATGCTCTTCACAAAGCCAGTGTGTCCCCTCCAGCTTTTAGGCCGCTACAGAGACTTCTTGACCTCCAGCTGAGCAACAATCACTTCCGGTCGCTACCACTGAACCTTCCTCCCTCTCTTCAGGTGCACATGTACCACATTTTCGAGTCATTTTTTCCTCTTTCTCTCACTGCTTGGAGTTAGACACTCTCGGACACTGTTTGCATATTCACTGATTGTTTTCATTTTAAACTGTCACATTTCTGTCTCCTGTATCACACCTCAGCATCTGTCTCTGTCTTCCTCATTCTGTAGACGCTGCAAATGAATGAAAATCTAATTGAGGAGCTGACAGAGGAAGCGCTGAGGGGCTGCATTCATTTGAGAGTGCTCGAACTCAGGCACAACCGTCTGCATGAGCAAGACATCGCTACCCATGCATGGACGCGTCTTAAGTATGTCCATCCATCCATCCAACCCAATGTTATGTAGTTCCTTCATCAGCCACCAGAGGGCAGCCTGGTGTCGCTTAGGAATCTGAAGACGCAGCTGTCATTTGTTCAAGTTCAAAACACTTTTCACTTTATTCTTGTGGCCACTAAAAGATATGAAACAACAAATTTCCATTAAACGATGAGATTTTTTTAAACAGGCAGTAATTTAGTATCACAGTAAAGTAAATCATCGATGTTTAAAGCTGATGCCTTCTTTCAAAAATGACTGAATTAAAATGACAACACATTTGGAGTGTTGGACATCAGCTTCAGTACGTGTTTTCTCAGCAGACATTTAGACTGATTTACACAAAGCCAGACAGTTTTCTCATTTCTTCTTCTGCTTCTCTCTCAGCCTTCCTCACACAGACAAACACATGTATGCTCACATATCACACACATTTTGACAGCTGACCTTGTGTACTTGGATGAGCAGGCGTGTGAGCGAGGGCTTGAGGCAACTGTGTGCATCTGTATGTGTGTATTTGTGTTTGTGTGTGTGCTGTTTAAATATAGTGAATTCCAGTGGGTTTTTCTTTTTTTTTTTGCTCCTTAGGATCCTTGCGAACCAAAGTGGGAGCCTCAGGGAAAACTGAGGAAATAGAGAATGCAAAAGAGAGTTGCAGGAAAGTGAAGCTGTGGAGATTTTGTATATAGGGCACAAAGCAGAAGCATTAACTTGAGAAGATGCAGTCTGGGAAAACTTTAGGAAGTGATGAACTCTTGTAATCTTCTAGATGCAAAGCAGACTCCAGGACAGGAAGATGGAGTTCACTGGAGGAAATTCGAACAGACTGTCCTGAGTCTTCATGAGACTTGTTTCTGATGCCTGACACGTTGACCTCATTAGTCGTGAGAGCATCAACTTCCCATCGAGTCTGCAGGCTTAGTAGCTGGGCCTTCATTTTAAGGCTTCTGCATAGACACCAGACAGTGAATAAACTCAGCTTGACCTAAACTCCGCTTATACAGCAGGAGACAATAAGTAAGGTCGCTAACAAGATCAGAACCCTCCCTTCCAGCTGATTGTCTACAGACCTTTAATAGCATATCATCATGTGGTCCTACTGAGGCACGTTAAGAAACAGAAAGTGCCTGAAAAAGCTGAGAAAACAAAGATCAAAAGTGAATTGCTTAATGTGAACAGAACTGCAGTTGGCTGGGTCTAGTTCGCAGGGTGCTTCTGTTTCGTGTCACAGTGTTGCTTTGCTTCTAGCTCGGTGATCGAGGTATGAGTGGGGAGAACGAGGTAACAGGGAGCTGGGATCTTTCTCAGGCAGACTGGGCTCACTTACCTCATTATGTATTTAAATAACGTGTAATGAAAACAGAACATTTCCAGAGCCTGTGAAATGTCTCTGACTCATTTGGGATAACCCCCCCCCCCCCCCCCCCCCCCCCATATGCATTACTTCCCCCTCATCAGTCTACACAATAATAGCAACGGTTAATCTTATTTTAAAAGAACTGAAATATCCAGTATACTAAAGTATTCAGACACATCCTTCTTTTAATGATCCTTCAGATTCTACAAGTACAATCTTTCATTGCATATTGGATTCACTGGACTTAATCTAAAAGCTCTGACACTTGATGTTGTATGTAAGAGTAAAAACCAGCGTGAGATGTTGAGAAAATTGCCTGTTAAGGACAAAGACGTGATTATGTCCATGCATAAGCTGAGGGAGAATACGGAAACATATCTGTAGCAGTCTCGGTGTCCAGGAGTAAACAGGGATTACTCAGTTTGGGGAGATTTGTAAGATTTAGAGATGGGTCAAGTTCTTAGAAGGACAATCATTAATGTAGGTATCCACACAAATGGCTGCACAGTTTGCCAAAAAGCGCCTGAATGGCTTGGATACCTGGTTTCCACTGATTCGTTCTTGGCTCAGCGCCTCTCTGGAGACAGCGCTGTAGTGCTTTCTGAGAACAAGCTTACATTTCAGCAGGTTTGAGATTTTCTTTCTTTTCTGTGGGAAACAAATGTGCTGACTGCGTCAGCAGATCAGCTTTGAAGTTGCTGTGGTGGCCTCTCCTATACTGGTTTGGGCCCAGCAATTTTGTGATTCTGTCTCTCTGTCACTTTTTTTTCTTTGGTGGGAATGCTACCACGTCTGAATGGGTTCTGTCATTGCCACGGTGGAAGAGGTATTAGAGCATGACATGCAAAATCCTCTGAAACAAAGATTCATAATTCAGTTCATAGTTCCCAGGGTCGTGTGCATGATTGAAACCAGGCACTAAGAAGCGATTAACACCATCGCTACAGTCCAACGCAGTGGTGGCACGATCCTGTTGTGGGATTTCCTGGTACATGGACACTGATGGACGCACAAAACCATTTTAATAGAGCTCAGGTTCTCAAACTGGGCTAAGGATTACATTCAATAAGTCAGAAATCTAAAGCATCACTGAGAAGGCTGTTTTGGGAAAACTTGGTAAAAAACCAGAAGTGTACAAAGTGGTGTTGTCCTCATAAACAAAAAGGATGTGTATCGGATCTACTTTGTGTGTTTCAGGATGAAAATCAAATGATTGCTCCAGTTAAAAGAACATGAATGCATTACTCGTTTTTCACGAGGTGATGTAGCTAGAGTTATGTAACCTTTAGCTAAGCGATGCATCGGAATACGTCTTCCAACTCCAACAACTGTGCCTTCCTTTGTTTGTTATGTAACGAAGCTGCGCTGGCATACAATTAATGCTGTTGCACAAGCAGTTAGATTTGACTCTTATCAGGCACAATGAGCAGCCTGTTCAAAAACACAGCTGCACAACTAAAACAGACACACACATGCACACACACCTGACACCTGCCTGTGTCAGTGCCTGATCTCAAACCAGAGCATTTTCTCATTTGCGACACTACGCCCAAATGATCATATTTCATTGATAAAGTCTTGCAGACTGTAGTTTATGCTGTCAAACATTTACAGAAAAATGACGGATTGTGTAATAATGGCTTTGTTTTATTGCGTGCTCTGCAGTTTGACTTAACACTCTTGTAAAAGGATCATCGACTTAAAAATACCCAGTAACAGCCACTCCAACTCCGTTAGATAATAACTGACAGAAGAGCCGAGTATTTTTTTAATTTGGTTTGTGCTGAAACAGATGGCTGTTACGGCACATCAGATGTTATTTTTCTCCATTATTTTTTTTATTATTTGTGTCATTTTGCACAGAGAAGCTGTCATGGGAGATCTGTGTATATTTATCGTCGCTGCAGGCTTAGACGGATCGCATGGAGGTGCAGGTTCAGTGATCATCACACCAAAGATGTGTGTGTCGCATCGTGACGTGTCTCAGCCTGATACGACTTGTATCAAAAGCCCTTTTCCTGTTTGGCCCGGCGCAAATTGGTTTCGTAATGAGCTTATATAAACTGGGAAACAAACACGGCGCACACACTCTGTACGTGCACACACTCTGTACGCGCACACACTCTGTACGTGCACACCGGCTAAAATATGACGCTAACATCAAGTGAAGACCGCTGGGTTTCATTTAAGTGATCTTCAGTTCACATTTAACGGTTTCCTGCGTGGTTGCAAACACGTAACATTTAGCAAGTGTAAAAACTCACTTTAGATAAAAGACTGTGCTGCGGACCTGGCGGACGTCTTCACCTCTATATATAACACCTCGTTGTCCTGTTCACTGGTACCATCCTGTTTCAAAGCAGCAACCATCGTTCCCATCCCAAAACAGTCAAATGTCACATGTCTGAACGATTTCAGACCTGTGGCACTCACCCCCATTCCCGCCAAATGCCTGGAGAGACTGGTCATTAAACACATCAGAGCTGCTTTTCCACCATCCCTGGACTCGCACCAGTTTGCATACAGGATGCGATCGCCACAGTGCTGCACACATTACTGAAGCACCTGGAACACAGGAACACCTATGCACGGCTCCTCTTTGTAGACTACAGCTCGGCTTTTAATACCATCCGGCCATACAAACTCCGTCCCAAACTCCACCAACTGGGACTTAACTCCTCTCTGTGCAACTGGATTGTGGACTTCCTCACTAACCGTAGACAGAGTGTCAGAGTGGGTAAGAACACCTCTTCCACCCTTGTGGTCAACACCGGTGCCCCTGTGGAGGCTGTGGAGGAGCTTCGCACGTGTTTGGAGACCACAGACTGGGACACAATGAAGGCTGCTTCTAACAGCTTGGACGAGTTTACGGACACTGTCACCTCCTATATCCACTTCTGTGAGGACAGCATTGTGCCATCACGCACCAGGGTGAGTTATAACAATGACAAACCCTGGTTTACTCCTAAACTCAAAAAGCTGTGGCTGGAAAAGAGTAAGGCGTTCAGAAGCGGAGACAGGGACTGCTACAGAGAGGCCAAGTACAGGTTCACTAAAGAAGTGGACATTGCTAAACATCAGCACTCTGAGAAGATGCAGCAGCAGATCTCAGAGAATGACTCGGCCTCTGTGTGGAAAGGTTTTAGGAATATCACCAACTACAAGCCTAAAACCGCCCACTCCACTGATGACTTGCTCTTGGCCAACACCCTTAACGACTTCTACTGCCGTTTAGACGAGCCATCAGGCAGCCTTCACACCTCCAACGGCCCCAACAATAGAGGCACTTTGGACACTCATTCCCCCACCTCTCCCCCCTCCATAGAGCCATCACCACCTTCAAACTGTTCACCTGCAACACCCCCCTCCTCACCCCACACAAAAGAGGATTTCACACCACCTCCTCCCACCACAACTCTTCATATTCATGAAGCAGATGTGAGGAAGCAGTTTAGGAGTCTGAATGCTCGGAAAGCTCCCGGCCCAGACGGTGTGTCTCCTGCCACCCTCAGACACTGTGCAAACGAGCTGGCCCCAGTGTTTTCTGGCATCTTCAACTCCTCACTGCAGGCCTGTCATGTGCCCGCCTGCTTCAAGTCCTCCACCATAATCCCTGTCCCCAAGAAACCTAGGATCACTGGACTAAATGACTACAGACCCGTGGCTCTGACATCTGTGGTCATGAAGTCATTTGAGCGCCTAGTTCTCTCCCATCTCAGGACCCTCACGGCCCCCCTCCTGGACCCCCTGCAGTTTGCATATAGAGCCAACAGGTCTGTAGACGACGCCATCAACATGGCCCTACACTTCATCCTGCAGCATCTGGACTCCCCAGGAACCTACGCCAGGATCCTGTTTGTGGACTTCAGCTCTGCCTTCAACACCATCCTTCCAGACCATCTCCGAGGCAAGCTTTCCCAGATGAATGTGCCTGATCCCATCTGCCGGTGGATCACTGACTTCCTGACGGACAGGAAGCAGCACGTGAGGCTGGGAAAGAATGTCTCGGACTCCCGGACCATCAGCACCGGCTCCCCTCAGGGCTGTGTTCTTTCTCCTCTGCTCTTCTCCCTGTACACCAACTGCTGCACCTCCACCCACCAGTCTGTCAAGCTAATCAAGTTTGCAGATGACACCCCCGTCATTGGGCTCATCTCTGACGGGGACGAGTCTGCCTACAGGAGGGAGGTTGAACGTCTGGTGTCTTGGTGCAGCCACAACAACCTGGTGCTGAATGCCCAGAAGACAGTGGAGATTATTGTGGACTTCAGGAAGCACACAACCCCACTCCCCCCCATCATCCTGACTGACACCCCCATCACCTCTGTGGACTCATTCCGCTTCCTGGGTACCACCATCACCCAGGACCTGAAGTGGGAGCCCACCATCACCTCCGTCATTAAGAAAGCCCAGCAGAGGATGTACTTCCTGAGGCAGCTGAAGAAATTCAACCTGCCAACACGGACGATGATGCAATTCTACACTGCAATCATCGAGTCCATCCTCACCTCCTCCATCACCGTGTGGTACGCTGGAGCCACTATCAGGGACAAACAGAGACTGCAGCGTGTTGTGCGCTCTGCTGAGAAGGTGATTGGCTGCAGACTCCCATCTTTGCAGGACCTGTACACCTCCAGGACACTGCGGCGTGCAGCTCGGATCTCAGCTGACCCTTCTCACCCTGGACACAGTCTGTTTGACCTGCTCCCCTCAGGCAGGAGGCTCCGGTCCATTCGCACCAGAACCTCTCGCCATAAGAACAGTTTCTTCCCCTCTGCTGTTGGACACATGAACAATAACCACATGACTGTCCCCGCCACTAACACATGACCCTACGCTGTGTCACTGCATCATTTCATGTTTGGCACTGATCACCACCTGCACTCATGTATATATCTTTCTACGTAGCACTCATAATTCTTATTCTCATGTATATATCTCATGTATATCTCATGCACATATCTTTCTTTCTACATAGCACTTTAATTCTTATTGTCTGCACTGAAGCACCGCAGCAATTTCCTAATGTTGTAAACCTCAACATCTGGCAATAAACCCATTCTGATTCTGATTCTGATTCTGATTCCTCAGGGGTGTGTTCTGAGCCCTCTGCTATACACTCTCTTCACCCATGACTGTATTTCCTCCTGCGCGTCCAATCTCATTGTTAAGTTTGCAGATGACACTACAGTGCTCGGACTTATATCCAACAATGATGAGACAAACTATAGGACAGAGGTGCAACAACTAGAGTCATGGTGCCACGACAATAACTTGGTCTTAAACACCAAAAAGACCAAGGAGATCATTGTAGATTTCCGGAAGAGGGGTCATAACAACCATCTGCCTCTCTTCATTGGCAGTGAGGCGGTGGAGAGGGTGAGCAGTTTTAAATTCTTGGGGGTAACTGTGACCGAGGACCTGTCCTGGGGCAACCATATCACCTCAGTTGTACGGAAGGCCCAACAGCGCCTCTACTACCTGAGGAGACTGCGGAGCGCACACATTCCCAGATCTCTGATGTTGAACTTCTACAACTGTGCCATCAGCAGCGTTCTGACGTATGGATTTCTAGTGTGGTTCCCCAGCTGCACCAAGGCCGATCAGCAAGCACTCCAGCGGGTGGTGAAAGAAGCTGGCAGAATTATTGGAACAAGTCTGCCAGAGATCAGTAATATCTTCCCCACTCGCTGTCTGAGGAGGGTGCACAGTATCCTGCGGGACCAACATCACCCTGCGCGCCACCTTTTCCATCTGCTGCCCTCAGGGAGAAGGTACAGGTCTATACAGGCCAGAACATCCAGACTGGCCAACAGCCTGTATCCACAGGCTGTGAGGCTCCTGAACTCTCTGCCCCCCTCTCACGGACAATAACCATATCCAACTTCTTAATAGCAATGAACTGGTCTGCATTGGTGCATCATATCTTTATTCTCTTCCCCCTCCTGCCCCCCCCCCCCCTTTCTTAAATAGATAACTATCATATCTGATATCATATCTCACAGTACAATAATATTGAATGGGTTGCATTGTTGTATTTTGTCATGTTTCTCAGGTCTTTGTCTGAATTTCTACGAACATTATTGCTAAGGATTGTCTTATTGCATTGGAGTCACACTGGGTTAAATATGTACACTTGGGTTTTAAGGGGTATTTATTATTTTCTTTTTTTTTTTGGGTTGTATGGAAGCCCCAAACGCAATTTCATTGTTCTTGACAATGACAATAAATAAATAAATACTAAAATACTAGATTTATAGAACGCAAAAAAGTCCAGTTATTTGTTCGAGTAATGCGGTAAATGATTTCAAATATGCTTCTGTGTGCTTTCAGTGGCAGCTGGCAGAGGCTCCAGCCCCTCAGGACCCCAGTTGGAATTAAAAAAAATGATTGGAGGGACTGTTTTCAACAGATCTCACAAATACTTCCAGATATCAGCCAGTGTTAATACATCCAGTGCGCACAAAAGTGCACACGCAGCTTTAATAAGTCCAGAACGTGCCGTCATCCATCGATCGGTGCAGTTTCAAGTCCAGCTGCAGGCGTTCAAGTCTGCTTGGCATAATCACAGAGCCTGGCTTGAATACTTCGACTATTCTGTGTAATCCCGACGCTGTGGTTTCACCGTAAATGGAGCCGTGTGTATCTGTAAGTGCAGTACCCGTTGTAAGCAGACCATCACCCTGAGCAGCTGCAGGACTGGACTACGCTTTGCACAAAACCGAGACAGACTTGATTTTTTTTAATGAAAAAAAGAAAAGCAAAAACATTTGCTTTGGTGTGAATTGTGTGTGTGTGTTGCCTGGAGTAGCTTGTGTGTTGTGTGCTTGTGCATGACTATTTGATCATAGTATGTGCATCTTTTTCTTTTTTGGGTGGGTGAATAGCAATTTCAAATCCATGCATTTGCATCCTCGCTGCACCTCCTTGACGCCCATCTGTGTCTGCCAGCATATTTATTTTCTGTGGATGCGCATAGTTCATGTCATGTTGTGCGTATGAGAGTGTTGTTGTGTTTTTGTGTAGGTGCCAAGCCAACGGGTGGAGGTCTCTGAGAAGAGAGGACTGTGTGTCTCTCCACTCATTAATACCATGTGGTATTTAAACACTGGTGGACTGCTGCTGAGCTTACTGGCAAAGTCTTTGAATACAAATCAGCTGCACACAACTGGTCTAAACTGGTACACAGAAACAAGCATAGTGATGTGTTTTATGGTTTCAAGTGGGAACAGAAATCACTCTTTTTTTATTTATTTAATTTAATAGAAATTCACAGAAAATCGTGCATTTAGCGCCTGCTGGTTTCTTTGTGTGCTCTGTGCTGCTGTGCTTCCCCAGGTTTCTGAAAGTTGTTCTCAGAGATGATGGAGGTGGAGGACGTTCTAATGCAGATTAGATACACAGGCTGTACATGAAAGATTGATGTCACTCATTGGTTTCAAATTGCATTTTGAAGCCTCGACCCTACTGCTGGGCCAGCTGTGTCCCTGAAGTGCACTGGTGCACAGACTACGTTTGTTATTCACCATGTTGGAGAGTCCGTGTCACACATCAGGCTTTATTGTTTGTCAGGTCATTTCATTAAGGATGACAGGCAGCAGGAGATCAAAGACAACAGAGAGGTCAACAGTGAGCTGTGTTGGCACACGTGCCAATCAAAGACACCAGTAAGAGTAATGTGTTATATAATACTGGTGAGGTCTGATCCACTTTTGGAGCCAGCCTTAGGTGGTCCGGACAGGAACTGCAGGTTTTGGCACTTCCACATCCATTTTGCAACCATCTCCACAGATCCCGTGTTTTTCTTTCAGTTGCACCACTGTAGTGTGACCCAGAAATACGTCTGGGCAAATATAAACTATGCTCCTTTTAAAAAAAATCAAAAAAACATCTTTTTGTGTTGCAAACTAATGATGTGAACAGGGACTGGATATATACCATAAAAAGTTTTTATTGCCAGTAAATAAAAGTAACTCTTGGAAAAGACAAACTAACAAATAATGATTAGATCTGCTTTTATGTTATTGTTACCCTTCGAGTACCCTTACATGTGCTGATGCAGTATTTCATCATATGAAATACTGAAAGAGTTTATTTTGGTTCTTCTGTTACTGAATATTTACAGTCGCACCTTAATAGCCGAACCTGTTAGTGGGTCATAGTGTTTATTGTGTGCATTTTATTCTAGAGCATTTCACCGTACGCACAAAATGTGAATATTTTGCACAGCCCGGACAAATCTATGGAAACATGTCTTGGTAATAATCTTGAATTCTGTGCACAGTCTTGAGCAAACCCTGGTTTCTTTATATTTAATAGGAAAAGAGGAAATATGTGCTGTGGTTTATTGAAACAGGTGTAATGTTCAAAAGAAGGAGAGTTGCTGTAAGCTTTCTATTGTAAGCTGATAGTAACAGAAACTGTGAAGCAGACAGCATCAGTCAGACATACGTTGGCCCACATGTGTTCAGCATCCACAAGCCTTCACTGATTGGGCCCCAGTTCCCATCACTCTGTAGTCATTAACTGGCCACCTGAATGTTTTCTGAGCCCTTTTGTTCAGTGATGTCAGTGAATGGAGGAAGAACCGAAAATGAGGTTTTGTCTCCTGCTGTGAGCTGTGCTGTAAACTCAAAACAGCTGTGTAAGACCTTCTAATAAACACTGAATCACAGTGCTGCAGTGCACCCCGAGGACTGCTTTGATAAGTCAGAATTATTATTATTGTCTTTGTCTCAGACCTCAGAAATCTGGTCCCAGCTCTGTGGCTATTCTTTAGGTTTCCCATAAGCCAAACATTTTCTCTATCAGCAATTCTGCCTCAAATTCTCCCCCAAACAGCCATCGTACCCCTCAGGCCCCACTGTTTTATTGGCTGGTGCACCCTGCTATTCCACCACACAGGCCCGCCTCCCTTTCTCCCCAACAGCGCGATGCAGGAGGCCAGAAATGATAAAACATGAGATGAAAGCTGAGATGAAAGGTTTATGAGTCAGTGTGGATGTGGGTCTATTGACATGCTTAATCAGGAAACCTGCAAAACCTAAAACACTTCATCATCACATGCTTCTGCTGAGCAGCTAACCTCAGCATTATCACTAGTAGAAAGGTTGGGAGATCACTGAGATCTTCAGCATGATGCCATAAGTGCTGTGATATCACTGGAAATATGGATCTCCAGGTTGTCTCTGAGCAATTTCAGACTGATTGGACGTTTCTTTGCAAATATGACTGAGATTATTCTATGCACTGTATTTCTTCAGGTCCTTGGAAGCCTTGGATCTATCTCACAACCTGTTCACTTCCGTTCCTCTAAACCTGCCGCGCCCTCTTCGTAATCTGACCCTCCAGCACAACAGCATCAGTCACATCCCAGCCTTCACGTTCCGTCACCTGCGGCCCGGCCTGCGGTGCCTGTGTCTGTCCCACAATGACCTGAGCAACGACGCTATAGAACAGTTCTCTTTTGTTGGATCTTACCGCTCGCTGAGCGAGCTCCTATTGGACCACAATCGCCTCGGAGAAGTTCCTCGCTGCATCCGGCAGTTTAAAAACCTGCAGGTGCTGAGACTGAGCAACAACCAGATCAGGTAGAATTGGATTTTCCATGAAGTCAAATGTGATTTCTATAATGCTGGGATGAGCTTACTGCTTGCTTGTTACCCAATCCTGTCTTAACACCATTAGCTCTGCTGGTTCCATTGAAATGATTCTAAGGAGCTTAACAAAGAACACATTCAATTTCTTATGTAAATGTGTTTCTTATCTTTACATTATATACGGCTTTTAGACTTTAATTTTAAAATAATAAACATTTGAATGTTTGGTTTCTGCGTTATTTCATAGTGAAAATTGTCTGCCTAAATTTCAGTGTGCATATGTTTCAATTATAGGCTGGTGAGGCAGTGGAGCGTGTGCCACCCTCGCAATTCGGGCTCCTTGGCTTCAGTCCACCTCGAAAACAATCTGCTGGAAGTCGAGAAGATTCCCCCAAACGCTTTCTCCTGTCTCACTGACCCTCAGGGCCTTGTTCTACATCCACAGCAGTGGTCTGACTGATAGGACAGACATACGGGAACATTTCTTCTCCCACGTTTGCATCACCCTGTAATGATGCAGTGTTTGCAGAAAAAACATTTTCACCATGTATGTTGCTTAGTAAGCTGCAGCTTTCATTATATCATCTCTAAAGCCATTTTCCTCTCTTTGATCATTTCAGTATGTAATAAAGCAAATATGTTCTTGACATTGTGCTTAAAATAACTAATGTTGTAAAAGTTGCTTTTTATATTGTAACAGATGCATTGCAATCAGAATGCACATAAAGCACAAGTTTTGTCTTTTCATTAAGGGATTTGATACTTTGGGAAACTAAAGCAAAGAAAAGGATTAACCTGTGTCTCTAGCCTGAGGTACTTACAGTAGTCTGAGCTCAACTATTTAATTAGTGGAAGAGGAACTAAAGCAGGATGTTTGGAAGGGCAGAGATGGCGTTTGACCGCTTCATGATCAAACTTTAGCTCCCTGAGAGAAAGTGAGATCTCTGGCAACACAGTGTGAACCTCAGGGGGCCATTAAGAAGAAAAATATAAACATCATACTAGTTTCCTACAACTAGAAACCCTCCAAAATAAACATCCACTAGCCACTCCAGAAATGCTCAGGGTCACTCTGACTGTGAAAGCGGGGCCTCGTTTGGGGTCTCCAAACATGTAGATGATGACGTCAGTCACGGTGTTTCAATAGTTGGAGTGCAAACATGTATGTGTGTGTGTGAGAAGAATGAGGCAGCAGCAGGAGATGAGGAAAAGCTGAGGAACATGTTAAAGCTGAGTGGAGCTCGGGTATAAACGACAGGCTGGCTTTTAAGATACAATACATCCATTGTACTTAGGAAGCCTCTAAGGTGATCAGTGAAACATGAGAATATTCATGGCAGTGAGTTCAATAAGACTCGGCTACAAGGGAGAGAAGAAAGGAGGTTTACAACACGGGGAGAAGATACAGAAGCTGGGATCAGATCGTGTTCAGAGTGCTTTTCCCATCTGGAGCTCTGTTGTTTACTGACAAACTCTGTGTTTCTGTCCCACTCTTAACATCACTTGCTCGTGCCACCTTTTGCGCAGAATAATGCAATCCTGTAAGCATGACATGCAAAAGCACTCCTAAAGAGAACAAAGCAGAGGAAAAGCAGCCACTCTGAGTGTTTTCATTCATCTAATCCCACGTTAATATCTCCATCGTCAAAGCGTAACGTGACATTTCAGGGCGTTTTAAAAGAACGCATGCAAGTGCGAGCAATCAAATGCTGCAGCAGTCTCTTTAATTAGTTAATCCACTCATACTCAGACAAAACACATTTCACAGTATATCACTCAGAGTAATGTGTATAATTAAAACGATAAAACATTGAGTTGTGTTTAGCGCACGAAGTCGTAATTTACGCAGAGTGCGCTTGCTGTGTTGACAAGCTGGCTTAAGGTATAAGGTTTCACCAGAGTGCGGTGTTCCTGCAGCTCTAAATGAAGAACAGAAGGCCCCCTGCAGACGCTACAAACACACTCGAGGGAGGGAGGCGGGGAGCGATCGACACTTAACAGCACAGCGAGTGTATTTGTGTTATTAACGATGGAGCTGATGACAAAGCGAAGCAGGTTATAAAATCCGGTAGACGTACCCTCTGAATATGAGACAGACCCACATATCCTTCTCTATCCTTTCTCCCTGGGCGTGTGAGCACATGCTGGATTTGTGCTCTCAGCCCTGTGCATGTGGTGCAGCCTCCAACCTCCATAATTGTACAGTCATTTTGTAAACAGCATATTACTGTCTAAGAAACTGCACATTCACATTTATAGTGCAGTTCCTGTACTTACAGGCTAAGCCGAAGCTTTGCACAAAAATGAGCGAGCTGTGTCTCTTCCTCTTTTTAACCTTTCCATCTTTGCACAGATGGATTCATCAGTTTTGAATTGAAATCCTTAAACATGCCTCCACAGCCTGTCAGATGGAGTCTTTAGCAAATGTCACGGGCTCACCACTTCACTTCCATGCATGACGCCACATGTGACGTGACTAAACTGTTAAATCAACGCGCTGTCATAGCCAGCAGCTGTCTGCATCCCGTCGAGCTCAGTCTGACCGGCCCTAGAGGGGGGTCGAGCTTTTTGTCTCCCATGTAGCTCTCCATCCTACCCTGAGACGACAGCTTCCTGTGTTTGTTTTTTGATTGGGCGTTGGCGGATGAAGTGCTGGTTGATAAAATAAAAAGGCCCAACACTTACAGAGAAAAACTGCTAAAAGATTCTCTTCCTGACTCGGACTGTGACAACAGAGAAACAGATAACGCGAGGCAAGAAGAGAGAGTATGGATGCAGGGTCTAAAAGTGAGGACACTGTTTTTGCTAGAACTTGAAACTGTGCATTCTCTGCAGGTATAAGCATCACTGAGTAGGAAATTGTTTTTCATTTAGTTAAATCACAGTGTAAAAGAACTAAACAACATATGAGTAAATATCATCCAATGGTGCATAGCCTCGATCATGGCAGTAGCTGTCTAAGAGCTAGTGGGTGTGTTAATCTCTGGAGACACGTTAGATGAACACTTGTATAGAGCAGAAAGAGTTTAATTTAGATGCCAAGCCCTGTAGCTACAGCCCAACACCATAATCAACCGAACCACAGCGAGAGAGACACACAGGCACACAGAAAATTAAAATGCGTGAAGCAGAGGGAAAGAGCACATTTACAAACGGGAGAAAGAGAGGAAGCAGGGAAAGAAGGAATGTCATCTGCAAAGTCCTTTATCAAAACACTGTCCCCTGCCAAAAGCCCCTGCAGGGCACTGATCCGGCCCGCATGCCTTTCCACCACTGTGGATACGACACTGTTAGTGACAAGAGTAGATAACTAAACGTCAGACAGGCAGTGTCAGCTTCTTCTTGAGTTTATATGATGGCAAAAGTGATTTTGTGCTGACAGGCCTGGAGCAGCAGAGCTCATGGATTAATGTCTGTGTGGCAGTCCTTGTGTAATGTCATAAGAGTTCCAAGATCGTGTGGCTCGCCAAACTCACTGCTCCCTCGGTCCGGGTGCTGGCAAATCGGTTAGAAACAACACTTCATCCTGCCAAAATGAAACTTAATAGAAAACTGTGAAAAAGGCCCAAAAGCATATGTTTTATAATCCCAGAACTAAAATATAAACTTTGTCCACTATTGTGGTGCGACTAGCTGCTATCACTAATCAGACGGAAATGGGCCACTGGATGTTTCACAATAAAAGACGGGTTTATTTCACCAGCTGCTGACTGCCAGTGCTTAAAGAATTACATGGAAAGCATCTGCAAGCATAAAGCACAGCTGTAGCTGCTGTACTCCCAGAGAAGGATTAAATGTCCTGGGAGTTTCCCCCTTCTTTAGCAGATATTTATGTAATCTGAAAAAGCATAGGATATACAGTACACAAACGTTTCTATTGTCAGTAAATAAGTATTGTCTTAAAAATCAACTATGATTTATCTTATTGTTACCTTCCAGTGTCCCTTAAAAATGGTGCTATCTCACTGTTTGGGCCACTCAGAGGGCCGGCTTCTTCTCCTGTGGTGCTACAGTATATTTACAGTTGCACTATAATGAAAATGTGTGAGTCTGTGTGTGAGTCTGTTAGAGAGCGACGTGCAAATTTTCTTCCACAGCAATTCAAAAGTGGAATTTCCTGACCTGTTTTGTCACGACAAGCCTCTAGAATAACATCATTGGCACTGTCCATCAACTCATTTTATTCTTATCCAGTTCAGGGCTGCAGGAGCGCTGGAGCCTATCACAGCTACCACAGGGTGAGAGCCGGGGATCACTCCAGTCTGTGGGCTAACACTGAGGAGCACATAAACACACCTACAGCCTATTTAGAGTCACAGTTTTAGCCCAACCCCACTAACTGCATGTTTTTGGGGTGTGGGAGGAACCAGAGTACCTGAACAGGACATGAAATCTCCACACAGAAAGTCCCAGCCACATGATGGATTTGAACTCTGGACCTTCTTGCTGTGAAGCAACACTGTTCCACCATCCTGCCCTAATAGCCATCTTGAAAACTGTATACATATAACGCTGTGCAAAGTCTTGAGCAGCCATTTATATCGTGCTAGGTAAATGTGGAGATAGATGCGCAGACATCTTGAAACAGGAGGAAATGTGAATGGACAAAACAGCATATAAGGCAAAAGCAGAGTTTGTACAGTTCTAACAAGATTATCTTTGGCACGACCGCCTTTATTCTTGACACAACCCTTGTTGTGATTTGGTGCTTCTTTGGATGTTTGCTCCGTTTTGCTTCATTGTAGGTCTAGATGACTCCACGCTGCTTCAGTAAGGTGCGGGCTCGGGGATGTCAGTCCATGGCTGATAGTGTTGCTGTGTGAGAGTTTCTGTCCAGGTATGGTTTTACTGTGCTGGCACAGTGTTAGCATCACTATCGTGCTGAAAAAGGAAGCTGTTGGTAGTCAGAGAAAGCGCTTCCATTTTGGATCCAATCTACTTTTCTGCTTTCATAATTTCATCAATTTTGACAAGATCCCAACACTGCTGGCTGAAATCCAGCCTGTGACATACTATGTTTTATAGACATTCACTTTTGTATCTCTTTCCTCCCCTATAATTAGATTTGAAGCAAAAAAAAATCAAATTTGGATTCATCACTCCATAAGACCCATTGTCACAGATTTTCAGTCCAGTTCTTGTGTAGTTTCATCATTTTTAAGAACACACTGCACCACACTAAGATATGCCAAGTTCTTGGCTAATAGCACTTTGAAAACCACCTTGTTGGTCTGTGTTATCGACATAGATTCAACTAAAGAAATGGAAACAGATGAAACAAATGTGTTCTGCAGCGGGCTGCTAATAACAAAATGTCAGAAGATAAAGGATATGTTAGCTCTTTATAGGCACAGAACTGGTTCATCCTTTACGTTAGGTGCATTTATATGCTTAAATAATTTATAGGTCGGTGTTAAGTGGCCTAACAAACAAAAACAATTCCTCTGATTATGGTCAGTTTCAAGAACTTAACTAAAAATTTGTGAAAAATCCGCCAATGAACTTAAATGCACTTAGGACGTCTTGTAGAGAAACTGCAGAAATATTACTCAAAGCCACTTGAAAGAAATACAAGAAACTGCCTCCTTGGATGCAAAATATAAAGAAATAAGGGTTGGCTCAAGACCTTTCCACAGAACTGGCCGTAAATAAAAAGACCCCTAATTATTCAAAGTTGTGGATGTTATCTGCTGCGGTTTCACTGCAGAAACGATTGCTTGTAATATCACAGCTCTGCTACTTTCAGCCGTTACTGGCAGGCTGCTGAAATACAGCAAGGAAGTAGACCTACTCCCTCCTCTTCCTCCTCCTTCTTCTCCGAAGCTCAGAGCCTGGCTTGTTAACTTTATGGGCTCAACTCCCTCGGAACGCAGTCATTTCCTCGACTTGGACTGGAAGGCGCGCACACGGTGGCCTGACGCGGAACGCAGTTGCACACGGAGCTGCGGCTGGATGTCAGCGGATCATAGGGAAACACCGCGATAATCCCTAAATGTGATGAAAATATAGGATATTTTATCATCTCCAAGATAAACTGACGCACAGAGGGAGAAAAGCAATCGTCAACCTACTTTTTGGAACTTGGAATAAAAATCTTATTTCTTTCCCAAAGGTAGGGGAGTTGGGTTATTTTAATATATGTACTTTTTAACTTGGCAGCTGACTCGGAAGCAACTTTAGTATAAATGTGTATTACTTCAAATGAGATAGTTGCCTCCGCTTTTTTCTTTCTTTTTTCTTTTTTTTTTAACAAAAAGTTTCCCAAATATTTTTTAAGTTTTGATGGAGCTGCCAGCGTTTATATTTATAGCTGAAAACACAGTACACTGATAGAAATGAATAGAAATCATTTTAATCATTCATTTATTTCCCTGCAAATATCTGATTATGAATATGTGTATTTGATGGCTTTGAGATTCAACCTGTTGCATCTTGTGGTCCATAGCGTTGACCTGTAGTTTTAGCTCTTACCCCAGGCGCCCACAAGATGGCGCAATGAATCTCCAAAGCTCATTCAAGCTCTAATCTTCTAAAGGTAAGAAGATAATTAAGCAAACCTCTTTCCACTTAGTTGGTTCTCTAAATAAGTGGGCTCTTATTCTATCATCAGGCTCTAAATGTAACATCGTGTAGAGCAGGTCTTTTAGGTCCATCCATGCATTCTCATTTTGGGAGAATAATTATAGTGAAACAGCCATTCGAGTCCTTCTTGTATACAGACCTGCTTTACCCTCAAATTCAGCTCTGGGTAGGCCGACACACTGTGTGTGGAGGTACTTTCTTTGGCAAAAAGATTATTATAGCTCGCTCTCCTCTTAGCTGTATTTTGTTTTTTAACATAATATTATGCAGACAAAATATGAAGCTCTTTGAAGAACAACCTTTTTCCTCCCTCAGTGACCCAGTTCTGTCTTGTAATGATCATTATATGTCCAGTGGTTAACTCCCCTGTATGAGACACTGAACTGTCTCCTTAAAGACAGGGAAACTGTGTTAGTCTGACTTCAGCCCGTCAAAATGATGGTCTGAAGCTTCAGGAACAAACAGATTCAGGAACAAACAGGCTGCTTTCCTATTGCCGCTCTACACCTGCTGCTCTGTCTGTCCTGTGATTCTCACTATCTCTCTGTCTATCCGTCCACCTGCCTGCCTGGGCACTTATTATGGTGCACCTTTGGTCATCTCCAAGACAACCTGAAGCTGCCTACATTTATTTTTTCTATCATACATTTGCCTAAATGCATACTCAGTCCCATGCAGCTACACATTCTCTCTGCAGATGGTAGTTATCATTTCTTTTCTCCAGTTAGAAGTTGTGCTTTTTTTGGCCATGTTTTGACAATAAAATATGCCAATTGTTCCATTTTGGGTTGTCATAAAGCAACCATTGTTTATAGTCTCTCTTCATACCACACTTATAACTGGCCCAAGTTTTGGAATAGTCCACATGCTCTGAGGCTCATCTGCCCACAGGCGTGGATCCTCAGGTCCTACGCTCCTCTCCAGCTGACTGATTAGGCTCTTTTTTTGCTTTTTAGCTTTGCTCTGCTCACTGCTGTGCATTTGGTTAAGCCTCATCTCTGCAGCACTGAGCTGCTCACCACCACATCCAAGCTTGGTGGCATCAGAGGAGCTGCCAAACAGTTCCTTTTTTTAGGGACGGCAGTCACCAAATTACAGCCGCTGGGGCAGTTAACTCCACCCGAATGCTTGTACCAGACCCGCCTAACAGCCTGCCTGTCTGAAGAGTGCATGAATTGGGGACGCGTGTGAGTGTGTCAGAGTCTTTGTGTTTGTTTGACATCCTACTTGCAAACATTGTGGTAGGTTTACACTTGTGTAAAAATGTGAAACAGGTGTACAGTGTTACCCACGCTGCTTACAAGATCATATGTCATGTATTCGTGAGTTAATAAACTCTGACACAAGGTTATTAAAGCAGGTGACGTGTGTCCGAGTTTACTGCAGCTTCTGTCCAAGTCAAGGGGAAAAAACGTTCTCACTCAGTGACCAGATTTCTATTTATTCTCTGCAACGCCATGTTAAGCCATGTCAGATCGTTTCAGCACAGTCAGCACTGTGATCACTTGGAGCCACCGTGTGATCTTAATCGGCACCAAGCGTTGACGTGGCGGCTGCCAATACAGTGGTGTTGCAGAGCCAGCTGGCACTTGCTGAGCTCTCTGCCCCACCTTAATTCTGCCAACTCAACTCAAAGCAGAGCTGAACTGTTCCAGAGGATGAAAACGAGGTGCGTTTTACGTCAGGTTCACTGTACAGCGATGTCACAGGGTGAGACCTCATCTCTCGTAGGGGTCAAAGTAGGAAAAAGATGAATGTTTCCTCTCTTTCATCTGCAGAACAGAGTGACATTACTGGCATCTCAGAGAGCACTGAGTTTAAACATATGTATGTTTAGCTTGAAAAAGGCAAATGCTATCATTTTTATGAACTCTGGCTGTAACACAGTGCAGTGATGTGAGGCGCGATGAATAACCCAGGACTTGATGGATGCTTTTTACCAGAACTACGTCCTGATGCAACCTCACATCCTTTTGGGGTTGCGTCAGGAAGAACATCCGGCATAAAAAACAGCCAAATGAAACATGGAGAGATACCCACCATGTGAATAAAGGAGCAGCCGAAAGCAGACTTTACTGTGCTCTGTCTCAGAATCTACGTCTCTTGCCTCTCCCTCTTGTCCAATTTTCACATTTGAATTCAACAGTGAAGAATTGGAAGTTTCTGTTTTCGCCTGCCTGTTATGACAGCTTCAACCACATGTGGTTGTTTACACAGACATATTAAGTGTGAGTATGTGGGCGTGACTGACAAACTGAGAGTGAGGCATCTTTAAGCTTGCAGGGAAATTCCTTAATTTTCCGTCTTTGGTCTGTTCACTTTTTTTTGAAGGTAGAGGGATGTTTGTGCTTGTGCTGTTTCAGCACCGAGCCCGAGGGATCAGTAGCAGCGCTGTATTCTCAAAAGCATGTGGATACGCATAGATTTAAAGGGGATTTCTTCCCAAACGAAAAACATTAGCCTGGTTGCAGCTGCAAATTCAGGTGCAGTTTCTGTCAATTCAGACTCAGTGTTTTAGTTAAAAGCACTAAAAATAGATGTAAAGTCCAAAAGGCAAAGATATCGACTGAGTGTTCACTTAATTTTTGCCAAGTAGTGCAGGAGAGATGCTACGACTTGGAAAGTCCTTTTGTTCCTGTGATCCTTCGGCTCCCTTGTTGCCCACAACCTTCTGCTTACACACAACTCCCACTTTTTCTTTCTTCTCTCTGTCTGTCTCATAATTATCGTTCTGCTCTTTCCTTTTTCCTTTTTTGTGTCGTCTGCACTCCCTCCAGCTACACACACACACTGCAGACAGTAAAGTGAGACAGGAATAGCCAGCCATCCATCCATTAAACCACTCGCCCTTTGGATGGGAGGCGAGATGAAGAGCCAAGGCAACAACAATTAAGGCTGAAGGCTTTGGTTTGTTTCCGTCTCAGCCCGGATGTTTCACAGCTCACAGCTGGAGGGAAAGAAATTCATATGTACAAACACCAGGGTTGGATAAAAGTGGGTATTACCGACTCCTTAATTGTGGGACATAGTAAAGGCTTATCTTCATGACGTGTTTATAGTAGCTTTGTATGTAATTCCTGGGTGATAATAAACCGTATCGGACTTGTTCCTGTCTCCCTTTTTTTCTTCTCTTTGATGCTCAGCACCTCTGTCTGCAAATCGTCTGTCACATCGCTTCAATTCTTTGGTCTGACTGAGAGAAAAAGGCTCCACAAATTAGATCATGGGTGACACTTTTTGTGGATTTACAGCGTATACTTCTTATACCTCCCATAATGTTGCAAAGGGACAAACTGCAGAAATTGTAGGTGTATAAATAGGTCTAGTGGTGTCTTCTGTATATCTTCCAGCTCTTTTGTGTGCTGCGTGTCATTGTGTGATGCTGACTATATGCCCTAGCTGTGTCCTTTTGGCTGCATTCTTCTGACCAAGCCAAGGCCAGTGGTGCTTTTTCTTTTCTGGTATAATTTGGCAGCTATTTTTATTGCAGGGAGCAAACTACAGGGGCCAGATATTTGTGCTTCCTGGCCAGGTCCACATCCACGTCTTTCTTCTTTCCTTAAATAATACCATTATTTCTTTGAGTAGAGAAAATTCCATTTGCAATTGCAGTGGTCAGAGAATTAATACATTATTTTCTTAAATAAGAGCTCACAACTCAATATTTACTCACGAGAGGCTCGAATGCTCTAAAGACACGCTCACTTGCTTCCATCTGTTAGCTCCGCCCTCGGCTCCCCCTTGTACTCCCCTTAGTTCTGATAATATTGGGAGTTGAGTCATTTCATCTTCTTGTTTCCAGTGAAAAACAGATCATGTTGCTACAAAACTCTTGTGTTTATCAAGGCCCATTTGCATACTAACCATCTTTTCAGTCTTATGCAGGATTACGGAGCTGGAGATCAGAGGAGGAATTAACACGAAAAAATGAGAGCTTAAAAGGTCACTTCATAGGATTAGCCTCTAGGGTCATGTTTACGACTCTGTATGCTGCACGGCTCAAGTGACCTGCTAACAGTCTCGCTCTTTTTTTTTTCTAGTAATGACTTTTTAGGGGGAGGAATGACTGTGCTGAAGTGTTAGTTAGGTCAGTGCACCCTGTGTAAAGTAGGCAAACAAAAATGCACACGCACACACACTGCTTACATGTCTGATGACATGTAAGCAGTGTGTGTGTGTGTGCACGCGCATACTATGACATCATGGCGTCTGTTTCCTGAGAAACCATGCAAACCTGTATGCACACATTTGCCCTTGCACACCCACTTTCTCCTGTAAATGAATGGTGGCTTTGTTGCAATGCTCATTTGCAGGAATAAACTTTTCCACAATTTACTGTAGGTGATGTCCCTCGCGCTATCTGATTGGCTAGTTAGAAGAGACTTACTCTTATGAGACCTGTGGTGTGCACGAGGCAGACAGTGACATGGTGCGGTTGAAGTCACTTTTCTTCCCAGAGTCAAATGCTGGCAAGTGCTGGAGGGGACTCGGTGCATTTGCCCTCCATAGCCTTAGTTTCACTCGTCCTTCTAGGTGTGCAATAAAGAGTAGGGCTGTAATTATGAATGAGCAGAGCATTTCATGCTATTTTAGAGTGAAATGAAATACACCAGCGAGTATGTGCTGTCTGTGACAGAACAGGTATCCAGCCCTGCCCATGCAGTTTTCCTTTCTCCTGCATGCTTACTTCAGAAACACTTAGATGTGCATATTCCTGTTCACACACACACACACACACACACACACACACACACACACACACACACACACACACACACACACACAAAATGTCTCTACACTGGATGAAATTTCTACTTTGTTGCATTAACGCTAAGGCTACTCTCGTTCCTTTGTGTCTTTTCAGGTGCTTCAATTAAAAATGTTGCCACATTGCTCCTTTCTGCTGTTGCTATGCGCGGTCCAGCTGCCCTCCCCTTCCTCTGCCTTGCCCTTTGAGCAGAAAGGCTTCTGGGATTTTGCCCTGGACAGCATGGACGCCGAGATGACCATGGAAATGATGAGGGATCCTGAAGAGGGTTCAGCTGACGATCTGTTCCCTCACGAAATACCCACATGCCCCTTTGGCTGCCAGTGCCATCTCAGGGTCGTCCAGTGTTCTGATCTCGGTTAGTGAGTGTGTGGGAAGGAAATAGAGCATCAGTATGTATTTGTGTAAAGCTTTGTCTTCATTTCACAGTGTGTGAGTGTGGCAGGAAGTTCAGAAAGGGAAACAAAATAGTTGTCTTACTGGTCCAAACCTTGCATAACATTTATGAGCCCTTCTTTAGAGTGGGAGGGAGGGGATTTCTCCACTGGGATAATGGTGGTATATTTTGACAGGGAAAGGCATGTCTTTGAGGGATTTGGTGTTCCAGACTTTGAGGGAAGCTACTGGGTGGGAGAGGAGGAGACACTGTGTGAGCAGAACAGAGTAAAGATTATATCAAAAGATGTCAGGAGTAACCGAGAATAAAAGAAAAAAGTGATAAAGTCAGAGAATTAGAGGTCGGCAGAGAAAATTAAAAAATAACTGATACTTACACGACACGTTTTTATCCTCAGACTGACTCGAAACACTTTCTGCTCACTTTTGGCCTCATTTACCCCAAAACATGCATTCATACACTCACTTTTATCTATGCCTCGGCACTTCTGTCTAATATTGATCTACACATTCACATTCCAGGGAACTGAGGGAAACTCAGGGTTCAGTATTTTGCCCAAGGGCACTTCAAGATGCACACTGAAGGGAATCGAACAGCTAACTTCTGATATGTAGGAGACCCGCTCTACCTCCTGAGCCACAGCCACCCTACGGTGGGCAAAAAAGGGAACTTTGTAAATGAGTCTTGTAAATGTTTTTGCACATATGCTTGGTAACATCTAGTATTAATGTCAACTTAACGTCTAACTACTTGCTCTTTGCATTTGTTCTTTATTAACCAATATAAAACACTTATTTATGCCTTTTTCTATATGAAAAAAAGCACAAATGACCACATATTTCATGAACACTAGGCAAGTTACTGGGACTGGGAATTATTGCTTAAAAGCATCCTAATTAGGCCAACTGCTCTTTGTAAATAAGAAGTGTATGTTTTTCTTATACAACAAAAAGATTCTGAAACTATTCATCAAGTTTTGGATCTCAGATGTGGTCCGTGATGTGGACCACTCAGATGTGGTCCAGTCTAAAAGATAAAGTTCTATTTTTCCCAATTTTGTTCTTCTGTTACAGAATGTGTATTTTCAAGGTTTAATGCAACAGCTGAAAAAAATTTAACACACACATAATACAAAACCCCTTTAATAGAATAATTAGAGTTAAATTCATGTTTTACTTCCCTACAGACTAGTGACCCTGGGCCCCTTCTGGAGGCAGTAGCTAAATTTAGTTCCAGGGAATATTTCTGTCTGATGTAGTTGCAGCAATTTGGACAATTTGACACTAATTTTGCTACAACTAACATTACTATTCAAACAATACTACCTCAGTCTCTCGTATGCTCACTGTTGGTGAAGTGCCTCTAAAAAAAGACTGTAAAATAGATGGAGTGGTGACAGTGAGTCACACTTTTGGTTTGCAGATTGCAAGTTGCACACTTGTCATTTTGGGGATTGCCATGTTGGTTTGTTGAAGCCAGACATGACAATATTCAGACAAGAGGGCAAACCTGGAAATTTGTCAGTTAAAGCTTTGTGAAACAAAATGCATTCGTAATTCACTGTGATGTGAAGTTGGGATGCTGACTTCATAAGAAGGTGTAAAAAACAGAAATCATCCACTTCATAGTTGCCAAGCAGGAAATTGTAGCTATAGATACCAAGAACAATATAACAACGTTTAAACATAAGCATGTTTATTTCGGCTCTGATGGGCTCACAGTTTTTGGCACTTCCACATTGCTTAATTTTTCATCTTGGTCACCTCATTACGCTTATTTAATCTTCTGCGTTGTTGTAACCAACTGGGCTGAAGAGGAGTAGTGCGAGATATAGTCACTTGCTAAAAAGATGTGTAAAAACAGCTGTTGAGTTTCTTTTTATACTTAAGCAGTCTTATTCTTGGAAACTATTATGGAAATGCAGATAACCAAATGGTCTAAGGAAAGAGCTTTTTCAGTTCTTGGAAATAAAAGATCTGCATATTTTGTGTGGAAATGCATGTGTGTGAAAAGCAGCCAGCTTTGAACGAGTGACCTTGTGTGACTGTCTTTGTACTTCGGAGACAGTCACACACGAGCATGAAGATCAAACTGCTGGGGAAATATGAGTAGAACTTCACTTTAGATAGAAAACATGTTCAGAGTTAGAAAGCCTATTTAGACACTTCTAACAATTGTTAGTTTTTGCTGGTTTAGATTAAAAAACCTTATAAGTATTAAGTACTGAAAAGGTGAGAATGTATTTCTATCTTGACATATTAATGTACAACTTCTGTATGTTATTAATAGGCAGTTATTAGAAGGTAAAGAAGTAAAAGTCTCAATTCCTAGTAGTTCTAAAATATGGCCAAAGACATTTAAAATTCTCTAAAATGGCAAATAAACAGCATAAATACGCAGCTAAGTGCTGTATGCACCTTGTTAGTTCGCTAGCTCGCTAGCTAGCTAGGTGATGTGAAAGACAATGAGGTGGAAGCTTGAGAATTAAACCATTTAACAAGATGTTAACAATTCAATTCAATAAAACTTTATTGACCCCGAAGGAAATTAAATTAAATATTGAGTTTTTCTTTTATGATTTTAACACCTCGTGAGGATTATTTGCAGTTATATTCACTATGAGGAATAAACCACGTTGAGCTAGTATTAGCGGTTTGTTTAAAAATATATTTTTGCTTTTCCAGTAGATAAAAATAAAAGCAGAACTGTGCCAAAGTTTGCATTATGTTTTTACTGTCTGTCTGTGAGTTAAGTCGTTTCCATAAAAGCATCCAGTACAATTTAGTCACTGCAGACATTTTAAAAGAGACTAAAAGAAACTGAGTTATGTCTTAATTATGGATGTAAAGATTTTTCACATTATACTAGCTATATAACTCTAATAAGACGCCTTGGTTTAGACATAATGGTTTTGTCGAATCATCATTTTACAACCTCTATATACTTACTGTCCCTGGTCTTTCAGCAGCGGGTAAATGTGGAAGCGTATAATTTCCGAGATGTCAAGTGCTTATTTAGAACAGATGTATTTTGGTGCTGGCGTCTGTCTCCTCTCAGTGTGGATCCCAGCATGATGTTGAGTATTTGTGTTGAGTTGAACTGGGGTTTTAGAGGGTGCTAGTTTTGTCAGTTTGCGGTAAAGGCTTTGAGATTTGTGGCAGATGTGGTTGAAGAGCGGTGGTTTGAGGTTTAGAGGGTTTAAGGATTCATTTAATCAGGGTCTCGGTGAAAGCTTTTTCCTAGGTATTCCCATCAAGTTTGTTAGTTTTGATGCCCGGCACGCAGATTTGAAGGTTTCCAACTGGCAGGAGGCCTGCCAAAAGCTGCAGGCGTTGACTGTAAGGTAAATATTTCCTACCACATGAATCATCCTGGTAACATCCTGCACCCTTAGAGTCTCACAGCAGCTGTAATAACTTTATTGCATGTTTAAACAAAAAAAGAAATCATAAATGCAGAGCGTGGTTTATGATTTAAAGAATATACTGAGGATAGAAACTCGATATTTTCCACACAGCTTTCACGAATGTATATTTGCTCTCTAAAGGCAAAATCTGCACTAGATCTCTCTGTGAGGACGCGGTCGGAGCCGAATGTCAGAGGGAGCGACTAAGGCTAATCTTATGTGGTGTCATGGAGGGTGTGGCACAGCACAACCAAAGCCATATATCTAAAATTACCTCTAGATGGACAGCTCTGTGGGTCAGATGTGGTTGGTGGCAAACTCGCTCCCAGTGGGACAGCTGGCACTCTCTCACCAGCATGCCCAGTTGCATCATGTCCTCGGTCCAGATGAGGTCGTCCCTGGTTGGGATTCGTCCACTGTGGCCTGTCTGGATTAAGCTACCACATCTGATACACTCGTCCACGTGGCTCTTTGATGTGGTCTTGTTAATGATCACTGGTAGCTGTGTTTATCCGTGCGCTGAGTCATTTTTCCAGAGCTCCCTGAACAAAATAGCAAAGGTGTATTTTCTAACGCCACTTTGGTGTTCACGTGTCGCAGTCTGTTCTAGGCCGTTTGAATTTATCGCTTGGTAACCAAAGATAACAGACTGTGCCCTTCAGTGATGAAACATTCAGTGTTTTCACATCATGAAATAGTGTTAAAAATCAAACATTCAGCTCTTTCTTCTGACAGATATTTGTATAATATTGATTCACAGAACACAAATATTCTGGGAAGTCTCGAATGATTCATGAGTGAAGTTCAAAACAATACTGTGAGGAGAGAAAGTGCTTGACTGTAACAGACCACTCAAGTCACAATCAGGTTAAAATGCAAAGACTTCTTCTCAATTCAACACTTACCCACCACTCACACATTAACACACACACAGCTTTTATTCGTCTGTAGATGTCGGGGCTGTGCCAGTCTCCTTTCTATTTGATGTGTGACTTTATAGTATTTAAATCACATCCTTTGTGACTTCTGTCAAATTGGAAACCAGATGGGAAACATCTGGTGTCCCCATCTGGTGGGAGGGGAATTTATGTTTCTGTGTGCGACAGTGTGTATGCTTGTCCTTGTCAGCGACAAACCAATAATGGTAGCTATACACGGCGTGCTGACGTGCGTGTGTGACCTCCATGGTCGTGTCTATGTCCACCTTTCATTAAAATAATAGACAAGGAGCACCGAGGTACTCATTTGCTACAGTGTGGGAGTGTGATTGGGTTAATTCTTAGGCCTTTAAACCACACACTGTCTATTTATTTTCCAAAGTCGGTGTCTGGTTGAAGTAGTCTTAGAAGTTCCCAGTTTAAAACAAACTGGCTTATAGGGTGTTGGTTTGTAGTCACCCATGGGAGCGTTTACCAGAGGTTGATGCCCTTCTGTGTTTTCACTGCTTTTGTCTTCAGGTTTCACCGAGGTGCCAAAGAATATCCCTCGAGACACCAAGTTCCTGGACCTGCAGAACAACCGTATCACTGAGATTAAAGAGAACGACTTCAAAGGCCTTACTAACCTATATGTAAGAGCCAGAAACACTGCACAACATGTTCCCCACTCCCCTTCACAATAAAGGAACGGCTGTACTTAACATTTTTCACTGCCTGAATGGGACCCACAGCCAAACAGCCGCCTCTGTCTCACACAACCTGAATTCACAACAATCAATTGTAGAAATGATTACAACTCTAATGATTAATTCTCAGGTTACTAAAATATGTAAGGAGTTTATATGTATTTTTTAACCTGTGGGACTGTTAAGCAGCTTGCTATCTACTCCTTTTTTCATTAAAGGCATCAGCATTTGGTTCAGTTACATTCTTAAGAATCGGCTCAGCATTTCTCGAAGATCTGCAACTCAGTCATCTCAGCTTGTGTTGGCTTCGGTAGTGAGAAATATAATTAAGACCCCCATTTCTCTGGGATTTAAAGGTTAATTTCCTTGCTTTCTGTCGTCCTCCGCTATGAGAGCTTTAATTGTATTAAAGTTGGAGCCTGAAGCCAAATGGGAGTATTCGAGCTCTCTCAGCAATAAGGCTTTGCTTACTGCTGACCCACATTCTGGAGCTCTGACCAAGAGAAATATTAAGTCTGGCAGTTTAGGAAACCCCTGACATGAAATAACACAATACCATCTCTATTGAGTTCTGCTTACATCAACTACATCTGTCTCCATCTTTCAGCCAGTGTAGGTGGGGAGTCTTCTAGCTGAAACACACTTATAGTAGGAGCAGAGGGCATAAATAATGATTTTCACATTTTGTGCTTCATTTTTCTTTTTTCCCTTTCATTTTCTGACTTCCTGGTAGCTCATAGACCAAATGGGTGTTGAATTTGGTCTCTCTTTGGTTGTTGCTTCTTTTTAGGGCCTGTCTCTGAGGAATAATCTTATTTCCAAAGTCCACCCCAGAGCATTTGTTCCTTTGAAGCACATGCAGAAGCTCTACTTCTCCAAGAATTTGCTGACCACTATCCCCAAAAACCTGCCTGCCTCTCTGGTAGAGATAAGGATCCATGAGAACCGCATCAGGAAGGTCCCAGCTGGAGCGTTCGCAGGACTGAATAACATGAACTGCATAGGTCAGAATCCTAGAGGACATTCTGTGATGCTTTGCTACTGCGTTGCATTGGCATTGGATTTTAAAGATTAAAGGGAAGGTATTTTATTTCATGCTATGATGTTTTTTTGTTTTTTACAGAAATGGGAGCAAATCCCATCCAGAACAGTGGATTTGAACCTGGAGCGTTTAAGGGACTGAAACTGAACTTTCTGCGTATATCAGAGGCCAAACTAACCGGAGTCCCAAAAGGTAAAAACTTAGCTTTGTGGCTAAAATGCTAGAGATCTTTCAACATTCTAGTATTTGGTAGATTTACAGTAGTGTTTTCTTTAGTAAATATATACAGCAGTGTTTTTATGTGCCCTGTAGCACATTGTGATAGACCCCAAAAACATTTGAATGCTCAGATTTCTGCATCTATCCCTTTTAGATATTTAAATAAAAAGCAAATGGTCAACATGACAAAAAAGGAATGTCCAGCAAGACACAAATCTGTTGTCTCGCTGAAGTGAAGTCTTACATCTATGTTATCTGCACTTCAGATCTCCCACAGAGTCTCCATGAGCTTCATCTGGACCACAATCAGATCCAGGCTGTGGAGCTGGAGGACCTGAGCCGCTACAAAAACCTCTACAGGTCTCCTTCACACTCAAACACCAGACTCATTTCTGAGCACAGCTGAGTTCTTGCACCCTGATCACATTCCCAGTCAGCAGTGCCCCTTAGGGGTAATAATACAAATTACATTGACAGGCCACTGAAAGTAGCAGGGAGCTGACCCACACCGTGCAGCATGTGTGGTGTGAAGACATCACGGGCAAAACCATGAAAGGTTTAAAAACATTATAGGACAACTTTTGTCAGATGATTTGAATATTTATTTGCTGCACATGTTTGGACAACATATGAAAATATCTTCTGTCAGAAAGAGCCATCATGTCTTTTAATGGCTGTTCCAAGTTTCTTCCATCTCTTTTCTGCATACGTCTCCCCTGCAGGATTTCTCTCGTGTTAAAGGAAAAGCATTAGAATGTCTAGAAACCAAAAGTAATCACAGAGAGCACAAATGCAGTCTGTATGGAGTTCAAACTGTAGGCTACTTATAAAAGAAATACAAAACAAATAGACGTAGCCACTGTGAGATCAACCATTGGTTTCTGTGATCCACATTTTGCAGTAATGTTGTTTTCTCGGACGATGCGGTTATCATTTTTAGATAATACAGTGGAGAGGTCCTGTTCACCGACTTTAACTCTTATAAGTGGCTCAAAACGACCTGGTGAGGTTGTTGTCTTGTAGTATCTTTGTAATGAAAAGTTGTAATTATTTCATATTTGACCAGTTCCTCAAAAAAACATGTTTTATATATTGACATTTTTACCTGACCTTTCCTACATTTGACAAAATGACTTGCATCTTCTTTCTATGGAATTTCATGGGACCCTTCTTATCAACTGGGGCTGTCAGCGATATATATTTTTGGACCACAAAGAGTGCAACCTCTCAAGGATTATTTAACTAACAGACAGCCTTCATTCAGCCTTCAGGCAGCGATTCATCCCCACTGTAGGCGACTAGCTTGTGCCAAAGTTCATAAGAATCTGGGGGAAACCACTGACCAGCAATTGTGCAGTCCGTTCAGAAAGACAAGATGCAGCATCACCACGGATAACGTTCCCCCCTGTGTGCCTTTTGCTGCTGGAGACACGATTGTGGGGACTCTACAATAGGACAAAGCAGACATCCTTCCTCTGATGAAGGCTACTGACTCCTGGGGCGTTTACAGCACTGAGTTTGGATTCAATGGCAGCCTTACAGTGCTCAGCTAAGTCAGCAAGAGATGAATGACTGTTGTACCCCTGAGCACAATGTATCACAACAAAATGGTGGCTGGTACCAGAAAAGTGAAAAAACCCCACAATTTTTCATATTCTAAAACAAGACCAAAGCAGATGTAGATGCTATGGACCAGATGGTTGGCACCCACTCTGCACCTGCAAGTGTAAAACATAGAGGTGGCCCATGCTGCTGTGGTACAACTTGACATTGCCAGCCTTGATGCCGACACCTTCTTCACAGCTAAGCACCCTGAATTCAAGAATGGTATCACCAACGCATGATGGGTCTTCCTGGTGTGGCAATAAGAGAAGTCGGCTGGAAGTTGCCTCCAACTGCAAACTCCAATCAATGAAGCAAAGGTGTAGGGTGCCAAAAGCTAAAACTCGGCCACAGGAAAACAGCAGACAGGGCCAACCAAAGACAACAATATTCCATATAACAAAGATCATAAAGTCAGCAGTCGGTGTGGAAATGCACTGTGTGCAATGATTACAGCCAGAAACAGCTGGTTTGTCACAACTACAGTGAAGGACAAGGCAATAAAGAGAGAGGAATTGTCTGGACACATGTGCATATATTCTCTTTCACACAAACAAATTGATCTCAACGTTGTTCTGTTGTGTAATTTTTTTCTATTCTAATTTTCTAAACGTTTAAACATGAAATCATCATCTTGTGTGGAACAAAGTTTAGTACAAAATGTAACACAAATGATTATTTTTAACCAAAATGACAAAAGTATAAACACAACGATCTTAACACGCATCATTTTTGACCCACCTATGGACGAGTGGAGGGTGAGGTCACTCGTGCATGTAAAGGTTAAATATTGGAGGTAAGGACTGGCAGACAGTGACTGGCTAAAGCTCCTTGTGCCAGCAGAGCACTGCCCTGACTATCAGCCACTATCACAATGAAGTGGGCTAAAAGACGTTCACCATGAAGATGTTATGAAGGGTTAAACTATGTTTTTATGCCACATTGCAAACATGCTTTTATTGCTGTTAGCGTGGGCATTTTAACATGAACGTCTGTGGGGATTGAGACACTTTCCGTCCTCGAATAGCCCCAGCAGGTACCTCGTTTTTTGCCACATATGCTTCATTTTTCAGCCCATTAAGTTGCTACACAGATGAGAACAAAGACTTTCTTCCTCTGCTCCTGTGGCATCGTGCTGCATTTATAGTAGTAGAGACAGGCTGACGTGGCCCTATTCCTCACCTGGCTTAATATAACTTTCTTAAAGTGATAATAATCTGGAATTATCCTGTTATTTCGGCTCACAATACATGAAACATTTGAGTGCAATGTGCCATGCATTGGCCCATTTTCTGCCTGTTTAAAATGTTCCTTTCGCCTGGCATTTTCCAGGTTGGGCCTTGGGTTTAACCATATCCGCAACATAGAGAACGGCAGCCTTTCCTACCTGACCATGCTGAGAGAGCTGCATCTGGACAACAACCGCCTCACTCGTGTTCCCCAAGGCCTTCCAGATATGAAATACCTGCAGGTGAATCTAATGTGTGCAACCAATTTTGATTTCCATTTGGTATTGATTCTCACAGTGCTCTCTTCTACTGTCCCTCCTTTGCCACTGCGGCTTTTTTTAGGTGGTTTATCTCCATTCCAACAACATCAGCCAAGTGGGTGTGAATGACTTCTGTCCTCGTGGATTTGGGATGAAGAGGACATTCTATAATGGCATCAGCCTGTTCTCTAACCCTGTCAAGTACTGGGAGGTGCAGCCAGCGGCATTTCGCTGCGTGAGCGACCGGTTCGCCATTCAGTTTGGCAACTACAAAAAATAAAAACCAGGCAGACGCTGGAAAAGAGGGAGGATGATTGATGAAGGGATGAAGAACGGATAATTTAAATAATGAAATAAAACTTGAGATATGGAGTGAGGTGAATTTATATCTGAGATTATTAATTTTATTATTATTGTTTTTGTAAAGAGGATAAGTGAGGAAGAGGGTGGGCAATAAACTGATGAAACAGGCAGAGAGGAAGTGAAAAATACAATCCCATAACTTGAAGGGAGTGGAAAGCAAAAGGCTTACAGTTCTGCATGTGAATTTTGCTTGTTTTGAATTCAAGGTTCTGAAAGTTTTTTCTGTTTGATGAAGTCAAAAATGAGAAGAATGTTTCATTCTGAGGAAAACCGAGTGCTTAAAACTTGTGAAACGCTCCATTTTTTCACAATAGTTCTTATTGTAATTGAGGTCGTTCTTCTTATATTAACATTCTGGTTACGATTATGAGAAAAGAAATAGAAAAGGCAGCGCATTATAGATTTTTATATATAAAAGGTGCTTTTTATAACTTTCTGTGTGTTGATTTGGTAAATACATTAAGTCCTCCCTGTTTCACTGGTCTGAAGCCATTTGGCTTGTCACTCTGTGATTAAATTATACTGTATTTATAAACCAAAATTTGGGCTTTTCCCACCATCTACAGACAAAAAGGTTGCACTAAAATAAAAACTTCAGTTCAAGATAACAACAAGTGGACTCAACAACAACAACAAGTGACAGGTTTAAATTCTGCTAAATAAATGTGCCCATTGAACATATTTGACTGAACCACCACCCTGTGCCATTACTACATATTACACCATCTGAGCAATACCTTAATACAGTATTTCATACGGGAGCAGTACAGTAGTGGGAATGTGCCCAAGATGGAGACAACACACAGTCCGCTTTGCTTTGAAACAATGAAAGTAGTGTGTTCACTCTGTGCTACAATCAGTGGTAGTGTCATTGCATCGTTTTGCACAGTTTTTTCTGCTTTGCCTTTTCTGCTTGGAGGTTTACTACGAGGCTAGCCTTTTGTTTTGTTTTGCATTTGTAGACCTATGTGGAAATACTTTAATATTATGTCTTACGTCCTGTCTCTCTTCTGTAATCTGACAACCTACTGCTGCATGTGAATAAAGACATTTTTAGTCTGCTGCATTAAGTGCAAGAACAACCGATCGCCCTGGGTTTGATGCTCTGTGAGAAATAAAGAAGAAATACCAAAAAATGGAAAACATTTGATGAATGAATCATGAACTTTGTACAGAAAGAAGCTAAAGAGAGTTGAAGTCTTTTAGTTCAGCCTGACAGAAAATGATTCTACAGACAAAGGTGGTATTCCTGTGTATTCTAGGTGAGAACTGTTTCATGCACAACATATACTGATAACAGTGCTCTTTCAGAGCTGATGATCTCACCCACACAGAGAAAAGAGGGCGGTGACGCAGGAAATTCGCCCTAATCAGTCAGTACTGGGTGGAAGGGAAAAACCTGTGAAATAAAGTCACTGGATACATTTAAATTTTCCTTATGATGGCACAGTCAACCTCTCGTCATCATTATTAGCATTTACTGCGCACGGTCAGATCTTCACTGCTGGCACAATCACACTCTCCTTTAATTTTCAAATGTGCCGCTGTGCGCGTCACCGTGGTGCGCCTCTCCTCCGTGTTCCGATGAGGCAGAGCGCACTTGTCTGTGTGTTTTGTGTTGACACTAGAGGGGTATGCGGCGATGATCTTGCGTGTGAAAACGTCTGCAGCGGTTTCGGAGGAGCAGCTACGGACACATTTCGCGTTGGACGAGAGACTAGGAGGAGGGCAAAGACGATCGACCGGCATCAGCAGGAGAAAAACAGCATCGCATAGTCCATCGCGCCGCTGTAGCGACCGTAGCGGCCCGTCGATTCTCAGAGGAAGCCAGGAGCTGGATTTGACATGTCGCAGGGATGTGCTGGTGAGTCGGCTCGTGCATCGGGGTGCGGGGAAGCTTGCGCGAACCTGGGAATAGAAATCTTTGACGTAAACGAGAGCCTTTGCGGGTAACGGGAGAAGTCGCGTACACAGCAATGCTGCTGCATACATGTCACTGACATATTTTCCCTTTAGTTATGTAAATACTGCAATACATGCTCACTGCATGGGCCTAAAGATGGATGCTCATAGGCTAATCACCTGCATGGCAGGTTGTCCCCGGTCATAACCACGGCGCCTTTGCGTTCATCCACTTCCTATTCTTCTTCTTGTTTTTAAGTGAATGAACTGTCGTCTCCCTGGGAAACTTAGCATCATATTAAGTGATTAAGCCACTCGCGCTTGGATAGCTGTCGCATCTAACTGTTTGGACTAAAGGGGCTGCGATGTTGGGTTCATTTGTTTGATCAGACTCGCTTCCATACGTGCATCATGAAAAATGTCAGCTGAAACGAAGCCATTCTAAATAAAGACGCAAACATGAATGACATTTGTTTGTAGCTGCTTGTCATTCCCTGGCCTATTTTAGCTGGGACAGGACTGGTGCTGCATTGTTATGCATTCAGTTCTTTTCTTTACCTCGCAGAGAGCCTGATGATGACAGGAGGAGGAGAAGGAGAGAAGTGGAGCGAGGCTTTACTGGTCCCTGACAGGTTTTAATTAGACCCGTACAAAAACAGGTGCCTGACATCTAGACTGTTGTAATGTAATAATGATACAAACAACAACGGTCACCATAAGGTAACAGCTGTTCTTTTTCTTTCAGCTGACGCTTTGTGGTCAGAAGGTGATGGCAGTGCTGACTGAGCTTCACCACTACTACCACCCATTCCTAAAAATGGAAGCCCACCTCCAGTGCACCTGAGCCCACATTTAGTGCTCCTTTCTTCCCCTGCCTCTCCTTCTGCCTTTCCTTGCTCATTCTCCACCTCTTCCACAACCCCCACCTCACTTAACTGCAATACTTCCCCTCATCTCCTCCCATCTCTCCACTCTGTTTCCCTAGAATAATGGCGTACTGTGGGCGCTCTCTGGACTCTCCATGCACGTTAGCCTTGCTGATAGGCTTCCAGTTTGCCTTTGTGCTCTATTTCTCCCTTGGGGGCTTCAGAGGCCTGGTGTCTGTCCTGGTGCACACCACAGAGCCCGAGTTTGATTACTCTCGACCACATGATGTATACACCAACCTCAGTCATCTGGGAGTACCGCCTCCCCCGCCTCGCAACTCTGGCACTGGACCCCCTGCCACTGGCCCACCACTAAGAGACTGCCAGATCCCTTCTCCATTGCTGGGTGAGAGAGAGAAGGGTGACAAATAAATGTTTGTGAGTGTAGCACACAGTGAAACGCAAAATGACTGTTGCTATTTCCTTTGTATTCTTGAGCTGATAGAAACGAAGCCAGAAACATTCTGTCTCCTTTCCTTTGGCCAGTTGGACCCGTGTCTGTCCATCTTTCGTCTCCTCTGTCTCTGGAGGAGATCAGACAAAGAAACCCATTAGTGTTGCCAGGTGGACGCTACCGGCCTCCAGACTGTGAACCACGCCACCACACAGCAATAGTGGTGCCGTACCGAAACCGCCAGAGCCACCTCCGTGCCCTCCTCTACCACCTCCACCCCTTCTTGCAGAGACAGCAGATACACTACAGCATCTACATAGTGCAGCAGGTCAGGTTATGTATAAGTGAGTGTGCTAGCTGTTTTATAGTGATTCCTCCTGTGTCTTGTTCAGCGTGATTGTCAGCAGCTGCATGTTTGCCTTCCATGAGCAAAAGCAAAGCATTATGCAGTGGGATTGTTGTTCTAGTGGATCAGAGGTGCTACTGAGTAAAACGTTTGCCTGCTGATGTTAAGGGTGTAACAGTAATGGTGTTGTATGTGCTGCTACAAAGTATTGGTCTTGTGATATTGGAGTATTGGGCTATGGTTTGACTGTATCTAATATATACCACTTTATTAGGGGCACTTGTTCAACTGCTTGTAAATGTAAACATCTAATGAACCAATCACTGTGCAGCAGCTCGATGCGTTTAGACATGTAGACGTTGTCATGACAACCAACCCAGCTAAGCATCACAATGGGGAAGAAAGGTGATTTCAGTGACTTAAAACGTGGCATCATGGCTGGGCTTGTCTGAGAGACCGCTGATCCATCGGGATTGTCACACACAACCATCTCTGGGGTTTACAGAGAACAGCAGAAATCAGCAGTTCAGCAGCTCTTTGGGTGAAAAGGCCTTGCCGCCCCCCTTGGCTGTGCCCCTGCCCCATTGGTCATGGTCATTATTGCTGACCATACCTATCCATATCCATCCTTTTTGCAATTGCAGTGTACCCATTTTCTCATGGCTGATTCGAATAGGATAACACACCATGTGACAAAGCTATAATAATCTCAATCTAGATTCTTGAACATGATATTGAGTTCAGTGTGCTCAAATGGCCTCCACAGTCACCAGGTCTCAATTCAGTAGAGCACCTTTGTTTTGTGCTGGAATGGAAGCTATTCCAATAACTCTACAGCAACTGTGTGATACTGTCCTTTCAGTACAGACAAAGATGTTGTTTTTAGCGCCTTGTTGAATCTGTGCATTGAAGAATCAAAGAAAGGAGGTGTACCTAATTAAAAAAGTGTCCAGTGAACACATTTGAATGTTGCTGTTTTTACAGCTCTTGTAGGACTTCTAACTAGTTTTATTGCAAATTATAGTCATTATTATTATAGTGTGGTTTCATTTAAAATGGTTGTGAGATATGTGTTTGTTAGCTTTATCTGCCTGGACCAGTGCAATAGAGGTGAATTGTTTTTAGGTTACAGCTCTCGATCTAAGCAAATCATACCTCAGATATTTCCGTGGTAGATGGGACGTCATACTTTCTGTGTATTAAACATTACATTCCCATGCTACAGCTGAATTTAACCATAGTGGTGTAGTTGGAGATTCATTTTTTCCTTCAGGTAATAAGCAAATCTTTAAAATGATGTGCTATTAATCAGTGTCAACAAATTCCCCTGTGCTCTGCTACCTCAAATATCCCTGTTGTTCAGAATTTCTAAAAACTGCTGCATTTATTTAAGTCTTCACGTATTAATGTGTAAATACATTAATCTGCCTCATTTGATGTTTCAGTGGGGAAACAGCACTTTTAATCGAGCCAAGCTGTTAAACGTTGGGGTGCGGGAGGCACTCAGAGATGAAGACTGGAGCTGCATCTTCCTGCATGATGTTGACCTGCTGCCTGAAAACGACCACAACACCTACACCTGCCACAAACAGTTTCCCACACACCTGTCGGTGGCCATGGATAAGTTCCGATACAGGTAGAAGCACAGAATAAACGAGGGTGGGGCTGGTCTTTCATACATTTGCATTGCCCTGAGACATTATTTTCAAGATTGTGCGTGCTGTGACCTTCCCAGGTTGCCATACTCACAGTATTTTGGTGGGGTATCTGCGGTGACCCCAGACCAGTACATGAAGATGAACGGCTTCCCTAACCAGTACTGGGGTTGGGGCGGGGAGGATGATGACATTGCTGCCAGGTAAAGAGGATAAATGAGGCAGACACCCTGCATGATGTAAACTGTAAACTGTGCGTGCTGGGATCAGAACTCCATGCATAACCATTTCAGTTTGCCTCTTCTTGTACTTTTTCACTCTTGCTCTCGTCAGTCATCATTTTCTCATGTTTACAGCTTCAGTACCGCATGTTTTCTTTTGCTTTGACTTATATTTTATGTCCTAACATCATCTTTCATCTTCATGTCTCCTCCCATTGCTGTGGCTTTGCTCTTTGTATGTCTTGCAGTGGGCACAATGGGTATGTTCACATGCACTAGCTTGCAGACTTGGACTAGGCTGTGTGCTTAAGAGTTTTCAAACTCTTCTCATTTCTTTACTGTGCTCCCCTCTTTCCACTCTGTGGCTTTTCCAACATTTGCCAATCTGTAACAACTGAGTGCAACAATAAAATTTAATTAGGACAACACATCCAAGAATGTTTCACAACCTTTGGAAACACTGCCTTTTGTGCATGATCTTTGCAAATTATATCATGCAGAGAACATTCGCAGCATTAGTTACACCCTGTTTTGGTTGATTTAGATAACTGGAGTGGTACAAAAGCAACAGATGGAAAAGAAAAAGGGAAGCGCAGTATATTCTTCCACCCATAAGACATGGCAGTTTGTTTTCACCCTCTTCTGTTCGTAATCCTGATTTTTCCTTCTTTAAATGTAGCCCGCAGGGGGCTAGATGTTTATGTAAAGTTTGTTTTTGTGAGATTAGCTTTGCAGTTTTATGCAGCACATGTTTAAGAGTCTGTTTTTGGCTTACTGTTGTGTGCTGCTGATCCAGAGTGCGTCTGTCTGGCATGAAGATTGTGCGCCCTCCAGTGGCCATTGGCCATTACAAGATGATCAAGCATAAAGGAGACAGAGGCAATGAGCAAAATCCACGCAGGTACGTACTGGCACACTCACAGGCATGTAAAATATTTGTAAAGACTTCTCTTTCTTCATCTGATCTAATGGAATATCTGCCTCAGTAAAAGGGGAAGATATTCAAACGACCTGATCACGTCATGAACTTTTCTTGTCTCCAGCTGTTCCCATGTTGAGTTTTTACTGTTATAGTTGTTGCTTTTTGTCTGTTGACACAGTGATTTGTACAGTTTGTCCTCTGCTTACTTTCCCTCAGGGCGTGTGCTTGTATCTTCAGACTGATTGTATCTAAAACGTAATTAGGTCTTATCTCATTCTCCATGTCATCAGCCTTTTATTAACTTTTATGGAAAGTCTTTGTCATTAAAAGCAATCACTTTGCAGTATATACATCTTTGCCTCCTTGCAGAGAGCCAGATGAAAAGCTTTATGCTGGGTGAAACCTTCACACAATCTTAAATATGGCTTTTGTCATTCTAGGTTTGACCTTTTGAAAAGGACCAGGCTCAATTGGCGCTCTGACGGCCTTAACTCTTTGACCTATGAGCTGCTTTCCAAAGAGCTTGAGCCGCTGTACACCAACCTGACCGTCAACATTGGAGAAGACCCCCATCTGGCCCTGGGCAGGGCCCCCATTCCTGTGAAAGCAACAACCCCTGCCCACCGACGTAGCACCAGCAAGACAGGAGACCCATTCAAACAGGGAAAGAGGCAAGAAGTGCCAGCAAATATGACCGTGGCCAAGACAGAACCTGGTCAGTCAAAGACAGCCAATCAAATAACACAGCAGAAGAAGAAGATGAAATGAGACTAGGTGCATATGAACCTGTAGCTTCCCTTTTCAGTTTGATCTGAAAGACAAAATGGAGAAAAGCAGCATAGATCTGTTCTGTCGCGGGACTTTTAAGTACAGCAGCTTTTTGTGCTCGGTGTAGGTTCGGGGTAATTACACCACGGCTCAAATGAAGAAGCCAGTTTTGTCAACGGGGTGAAGAACACTTCTGAGTCACCTCGTCTTGGCTCATCATCTGCTAAATGTGATGCCGGCTGTGGTGGCTGACACGTCTGTGGCCGTGCTCAGCAGAACCAGAAGATGAACGATGGGCGATTCAGTCATGTCCACGCGGAGGTTCAAAACAAACGGTGAAAATGAGACAGCATATATAAAAACCTCTGCACACAGACTCGTCTGTTGCAGGCAGACCTCTGGCTTCGTCCAGTCTGCTCCCAAAAACAAAGGAAACTGCTGCTGTCTGTCTACGCCACTCTGCAGTGGGTTTGTGTTTCTGTGCCTTCTCTCTTTTATGCGCGTTTTATAGACTGGTATAGCTGCTTTTAGATGCCCACACAAGGTTAGTTTGACCTCTTCTGCCACACGGGAAGACTTAGAAGGCAGGGATGACGAAGCTGACCCGGGATTAGAGGAAATTTGTTCAGAACTGCCATTTTATATTTCTGTGCATTGATCAAACGCAGACCAACTCGATAGATATGGGACAATTCTAGAGTTTATATTTATATAGAGAGACTTCTTTATTTGTTTACCGTTTTGTTTTACATGTCCTACCTTACAGTCTGGTGCCTCTCTCTCTCTCTCTCTCTGACATTTAGTTCATAGACAATCAAATTACATAGAAGAGAACTCTGCATTCAACCACATAACAAAATGAGGAAGTACTATCATGCCCGTGTCCACGCCTGTCAGATAAACAGACTGGTCATGGTATTCGTTGTCTAGTTTGACTATACTCTCAACACATGGATAGACCTGTGCTTCTGATATTACCTGTGATTGATTATTTTCTTTTAGATTAGTCAAGTATGGTTAAAAATAACAAACAAACTCGCAGACGACACTTAAAGCGTGTGACTTTCAGATGGTGTTTAATATCTAAAGTGGTCGTGGTTACACTGCAGCACTGTGGATAGATTTAGGTCAGCTTTTGATTAGAAGCCCTGACGTATTCGTAGGCAATATAAATGGATGTTTCTTTGCTGTATTGATTCCCTGAAATGAAGCTTCTGTGTCTTGAAGGGGATGAGACAAGCCAGCAGGACAATGTGCTTCATGTAAACACGGTCGCAGGGCTGCCAAATCAGGACATGCATGTAGGTCATTTTCTGTTGATCACGTATAATCTGAAAGCATCAAGTATTTTTTTCTCTGTTAATTTGTGATGTATTATTTCCAGTGCTCGTCTCTCTTTACCTTACGCGAGGGCAGAGTTCATGAGGGGAGCATAGTTTACTGGTGAGGGACTAGAGTCTGATTCATTCATGGGCGACAGGATTTCTTGCTGCTAATTGACTAGGAAAACTGTACAATTACAAATAGCTTAAGATGACATACTGTAACACTACGTTTGTGTTGTGACACAAACGGGTAATGTATTACTGAAGCGAATTTGAATGTATTTAATTTATTGTGTAAGTACTGAGTCACTGATAGTAATGTGCAGACCTCTGAAGGGATCTTGTGGTGCAGATGTGTGAAACACTCTTCTCCATTGCAGATCAGATTATCATTCCTTTACATCACATCTCCACATTTCTCGCATATACATTGTGCCTCGTGAGATGAGCCACTGAACTATTAAAGGTATGCTGCTGGATTTTATGTGAGCACCCTCAAGTGGCAAAGTCGGGCATAGCGCCAGCCAAGAGGGGAGCAAGGACTGAATGAAACTGCAGAGTTGTGACATGAATGTTAATCATTCGCGGTCGCCATTCACCGTTTTAAACCAATCAAATCTTTGCATTGCTCTGGGTGGACGGCTTCTCGGTTACGTCGTATCACGTGACTGATCCTGCTGGTTTCAAAGGGTAAAGTAACAGACAGCTTTGTGGACCATAATCAAAGAATCTTTGTTTATTTTGAAATAATGTTTTAAGCAAAGAATGTTATATAAAGGCCGCATTGAGAGAACACTTAGAATAAATAGGATCTCATTTCTTAGCTTTATAAACATGGTTATATATCATAATATTATCCTCCATATATCATATTATCTGGGAGAAAATCCTGTATGACATGTAACACTGACACACTGGAAGCTTTTAAGGACATTATATGGCATAATCTCAGCTGGATTAATCAGCAAACTATGTGCTTACCTGGAGACTGTTCTATATTTAATAAATAGGCTAGTTTTTATAAACATTTTCGCATACGTGTTGGAAATATATATTGTTGGAAAGCAAAGTCAGTAAACAGCATCTAGATTTCATAGCAACAGTTTCTGTTTATTTGTTATTCATGAAGTTGTTGACGTTTAAATGATGAGACTCACTTGGCTGGAGAGACGAGATGCTTGCGCTCTCGTGACAAACGGCACGCGGATCGTACAGTGACGTCACCGAGAGGGACGCTGATGCCCGTCTGCAATCGAGGCTGCCTTATTTACCGACGTTATCTTGAAGATGAAAGTGTGTATGTGTGTATGTGTGCACGCCGTGTGTCAGTGTAGAGCACAGTCAGCAAAAAAGGCAACGCAAGCATATGATGGACAGTGTTGTGATAGCGAGCAAATATGTATTCCAATAAAAACGAAATCAAATAAGGCCTCATTTCGATGTTGTCTATGATTATGATCGCTGCACACATTTGATAACAGGTATACACACACACTTATGCAGCGTGCATGCCACACTATCAATACACTGCAGTGCTTATGGTGAAGCACTTACCCTCGTCGAACACTCAAAGCCTCTTAATGAATACCGCCTTTACCACTCTGATTGATGGTGCTACAGCTCAAAGACTGCAGACATCAGATGCTCATGCATGGCTGATAGATTATAAGTCATATATCACCATCCACTCATGCTGTGGAGTGGTTTAAAAACCCCTCACTAACCTGTTACATCACCCAGTGTATTGCAGGCCTCAATGTTCCATGTAAGCATCAAAAGCAGGATTAAAAAGTTGGATATGAGATCATACCTATAAATAGACAGTAACCCCCAGCTCTGTATGTTCGATCTGTTTCATAATCTAAAAAGCTGTGTGACTCACCAAGAACGGGCGAAAACACAAAATCATGAGCAGGGCTGGACAAAAACATCCCCTTACAGCCAATCCCACTGCAGCAGCAGCAAAGCCTCGAAGAGGACTGTGGGGCTGAATCAACAGCCTGATATTGTCAATGATTCCTTACTGTACAACTTCTGCTGATAGTAATCAAATGCAGTAACCATGCCCTAACAGGCTTTTGTGTGTTTTTAACCAATCAGAATTTATTAGCAACATTCCTGCTTAAAGTCTGACTGAGCAGACTCAGTAATGTAAGTAATACTGCAACATAGCAAAACCCTGAACCCCCTCAAGAGCTCAGCTTTTCATGTGCTAAAGAAAATGTTTTGGATTGTGTCGACTGCATAACTGTACTAAATATTTTTGTGGTTAGATCATTCTTTTGTATGTTATGTGCTTTTTGTGCTGTGAAACAGTCTTTAGCTTTACATTTGTGTATATTTTGCTTCAGTCAGTTCCTATAATTTTAGCCAATTTTAAACTGCACTTTTAGGCACTTGGTACTAACAGTTTGTCCAAAACTAAAAAGTTTGCATTTCTTTATTTGAGTCTATGAAAAATGCCAAAGATAACATAGTTGGATGTGTACATAATAATATTGTTGCTTCATCAAGGTCATTTCTAAAGAGCTATCAGCTGGAATCTTGGTGTGCAGTATGTCCTTAAACAATTTAAGGAAACTAGACTAGTGGAGAACAAAAGAAGTGGTAAAACAAAGTCCCGACACGGGACTGAGAGATTTATTCAGTTGATCCATCTGTTGTTCACTGAAGGCTCATCAAAAAGGTAACAGTGAAAGAGCGGCTGAGCAATTAGTAAGAATGGGCAACATTGAAGAAAAAGGCTGAGGTATGCCAGAGTACACAAGAACTGGACTCAGAATCAGTACCAATGAGACATATAGACTGATGAATCCAGTTCTGAAATGTTGGGTTCAGTCCTGGTCAGTATGTTCATAGGAGGTCAGCAGAGACAACAGTGAGTGCCTACAGCCATTTGAATAACACAGTGGAGGCTCGGTCATGGTTTTGGGCTGCATTTTAGTCAAATGTGTTGGGGGTCTCTCAAAATGGATGGAACTGTGAACACAGAAATGTACCATCAGATTTTAATCCACAATGCAAAACCATTTGGACTGATAGTGGCTTTATTTTCACCATGACAATGATCCCAAACGCACTGCCGGTGCAGAAAAACACAGTGGAACACTAACAATCATGGACTGGGCTCCCCAGAATCTGGATCTCAACATTATGAAGCAGTGTGGGATCATCTTGACAGAGAAGAAAATAAAAGGCAGCCAACACCCAAAGAAAAGCTTTGAATGTCCTCCAAGAAGCCTGGAGATCTATCACTGAAGACTGCTTCAGGAAATTACAAAAAAGCTTGCCTAGGAGAGATCAGGCTGTGCTGAAGAATAAAGATGGTCATAACAAATATTGACTTCCAAGCTCATTAAATGGTAGAAACTCAATTTTTGCCTTATATACTGCATTTTCATTTATTTTTGCAAATGTTTCAATGAATCGCTGCTGCGATTTCTCCATTTTCCAAGCTAAACTATCTGTATTGACCATCCTCGAGAGCGGAATGGCATTGAGGCTAATGTCACGAGACATCACTGGGTAATACTGTCTTCTGAAGTCATCACACCTGATTGTCTTTTGTGATGCTGTCATGCTCTGATGGCAGCAGTGACAGTCTAGTTTGCACTTTCCCTGCAGTAGACTGACACAGTGGCCTGCTGAAGTGACCGAGGCAGGCTGACGCACTGTAGAGGGCTGAGGCAGCCTTCGGTCAACTCCTGTTACTGTATGGGCAAAAGTCTGTCTCATAGCTGACCTCTCACACATTCAGCAATATTTTAGCCTTAGCACAAACACACACGTCACTCACAAAACCATGCACAGCCACATATCTATCTATCTATCTATCTATCTATCTATCTATCTATCTATCTATCTATCTATCTATCTATCTATCTATCTATCTATCTATCTATCTATCTATCTATCTATCTATCTGTCTGCAGACTTTATCTGCAAAGGAGGGTGAGCTACTGAACACTACTATTATTCTAGAGAACCAGAGTGATGTTTGCTTTATGAAAGAAAGCGACGGGGTATCCACAATTTCGCTTGGCAGTCGTTCTTATGAATCATTACCACGCATCGATGTGAAAATCTACCACGATACTAGGTCACCACATGCAGTTATATAACCACTCTTAACGAAAATCATCCCATCATGGGATATGGAAATGAAAGATAGGCCTTTGAGAAGACGTATCGAGATCCCGCGGCGTCTCACGCATGCGGGCTAGATAATGAGGAGGAAACGGAATCAGCCGTGGGGGTCTTCAGTGCTGGACCCTCGCTCTCGTCTTACCCACGGCTGCTCAGCTGCTTCTGTCATCCATATTTGCAGCCTCAGTGGACAATTTCCTCAGCCTCGGGCCTTCTTCAGTGCTCACAACAACACATCAAATGAATTAATTCTGCTACTGTGGCAGCGCACTGGCGATCTAGGTCATGCAGCTCTGGCTCTGTGTCCCCCCTCCCTTCGGCCACCTAAAGACATGTCCACATCCTGCTGTCCTCCTACACAACCTGACCTTGTCATTCTCAGGTGATTTTCCACAGAGATACGAGTGTGGCCGTTTAGTCTGCGCGTGTGTTCGTGTGCGCAGGCGCGCGTGTCAACGTGTGTGGCCGAACGTGTGAGTACGTCTGTGCCCACTGTGCTTATTTATTTATTTATTTATTTGTTTGTTTGTTGGTAGCATAGGTATGATGAAATGTTTTTGAAGAAATGAAAAAAGAACTGAGCCTCTGTGGCGTGCCTGCAGCCATGTGAGCATGAAAGAGGGGAAAGAAGACCGAGAGCGCAGGAATGGATGCGGGAGGGTGAGCAAAGTGAGAGGCAGCAGAGGGAGGATGACAGAGAAGGGAGTAGGGCGAGAGGAGAGAAGGTGCAGCGAGGAGTGGGGGACTGTGACGCACACCGATCGACTCTGCTCGCAGCTGATTGGCCGCGGTGCCTGCCAGTCAGAGGAGCTGGGTCTCGGGCGCTGCTTGAAGAGCAGATTATGAAGCGGAGCGCAACCAGCGGCAGTCTCCTCTTATTGTCTCAATGGCTGCACACGCATTCCTCCTCTGCTCCCTCGCCTTGCTGTCCGCTCTCAGCCGGCCTGGGCTCTCGTTCCACGACGAAGAAGCACAGCCAGGACTTACCTATGACGAAGTGCCTGAGATCTTGGACAGGAGGTAAATCCATCTCTAAGGCTGTGAACAGAGGAGGGGTGTAGGGGAGGGGGAGGGGTACACGGAGATGCATGCAGGGATGCTGAGATGCTGATGTGTTCTCTTAGGGTCGTTTTTGTCGCCCCTCTCTTTCTCCTTTGCAACGCTTTTGGACATTTCACCTTGGGTATGCCTCAAATTATGGGTTCGGGCAGTGTTGGTGTGCCAGAAAGAGCCGAGGTGCGAGGCTTTGTTTGCCTCAGTGTTGGGGACTGCATCAGACGCTGCTCATCGATCACGGATGGGGCTGTTGTCTCTGTACAGTAGTGCTGGTCTGGCAAGAGGAAGCTATATAAGGTTGGGGCAGTGGGCCCGCAGGAGAGGTAGAGGAAGGAAGGAGAGGAGAAAGAAGAGAAGACAAGGAAGCAGGAAGGAAAGGTAAACAAGGATGGGACAGGGTGGAGAGGATGCATCAGGGATGGTCTGTTGGGGTCTGTTTACTGATGCAGTCAGTGAGAGAGGAGGGGGAGAGAGAGAGGAAGAGTGGAGAGGAGAATTTTAGCCAGCTATGTCTGCATAATGCACATGCAGTCCTGCAGGTCAAATCTGGATAAAATATTCAGGGCTCAGATGTACAGGCATTCACAACAGTGTGACAGGGACAGCAGCGAGCAAGCAGCCAGGGCTTTTGCTAGCGCCAGTTCCTGCCTGCTTACAGAGACATCACAGCAAAGACCTATAATACGGTGCCAAATCCATGTAAGGCTCTTGAAACTATGCCATGCACGATGGTTCACACAATCCTCTATAGCACAAATGCTTCAGAGCCACAGTTTCTCATTCAGTGCTCTTTAATCATAGTTCAAATGATTTCCCTTGTTATTGCACTTTGAGTGTGGTAATACACTGTGGAGGGGTGGGAGATTATTACTGCGATGCTTTCATTTGTTGCACGAACAATCTTATCTGTACACATGTTTGCAAGTCAGGGGCACAAATAACTTGGATTTAGAGCCTAATATAAGAATTCTCGCGGGATTTCTTTCATTCCAGCTCAATTTGGAGTCGTAAAACCCAGACAGATAGCCTCTGACAGAGAAAGGCTGCGCAAACATCTCCAGGGGTTTGTGAGCCTATTGCCTGGATCAAACTTTGTATGTAACTCTGCAACGTAACAGCTCTGGTCCCCAGACGCAGCCTCGGTCTCAGCGCTGACACACTCCGAAATGCTGTTACATAAAAGCAGCCTTGTAGTGGAGCATAACACTGGAACCGTAGAAGGAAAGGTACAGTGAGACAGAAGGTTTTGCAGGAAAGTAATGACAAGACAAAAGGCAGGAAACGAGACATTGTGAGTGAAGTGATGTCTGGTACTGTAGCAGATGCAATATGGAAGTGGCAAAGTTTAATAGCCTAGAGCTTCGCAGCATTATAAAGCTCTTAGCCATAGACATATTTAGTGTAAATCATAATCTGTCTATAGCTAAATATCTAAACTTTTAAGCATGTTATAATTAAATACATTTTAAATAATATTCAAAATTTTCCAGTAAACCTTTGGCAATTTAAATATATATATTTGCATATATACTATAAATTTCTAATAGGATTCAAATGAAGTTGTAATTTTGGAAATCACACACTGAGAGAGCAAACGCAGGAGGTTCTGTAGCTGCAGTTTAAAGTTCTTATGAAGTGTTTAAAATGTTGTTTCTATTTGGACCTTTTTATGCTGCAAGACTAAGAAGTCTTGGAGACCTTCACAACATGCTCCTCTGACGCTGTGAACATAACATCAGAAGATCATGTTTTAATAATGTTTTATGTTTTAATCAAACTTCAGTTAGTTCAGTTATCCATGGAATCCAGTTTTAAATTAGTAACGTCCCGATACATTTCTCAAACATTTCCGTAACACAGTATCTTGAGTCTGTGACATCACACTTGCATTTTATCACTCCCACTGTACAGTGAAAAATAGCCTCCGAGTGTTTATAATTCCCAGTGGTGTCTAGAATAGCACAAGATGTCTTGCATGCTTTTCCATATTAAGGTAAATTTATTCTCAAGTTACAAAAACCTGTCAATATAAATTGTTTTGTATAAAACGGTGTTTTTTGCAAAGAACAGAGAGCAAGTATACGATATACAGCTCATCAAGGCTCCAAGTTGCACCCACTGTCCCACGCATGCTTGCTTCAGTCTGTTTGTCAGTCATGTGGCTGTAACTGTAAAAAGTGTATCCATCACGTTCTGTAGTCAGCATGTGCTGAAATGTAGCTTGACCTGACTTTAACATAGAGATTAGAGGTCAAAGTGCTAGATTTCCAGTAGACGACTGTTGAGTGATCCTATTTGGAGAAAGATTAAAGGGTTAAAAAGACCAGCAGCTAATTGTAGAATATTTCACTAACTATTTAAAATCATAAAAATGTGTACTGTGTTTACAAAATGAAAAAAAATCAGGTCAAAAGTGAACAATCGTGTGTTCTAGTCCCTGTTTGAATGCACTCATAACGTTTCAGCACTGCTGCCCTGACCCTTAACCCTTTGATCTCAAAGGAGTAGGAAGATTTGCACAACTCTAGCACAACCAGAGCTCCACAGAAATAGCAGCCAGACTCCAACCAACTCCCAAATCTTAATCTGTACTAATAAATCTATCAATAGGCCAACACCTGCACAGTCTGGGATTAAGACATGTTTTCCTGCCTTGCCAGGGATAATCGTTTATTGTCTGATTAAATAATTTTAAACAATTGAAAGTAGAGTATGTTTTGCATGCCTAAAAAAATATTATGGCTCTGACATTAATGTTAGCCAGCAATAGAAGTTCTTCCTGTACATTGTGAAATGCTGCCATATCTGGGTTTGAAGTTTCATGTAGGTATAATACAAGGAAATATGAGCAGTTAGAACACATCACTGGATGCACAGCTGAGCTACACAATGACAGTGATTGTAGGCTGAGAGATCTAAAATTAGTGGATACATATATATATGTTAAAGAAATGTTACCTCTCATCATTTTGTTGCATTTTGAATAAAAAAATTCAGTTTGTGAGATGAATGAACCACAGTATTTAAAACTCATTGTACTAAGGCTGTCGAATGTAAAGGGTTGGGTGGACTGATCGTGGTTTACAGAGCATCACAGTGCAGCGCTCTGTGTTAGCAGAAGCTAATGGGACTTGTTTACAAGTTTGGGTTCAGGCACCACACCTTTTCTCTGCTCAGCAGCTCACAGCAGAAGCCCAGACGAGCCGAGATAATCAGCTATCTGCACGCTTGAGCAAGAATGTCCAGTAAACATGTACCGACTGAGATCCCACGTGTAGGCTTGATAGATTGAAGTGCTGAAAATATCTGTAATTTTAAGATTGTCATCATTATGTATTGAGGCTATCATCATACTGTTAAAGTGGACACGAATAATGCATGGGAGCACGTTTGAACATTTGCAGGGGGTTTATTTATTTTGTTATATGTGAGGGGACTGCGGGGACCCAAGGAGTGGCTCAGGCTTGGCTTTGATTATATAAAGGGTTTGTTCAGCACTCAGGCACCGTGTGACCGGCTGAGCCAATGATGGGGCTGCAGAAGTCCAGGTCTGCTGATATCGTGAAACTGGCACAGGAACAGTCGGCTGGGCTTTAGTTAGCACTTGCACACTTGCGCAGCCTCCTCTGGCACCTATCAGCCAGCTGAGGCCCGGGAAGATGTGCAGGAAGACGTCCTTATTTGCTTGTGGTTGATTTAGTTCATCTGAGTGTTTCTGTAACTGAAATGTTTTCATTAACTCGTAATGAATATCAGAGAGATAAATATATATCAGATATTAAAGGCTTTTTGAAGTCTTTTTGTAGCTATAATATCATATATGTCCCCAATATTAGTGCAGGCAGTCAGTGAGCAGCAGACAAGTGTCTACCACGTAGTGAGGTTTCAGTTGCAGCTGCCTGCTGCCAAATGTAGTGCTTTTGGCAGCTGTTTCATACAGTCATGCTTACCCAGCATTCACCGAGGCAAATATAAATATTTGGATTTACCATATACATAAACCCTGTTATTGTTTTTCATACAATAGCTTAGGGAGCCAGTACGTGGGAGCGAGTCCTTTGGAATGTATACATAAGAATACAGGACGACTTGGACTTGATGTAAAAGTTGGCACACGTGTGTTATAAATGAGACTGACACGAGAGCGTGTACTCATTACAATTCAGCAGAAATCATCATGCCGATGCGGCTGAACTGATGATTATTATTATTATTCCTGCATCTGCTCACCTGATAACTGCAGCAATGTAGCAAGAAAGCTGAAACGTCAACAGTGCTGTTGCTGTGCACAGAAAGCCCGAGTCTCTGTCCACGTATTTCATCCCACAAGCTTATTGCAGAATTTCATGTTTTGTTTTTTAATATTTTTTTTATCCATATACCTGAAATTATAAAGTTATTTCATGGAACAAAACACAACCTGTTGTATAAGTAACAGTGAGGTCATATATCTCTAATAATGATTTGATATAGTTTTATATAAAAATGAAAGGAGATATTTATTTCACACACATTTTCCTGCCATGTTTTGAATTGAATTGGTCGTCATGGCCAAAGTTCAAATCGCTTGGACCTCTGTACAGAAGTCACGATTTCAGAGGTCAGGTCTGATGCAGGCTCCAGTTCTGAACGCTGCAGCCTCTGACATCAGTCCTTAATCTCTTCATCTTGTTCTGGGCCTCGTCGCTCATAACTTGGGCCCCAGTGGACCTGGCCTGTTCTTACCACTAATCCTAATCCATCTGACACTTCACTACACCATATTGCCCAGGTGGAAACGGCACCATACGGCCAAATAACTGCTCCAGTCTCCTGGCACTGATATGTCTGGCAGCTTCCTCCCAGACTAACCATCTGATTCCTTTTCATTTGTCAGCTGTCTGCTTACCTGCTCAGTATCCCACCTTCACCTTGGGCTCCTAATTAAAATTGTGTGAAATAAATCTGCATTTTTTAACTCCAAAATAAGTAAATAATAATAATAAATAAACTGTAAGAAAATAAATTCTCATGTCCCCTTTTTATCACAGGATTTAAGGGAGGTTGTTGCACTTTTGTCTGAAACATAATTGTGAGCAGTCCTTCACAGCAGATGTTTCAGTTGGCTTTTGTGCGTTTAAACGTTGTATAAATATTCAGGTCATCCTCTTTCTGTCTTTTAAGAAGAAATTTGCAGCGTTGATATTCAACTAAATAACAAAGATAATGACAGAAGTTCCCTCCATGCATTGTTTTTGTTGTACTGCAGTTCATAAAATGACTTGAAATGCTGCCAAACAAAGCTGAGAAAGTGACTAAAGTAACAGGTGATGACCCAAAAGACAGATGTTAATTGTAATACTCACTCCAACAGATCTTGGGATTTAACTTTTATAAGCCCATTATAACTCTCTAGCTTAGGAAGCCAGTCCAAATAATGGATGAGGGCAGGTCACGATCAGGCTTCTAGCTGGACCGCTGCAATAAACAGAAGTAGCTAGCGCCACTTCGTAAGCCAATTGTTGTATCACGTCTTTGATTAGACAGTTAAAAGGATCAGGATGAGCTTAAGAAGTCCAGGCTGTGTGGAGTTTAAATAGACCAAGAGCAGCAGGGCAAGGACAAAGGTGTGGAAAAATCTGTTCCCAGTACACAGTGTGGGTCAGTCCCAAATCAAAGACACATTTATAGAAAAAGCCACACACCAGACAAACGACAATACAATGAGTAAATGTGTCGTTGTGCTCTGTGCTCCCACATGGAAAGAAGTCTTTTAAATATGGCACATATACACGTATAAACAGACTAAAGAAGCATAATTACCTGTTTGGAAATGACTTCGCCTGTTTAAAGACTATTTTAGAAGTCTAACCAGAAAGATTTTGTTATTCATTAGACAAAAACAAGCTGAACTCGTGTTTTTACACCCACATTTGAGCCGGCACACTAAACCGTTCAGAGAAGTTTGGAATTACTCAGCATAAAATGCAACAACTAAAAAACAACATTGTCTGTTCAGCCATGCAAGTAAATAACTGCATAAAGTTTGTTTCACTATTTTTTTCAGCTGTTATTTGTATAACAGTAAATTTCAAAATTCTTTGATAGCAGTAATAATAGATTATAATTAGTAATAATTAGATTTTAGCATTAAAAACATCACTTTAGCTAATAAGCTTTTACATACTGCTGAATCAGCTGTTACAGAGACTTCAAATGTGATTTTGTTAGTTACCATTAATGTTACTTTAGAGCAGCTGTGGCATGAACCTTGCATTTGGTGGCATTTTGGTCTAAATGCTAAAACATAAAACATATCAGTTAGATATATAAAACAGCTCGTTTTGTTGTATTTCATGGAACATTTAGTTGCACGCAGTACATTAAAATGCACATGTTTTTGCATAATACTCAATTTTATGTAAACCGACCTTTTTTATTGTTGTTGTTGTGTGTTTGTTGTGTTTGTAGAAAATGGATTTTTGCAGCTGTTACAGATTGAAGCATTATTAACGAAAGAAAAGTCTTAAAAATGATCCTTTGTGTTGCAGTTGCAGGACCTGATTGTGTGTTCTGTCTTTCCCACAGCAAAGAGAACCCCAAACAAGCAACAAGAGTCACATCAAGTAAGTAACAGATCTGGTGTGACACGAGGCCTGATTCAATCAAACCTGCCATGGTAACTTTGACACTGATGTGTTGGATAGACGTGACAAATGCATTTCTTTCCAACACTGGAGACATTCAGCGTTATGAAGTGTGGAGCACATACGATCCGTGCACACAGTGGGAAGACGTGCTGCTGTTTTTATGCTCTCTGACACAAAGGTGGAAAATCGATGAAAACATTCTTTTCCGTTACATAAACGTATGTTTCTGGATCCAGATAAACAGTATTTGTAAACACTTAGCACCGTAACTGTGAAATAAACTGCCGATGAGTCAGTGTGATGACGCAAAACAGCTGGAAATAGATACGAGCCTGAGCAATGAGGTGCACACAAAGCCTCTTTGTGACTGTGTGCGTTTAATATCGTGCGAACTTCCACGATTATGTTGCAATCTGTAACGCAGTATTGCAAGCAGCCTTTTTTGTGTACCAACATCTTCAACGATGCGGTAACGTGTGCGTGTTTTCAGGTCAAGATGGTGAGTACGGCTTAGAAAGTGAAGAGGTTTATTTGACGCCCGAAGATGAAAACCCACTCAGGAGAATACTGCAGGTACAGTCTCTCTGTTCTTGCCTGGCTCTCTCCACCATCAGCCATTCGCTCGCACATACAGATACACACCGAAACACACACTAGGATGCTCGCAAACAAAACAGAGCATGCTCACTCAGCCATACTGCATGACCTTGAATGTGGGAATATTGTAGTCTCATATTCACCAGAGGTAAAACATCTTTGCCACCCACACACAGGACTGCTGCCACTGAAAATTCTGCAATAAACATGCTGCATACGCTGTTGCATCCAGTTGTATCAGTTAATACTGGTGACCTGATTCTTTTATAAAGATTTTTATATCATTACTGTTATAGTAACGACTAGTTTTAAAATGTTTTGGAAAATTGCCACACATACCCAGTTATTTAAGAGTAATATTACAGTGTGACTACGTCTTTATATATATATTGTAAATTAGTGCTGGCTTAAGTCAAACAGCCTCCAGTGACATGTAGCCTTTGAGCACAGAGATTAAAAAGCCAGACAGAGAGGCAGTTACTATTTTCACAACCAGCAGAACAGCTGCCACACAAATGTCTGCAAATTCAGAAAGATCCTGTTTTCCACGCACAGCTCCTTCCTCATTTAGCATTCAAGTGGCGGTTGGTCCACTGAACTTTACACACGAGTGAAATTATAATCATGATGACAAGCTTGACAGAAAGGTGATTTTTAAATTGCCCTTTTGAAATCAAATATCACTGCATGCATAAAAAGGAGGCACGGTAGCTTGTGCACTAAGTCAAGCTCGCTTGGTGTGGAAATAAATCAGGAGCTGGTTGGCGATTGTATGCACGTGTCACGTGTCACGCTGACATATGCTGTGGAAGAGCAACGGTGACAGAAACGGCTGCACAGATGAAGGAATAGGATAAGTTGGATTTATGGTCTCTGAAGCTGTTTCCTTGTTGAGCAGCTGGATCCACCAGGGTCTGCTTTTATGGGGGGGGGGAAGCAAAACTTTATACTGTTTCATTTAGATGATTTTACAATGAATAAGTGGATTACACTGTCGAATTGTTTGGCTCACGTTATATAATTATATAAAGTAATCACAGGTTACAGAATATTTTATTATCCTCATAAGCCCCGAGCCTAACTGATCTCCTGCCTTTTGCCCCCGTATCAGGGGGCGTTGGGGCTTAAGAGGTTAATTTGATTGGCTTCAACAAATAGAAATTCTTTTGATTTCTAGATTAACTTATTTATTGAACACACTGTCACAGCCACTTCCAGCCTTTGAAACAGGGAAAAGCACATATAGAAAGCGTAGAAGGATGAAGCTGGGAATGCAAAAGTGCAGCTACTCGTGCTTTTTCTGCAGATTTACTGTCATTTTTGAAATTGCTCCTGTGCTTAATGACTTTCTTCATATGTTGGCAGCCTTTTAACTGGCACCATCCTGGGATTTCTCACAGTAAGAGGAAGCTGCTCCAGTCTCTGATGGGGCCTTATGGCCCGCTGAGCGTGTCTTACAACGGGAAGACTTGCATTCTGTTTAAGGCAAAGCGACTCGCTATCCGCTACAGGAACCACACCTTCATCGATCTAACTGAACGGGTCTTTAACCCAAACTCACCTGTGGACACTAAAGGCTCCATCTGCACCAAAGAGAAAGCTACGTAAGTCACTGAGGACCCCTTACTGCGCAGTTGCTTTAACATTGTGCATGATGCATTATATTTCACAACCTTGTTATCAGACAAGGCAGTAGAAGGAAGTTGATCTTGCACTGACGGTTCCTCTGGGTTTCTGTGTTAAATGTTTACGTTTCTTTTTCTGCCGAAGGCTTTCTTTAAAGTTTGGTGACGTGGAGGATTTGCGAGGTCTTGTAATAAGGTAAAAACACACTGACTAACTTCCTACGTTTTATTTATCACATTCAACATTATTGTTGTATTCGAACGTACAGTTTACAGCGTAAGTGGTCGTGTGCGGACCGTGCATCTAACAAACTGAATTGTGCCTCCACCAGACTACAGATGTCCAATACTTTTTACGAGGCAGCTGGTCAAAACTGGTTCACACTAGACAGCGTCCACATCCACTACAACTGGACCCAAGAGGCTACATTCAATGCCAGCGAGGTCTACGCTCCTGCCACTTCCTCCTACCATTGCCAGCACGTCAGCAGCCTGCACAAATACGACACCCTGCTAGTGCCCAGCTCCCACACTGACACATCTGCTAACTGGCACATCACGTTCACTGATTTCCAGGTATACTGTCGCACAAAGGGCACAGCCTTTGTTGTGTAACTCTTCTAATAATGTCTGCACATTTGTCTGTCCTGGTCTCTATACGTGTGCATGTTTGCCAGCTTTTTGCCTTCGTGCTACACCTGTTCGGCCATAGGTCAGTCAGTCTGTCCTTTTCCTGCCTGTTTGGCAGACTGTCAGTCTGTTTCCACTCTGTCTGCTCAGCCATCTGCTTAGGCTGTCTCAACCTGTCCATCTGCCCAGTTTCTCGATGCTTGGTAAGCCCAGTAAGAGCCAGTTGTCCTCTTTAGTTCAGCCTAATCTCATCTTTCTGGCTTCTCTTTGCTCTTCCAGATCCAGGCCTTCAATGTTCAGTCAGACAAGTTTGCATCGGCCAGTGACTGCGCTACTTTCCTGACACCAGCCATCCTCATGGGCTTGGTGACATCTTTGATTCTGCTCCTCGTCTTAGCCTATGCCCTGCATATGGTGGTACACCTTAAGCACATCGACCGCTACGAGGAGCACAAAGCCACAGTCTACTTCCCCCGCAGTCCAGAGGCAGAGTTGCCAGACAAAAACAGTCTGTGAAGGAAAGCGAAGAGCCAGAAGATGGCAGGGGAGAGAGGGAGAGAAAGCTGAGAAGCAAGGCTGCGGGGAGCACAAGGGACTACAAGATCGAAAAAGTATCCTCCACTGAATATTTGTTTAACAAAATGACAACTTTGCCTGTTCATATGAAAACCTTCCAAGTCTTAACTGCTTTAAGTAAATGTAGACCGTGGTGGGATACTTTTTCATCTTTCCTCATTGACCTGCGTCTCGGCGTCCATATTTTGAACGAAGCCTGTGGATGTTCAAGCCTCTCCCAGAGATGGCTCATGACCCTGATGTCAAAGGTCAAGGTCTGTCCCGGGGCCCTGAAGGGCAACAGTGTATACAGTTCTTTACCCCAGTCAGCTATTAAACACCTTATCAGCCTACCAGCTGTAGCTAATACAGCTAACATCAGATGTATAAATGTATGTACTACATGGCCGACAAGCTTTTACGACAAAACTTTCTCTGACATTGCTGTAGGAAATACTTCAAAGAGCCAGTTTTACAGCAGAGATAGCCGTATTAGCTACATGCTGAAAAGTCTACTTTGGCTAGTGCAGTGTTTCCTAATAATGAGGATTACAGAGAGGCTGGCTTAAGTTGCAGCTTAAAATAATCAGATATGGCATGAAGTAGAAGGAGCTTGAAAAGCTGTGGACTGGTAAGCAGAGGGAAATTTCAGGAACCACTGGTCTAGCATCGGAGTGACTGGAGTGAATGTGCCAACACTACTGGCCCTTCAGAGCCTCTGGCATCTCTCACCCTGCCCCTGAACAAGACTGCTGCTTGGGACTTAACTGTGAAATGGCCTTTAAACAGACCAGCAAGATAAGGGGGTTTCTACCAACTAGCACAACACTGGTTAGTGCGAAAGCACTAACCACAAACTCAAAGACTCTACAAGGAACTATGCTGCACAAGACGGCCCGTCGTAGGGCTTGGCAGGAACGCGGGTCTTGGGATGAAACGACTCTCGTTGTTTGACCAGGGGAGGCCACGGTCCTCCATCTGCACCACTGGATTTGACTGCCAAAGTGAAGCTACAAAGAAGTTGCCATAAATTATGGTGAGAGACAGAATAAGACAATGTGAAAATAAAAGCTAACCATTACAGCTATGTACAAAACAAAAAAGAGACACACAACATGTACAAAAGTGTCACTCTGCGGAGGTTTTTTATATACATTGTAATCATGAAATACTATTAGGTACAGGATGACTATGCTAATCCTCATAACCAAAAGGATATACAAAGCTGTAGATACTTTAAGATCTCTATACGATCATAGCTCTTTACTATCTTCAAATACTGCACAAGTAATAAGCATAAGCGTAAGACATTGTGCTCAAGGACTGGTGAAAGTATCAATGCATATGATTTTTACGACAAAGGATTAACATATTACATTGTTTGTCTATTTGTTTTACGCTGGGCTGAGGATGTAAGGTCCAGTTTCATTGAACTGTAAATTACAGTGCAAATTCCTACCATAGAAGGACAATGCTATGGAATGCCGTCCATCCATCAGGACTCATAGATGCCATTATAATGCCAGATGCCACACTAGCAGCAGTAACAGCATCAGTAAGTCATTACTTCTGATAAAAACACTCAGCATGACAGTAAATAGATATCTTAACATTCAATATGGCAGTTCTGTCAATCTGTAGCAGTGTGAAATGTGTTTTTGGTCATAAATGTATCCTACAAACTATGAAAAGATTGGAGGCAGTTTGTCTAAGCACAGACTGATGTAGACTGAACAATAAAAGATATTCAGAGGAAAAAAAGTCTGTTGTGTTTATATTAGAAGTAGTTTGCTGCACTTAAAAACATCAATACACATACTCAAAACATCATCATGTTTTCTTTTTGGTAACCTGCATAATATTGTTTCAAACATTTTGTTCATCTTGTTAACTGTTATTCAAATTTCAGATTTCCAGCACAGTGTCCAGGTCGGGCGCCAGGCCCCCCCCTCCTGTGTGCCATCTGCTCTCTCCTCTCACCTCTCTCTGATCTAAAATGTCTTACCTGCCGGCAGATACCCAATAAAACTCCTTCGTGGAAACATCCAAGGCAGTCGCAGCCATGAGTTAAATTGCAATCTCAAGCCAGTTCTCTTTTCTGCTTTTGATGCTTTTGAAGAGATGATTTCACAGGATAACTCCGTATCCGCAGTTTGAACAGAGTTCACATTAAATGATTCATCCACATGCCTCTGAAACAGGCTAAAGTATGTGCCTCAGACTAGACGTGGCTATAATACGACTCTCCTTGATGATGAATAATTATGAAATAATATTCTCAGCCCTTAACATCACCCAGAGCAGCTGAAATGCTACAGAGACACCTAGTGGCAACAAGTGATCCTATCAGCTAGCGCTTGGCAGCGGCAGCATCACAAATGTAGATTTCAAGATGTGATGCAAGGGTTGGGTCAGTGCAGAAAGTTGTTGAAACACGTTGTTGCTTTTTAAGTCTACGGAGATAAAAATTATAATTAAAAAAGTGTCACTGAAGCAAACAAACGACACATAACTGGTCAGACATCAGACAGAACTGTCAAGTTTTTATACCCTGATTCACATCCAGATGCCAGCAAACACAAAACTGGACAAGAGAGAAAACAATACTTATGCTTGAAGAATTTAAATTGTTTGTTAAAAGGTCAGTCGTTTGTATTTTATGGTCATTCTTGAAGTTTGGTGCTTTAGACTTATAGTTCATTTCATTCATTCTGGTTCAGAGGGACTGAAAGTGTGAGACAACATGACAGGGAAATAAATTGTTTCACAGGACTCTGCATTCCTGTGAAAAACAACAAAAACACATACTGCCTCAATACACTTAAGTAACTAATCATAAGTAATTGTGATCACATCTCTAAAGTTTTTCTAAAAGTAAATTTTGGTAGTTTGCTGGTTGGAGGACTCAGATGTGCCACAATCTTCCCAGGAGTGAATGTCCCAGAAAATTCCCCCCAAGGTCAGACCATGCAATTCCAAACAGCTACATCTCAGACTATGCAGGCCCCGGTTAGCATGTTACACTTAAAAATTCATGACCATAAAATTATAAAAAGACTAAACAAGTTTGGCTATTAGCAAAAGCTGCCTCTACCCTGTAAAAGGAACATGGACACATCCCTTGGGTTTGCTGCATCTGAACCACCTATAACACTTCTGTTCTTTGGACAGACGAGATCAAAGTGCAACTGTTTGGTCATAATACACAGCGCCTCGTTTGGTGAAAATCAAACATAGCATATTGGCACAAACAAGCTGAAGCATGGTGATGGAGGGCTGGTGATTTGGACTTGTTTTGCAGCCACAGGACCTGGGCAGCCTGCAGTCACTGAGTTGACCATGATCACTGTATACCAAAGTATTCTTGAGTCAAATGTTGGGTAAAAAAACGTACTTTTTACACGTAAAATGCATCACTTCCTGTACAATAATGACAGAATGAACACACTAAATTGCCATCAAGGGATTGTTTTTATGTGGAAAAATGTTGACATCTTGTGGTCCAATCCTTGGTACTGCATTTGAAAAAGAACAGCAGAATACTCTTAATAACGGGTCTTATGCTGATATATTGTTCACGAAAGTCAAGAAAGCATCAGGTTACAATCCGAGCGAAATGTTAAAATAAACATTAACTCCAGAAGCGGGTGAGCAGTGAGCAGTGACTGCTGGTGGATTCATTTTAAAAAGCCACTGTTACAGTGCCCACTTCCTCATTTCTTCCTGATTTTGATGTATCAGTAAATACATAATGCAGTTTTTCAGCAATGATTTCATTTAGTAACAAAAACTAGCTATCCAAACCTACCCGGCCCTATGCGACCTCTAACCTCTAACCCCTAAACCTAATAACTGCTTGGCAAGCATTTGCGATAACTGGATGACTGACAATGAGTCTTTCACATTGCTGTGGAAAATTTTTGGCTTACTCTTCTTTGCCAAATTAAATTGAGCCACAATGGAGGGTTTTTAAGATTGAATAAAATGTTTTTAAGGTTGACCAGCCTATTTAATTTCTTGACAAACCATCCTGATCGGATTTAAGTTCCGACTTTGTCTAGGCCACTCCAAAACCTTCACTATGTATTTTAGAGCTACTCAGAGGTGGACTTGCTGGTGGATCATTTTCCTGCTGCATCACCCATGTGTGTCGAGCTTCAAGGCTTGAACAGATGGTCGGATATTTTCCTGCAGGATTTTCTGGTAGAGAGCAGAGTTCAAGGTTCTATCAATTGCAGTAAGTCATCCAGGCCTTGAGGCACCAACGCAGCCCCAGACCATCATACTACCACCACCATGTTTGACTGTTGGAATGATTTCTTTTTATTTCAATGTTAGTTTTATGGGACTCAAACATTTCAAAAAGTTCAACTTTTGTCAAATCAGTCCACAGCAGAGATACTTAAGTACAGTTTTCATGTTTCGTGTACTTTCCTTGAGTCTTTATTTTCTGATTACTTTTTACTTTTACTCCCAACATTTTTAAACAAATATCTGTACTTTCTACTCCTTACATCCTCATAACAGGCTCCTTGCTTTTTCTTTAACAAGTTAGAAAATGCCAGCCTCCAAACATCAAACCCATCTGAGCCTAAACAGTAACACATGGAAGGCAGTCCTGTTGGTCATGAAAAGAGATGCTGAGTGGCAAAGTCAGGGGTTCAAAGTGGGAGCTTTTGTTGTTGTTGTTGATGTCCATAAGTTGCAGTGCTTACTTCAGCATCTAGCTAACGCTACTGAAGAGGAGCAGAGGAGGAGTAACTTTTTTAAGTGTCAGGTAATTTAAATGCAACGTTTCTATCAGCTCAACAAACATCAGCAAACACACAAACTGTTTGTGTGCAGCGTGTTGCTGAAGGTCCTGCTGCTGTTTTCCACTGGGAGAGAAAAGAAAGAGGGCGAACTTCACTCAGAGATGGAGAGGAAGAAGAGAGGTTATTTTTAAAGGTAAGGGCTGCTCAGTGGGATTTGATACATTACAAGCTTACACGTCCTCGTGTTTTTAAATCAGATGTTGGGTGTACAGTCGTTGGTCTGTACTGACATTATTTTTTTCATGTTGTGAAACATGCTGCAAGTCAAACTGAGGCAGACTAACTGCCATTTAAAGGCTGCATAAAAGTACTCTGCAGGATAGTTTGCTGTACTGTGATGGATTCAGCACTTTAGTTAGTAAAGAATAGTGTGTGACTGCTGTGGTTTCATGGTCAGAGTCGGGTTACATCAAGTGTAGCAGAGATTCATATGAATTTCAGCTGATGACGCTTAAATTCCGCCTTCATACGAAAATTTTACAGTCCAATACCTATAAAGACAGCATCAACAGTGTAAGCAGTGATGGGAATAACGGCGTTACAAGTAACGGCGTTACTAACGGTGTTAGTTTTTTCAGTAATGAGTAATCTAACTAATTACTATTTCTATCGTTACAAGGCCGTTACCGTTTCTAACAAGAAAATGCGGTTGCGTTACTATTTTTCAACAAACAGATGGCTGGAGCTGTGTTCAGCTCACCGCATCTTATATCAGTTGCACGGAAGTTAGGGCTGTTCATATAGATATGACGATATGAAAACGTCTATCGTTTCATTTTACGCTATCGTTTGTTTCGTGGTGTCGCAAAATAAACTGTTTACGGCAATATGTTTTCATGGTTTTGATGGTCACTGTAGTGGCTATATTCATTTCTTAAAGTTCTCTCTTTCTCTTACATTTAATATAACCACACTACAGATGGGCCTGTTTTTATGTTAGCAACAACGACAGTAAAACCATCGTGTGTCCGCTTGTTTATTTTCCACATAAACCTTTCACAATAAAGCTCAAGATCCTGTTGAGACTTTTCAAAATAAACTGAATCGCGTGAAATATTTACCGATGAGAAGCAAAAAAGAGCCGTCAGGTGCTAAAAAATAAACCTTAGACTCAAACGTTAGAGCAGGCTTTTCCCTGCAGCACGCTGCAAAGAAAACGACGGCTGTTACAACCTATGTCTAAAAATGTGTAGTTTCATGCATCGGTAAAACACTCGACTCCAGATACACGACGCCCAGCTGGAAACACTTCACGCAAGTCGAGCTGCCCGAGATTCACAGAATTTACAGAAAATGTTACATTTTTGTTTTTCATATCATTGTTTATATTTAGATGTTTTATATCGGGATATGAGATTTTGGTCATATCGCACAGCCCTAACGGAAGGAGCTGTAAGTAATCTGGGCGCTACAGCGTTTAGCAGCTGCGCTCCCCCAGGCAGCAATCACTTTTTGGCACAACACCTGGAGCTAAGGGGGCAAAACAATGATATGAGTGCTGCTGGTTGACTGAGGAAGAATAAAGTAGTCGTGGTAAGCCAATCACATGACCACTTAAAGACAAAGCAACAAGGTGATATATACCAGTTTATAAATTGTGTTGATGGGCCAGTAAAACCAGTCATGATAAACAAGATATATGCTGTTTATTCCTCAATAGTTTCCTCACGTTTACTGTCTAAGGACAGCGCAGCGAGACCTCTCTGCTTATGAGCAAAAAAATACAAAACAAAACAAAAAAACAGCCCTTTGGTGTTGGTGGAAAAATGCACCATGTCGACCAATCAAAAAATGATATGGCAACATGACATTTGGTTGTTTAGGAAGAGGGGGAAGTTTTAGGAGTGAGGGTGAGAGAGAGAAAAAGACAGCAGAAAAAGAGAGAGCGAGTTTTGAGATGTAGAGATTTGTGACGTTTAGCGTGTTTGCAGTGTGTAGTTAATGTGTTGTCTTGTGTAGTTAGTGTGTAGTGTTGTGGATAGTTTTGTGTTGAGGCGACTGCTGTCTCCAGGTAGAAACAGCAGTGATACACCTGCTGCTGTCAGAGCTGCAGGTATCAGGCTGTGATGTTTCCTTTATAGTGGACAGAAATGATGTTTTTGCAGTGGCACAAATAATTTGTGGCATCTTATTGAAGAACAGCTGATTGTTCTGTAAATAGTTTGAAATGGTTATTTAAAAAAATCAAGGTAAAAGGTAAATGGATGCAAATAACTTTGTTGTTTGCAAAACTTGTGCATATGATTTTAAGATTGACAATTTATATTTGCATTTAACATTATGAAATATGATTCATTAAACATGTTTGTGGTTGTTACAGTAAAAATATCACTTTTTCTCCTCGGACTTTATGGTTTTTGTCTGATTTTAGATCAATTGTGTTAATACAGTCTGTAAAAAATGAAAACATAACTGTAGATTCAGACACGTGAGGTTGTGCTGAAAAGGATGAGACCAAACAAGTAAATAGTTTTTAAAGGTGAGATGTGGAGGAAACATCAAAAGTAGTTAAAAATGGCCGATTATACCCTGGACCCCAGAGGGTTAAACATCTTTTTTAAAGTAACGCAATAGTTACTTTTCAAGTAATTAATTACTTTTAGAATCTTGTAACTCAGTTACTAACTCAGTTACTTTTTTGAAGAAGTAACTAGTAACTATAATTAATTACTTTTTCAAAGTAACTTGCCCAACACTGACTGTCAGTGTATGGAAATCAGCCAGGAAACATCTGCTTACATCTGGTTTAATTTAGTTGTGTAAATACACAAAGAGCAGCAGGTCAGCTGATCACAGCCTGTACACTAAGCATATGCGAGCGCTCAATAGAAATTATTGTGAGTTATGTTTCTTTTCCCACACTAAGCCATCACAGACACTTTTAGGGTTCCCGACCTGCTGAATCACACTTTAACCCCGACTGTACACATCTTGTTTAAGGCAAAGCCATTAAACTTCTACAATTTGGGCAACAGAAAAAAGAAAAAAAAGTTGAGTATAATAAGAATTAATTCTTATTGTTGAATCGTGAACACTGGCCTTAACTTACGAGTGTGATGAACTCCTGGATGAGTCGACAAAGTGCTCTTGGAATAATTTTGGTAGGCTGTTGGGAAGGTTTACCATTGTTCCAGATTTTCTACATGTTTGGATAATGGCTCTCACTGTGTTTCACTCAGCCTTAGAAATGGCTTTGTAGATGTCAATGACTTTGTTTCTCAGCTGTTTCTTTAAAACGAGGCATGATGTGATATTTTTTCGAGATCTTTTCCTTACTTCACTTTGTCAGATTGGTTCTATTTGAGTGATTTCTGTATTCAACAAGTCTGGCAGTAATCAGACTTGGTTGGATGTGGCTAGTGAAATTAAACCCTTTCAAAATAATGTGGATAATCACAGTTAATACATGATTTGCCAAGAGGCGGCAATTACCTCTTTAAACAGGACTAGTTATGTTTGAATATCTTTTTCCCTCATTAAATGAAATCAGCATTTAAATGCCTCATTTTGCATTTTCTCAGGTTATCTTTGTCTAGTATTAAACTTTGTTTTATTATCTGAAACATGCAAGTATGATAAATATGCAGAAAATGTAAATAATTAAATAAATAAAGAAGTGGGGCACACACACTTTTCCACGGCACTGTAAGTAGATGAAAGTTTATCTGGATACTTCTTCAGTGGAAAGGACACAACCTGAGGCATGTCATATTTCCTTTTCAGTTTTATTTGCAATAACTTCCTGTGTTTTGAAATGTTTCTAAATAATGAAATATTCCAATAATTTTTTCCCATATGGTCCCAGATTCTTGGACACCACTGCAGTGGGGTAACTAATTTCACGATGTGCTGCAGTTTACTGATTTTTTACTGATGCACTGTAGCCGACAGACACATGAAATGAAGCTCTGTTATAGAATGAGGAAATCTGTGACTGTGTGATTGTAATGACTGCACTGAATATGTTGTTTTATATCACATCCACTGGGGGTCAGTCTAGATATGCAGCAATGTGTCGCCAAAGGAACAGGAAGATGCTAAATTAGGACTATTTGCTACATGATATGAACAGAAGAATGGTGATAATGGCATTAGCAGCAATTACAATGGAAAGGACCGAAGCAGATTCATAACACAAGACACAATCAGAGCATCGCTGCAAAAATCAAACGGGGGCATGGTGATATTATTTTCTCAGGTATCTTGATTATCAGAAAGCTTAAATTAATACATAAATTGAATTACCTGATGAACCATAGTTTGGCTTCCCTGTCATTAGTGAAGTGTAGCTTCATATAACGTGCTGTAGATGTCAGTGTTGATTTGCATCTCAGGTTTTTTTGACTATGCTGTAACGCTTAATAAACCACCTACAAAGGACGAAACTATGATCCTTTATGAAATCCATTCTAAAGCAGAAATCCAAACACGTATTTAAAAGGCTGAGAGCACCATGTGGTCATGATAACAACTCGTTCCATAACCACCCCCATCAATCTGCATGGCACTATCACACAAGACATTTCTCCTAATCTTTGTTTGCATTTAACGCTTTAGCACTTGAATTTAACAAACACAGCACAAAATTATCGGAGGAAGAACGGCAAAGATTTATCAGGCACTTTAAAGGACACGGTAAAAAATTGTGTGCGCTCAGAGTGAAGCGGAGACTTTTATTCGACCAAACTTCCCAGCATTTTGTGTTTTCCCTTCTTCTTTGAGACATGAGCAGAAGAGTAATGTTTAGTGTTTGTTGTTAATCTCACCCTGTACAGAACTCCAGAGCCAGGATCCTCAGAGTGTTCAAAGCTGGGGATTCGGACTTTGTGGCCGCAGCCTGTGCAGAGACAGATAGGCCTGCCTGCTTTATATGTAAAGCTGCCAGCCAGAACGCACAGGCCCACAGGGTACTCCATGCAATTCCTTTGTTGCAGCCAAACTGTGGCAGGGTCCCACTGTCTAAGCAGCTTTTTATTCTGGTTGCACGAGAGATTGGAAGACACTGAAGATGGAAGGTGGGTAAAGTTGGGTGTTTGTATGAATCTCTGCTCATGTGCTTTTTACAAGACGTGTTGGGGGCAGACCTGGATGACAGCTTCCCGTTTAAAAAATGGCTGACTGTAGACAATCCAGTCTTCCTCTTTTCATTTTTCTCGGTATATTACTTGTTTGGTGTGTCCACTGTGTTAGAGATAACATAGCTCAGCACCTCCGTGCCAGGATTATTCTGCTCTGTCAATCACTGATTTGGCCCAATGGGGCACTTTGATGTGTGTTAGCACTCGGTGAGTCGACTATTAATTGAACATCACAGTCAAGCCAATCACAGCTTCTGAGTTCCTCATCCGCTATCAGCACAGCCGTGGTGAATGGCCTCATTTTCGCCTCTTGGGCATGTTATCATTGCAAATGAGTTGGTTATCAACAAGACAGCGTAGACTATGAGGCTTAAACAAATAAACAGTCCAAGGGTGGATCAGAGGAGCTCCGCTATGTGCTGCTCCACAGTAGCTAAGTCATTTTATCTGAAGATATGCTTGGCTGTTTTTGTAAGAAGCACATTTGGGTTACAGAATGTGTGGTTTACCGATAGATTTTTCTCTTATTATTAAAGGCTAAAAATAGGCTGCTTTGACAGCTGTGCCAAGTGCACGGGCTGCATTTCAAAATGTGAAGAAACGCTGATAAACTGTGATGTAATGATTGAAACTATATACTGTTGAGTCACTCAGCTTTTTTCTTTTCGTTTTTGTTTGCAGCTGAACCGCATAGTGTTTCTGAAACAATACAGAGAAAGCACACAGCAAGGAAAAGGTGGTGGGCTATCTTATTGTGCTCATTCTCAGAGTAATTTCCTGTAACACGGGGCATGGCTTTGGTTCTCTCGGCAAACAGTTCGCCTTTGAAGAATAATTTGAAATTATACATTTTAATAAGGTGCAGCAAGGCCGGGCCAATGAGACGCAGGAAAAAGATAAAAAGGAGATTGCATATCTGAAATAAGCTGATGATGGAAGGGATGGGACCAATAAAGGAGAGGGGGTGCGAATAATGGGGCTAAGGAGGGAACTTGTAACAGCAAGGTGTTTTTTCTTTAATTGAAGTGGCGGGGGAATGTGGAATGGGACGCTCCGGGCAAATCAGCTGGGAACATGTTGTGAATGTAATGTAACACTTTGGCACCATTTTTAATATGCTACACAAAACAATGCAAATATCGCAGACAGCTCCTCTGCTGCCTGTTATTTCTCCACATAATGAAGTTGCCTCTCCCATCAAGTCTTCTCTTTGAAGCAATCAGACAGCTGCTTGAGTCATTTCACACTGTTTGTTTGAAGACGGGAAAGTAAATTGACAAGTTTACACAGTAATACAGAAGTCAGACTGTCCACACGATTTGCGTGTTGGATTTATTTTATTTTTCTTCAGTTTTTATTATTGCCATGGCCACCAGCATCATTCCTCTGTCGCTGCTTTCTGTCTCGCTCTTATATCTGACTCGTCTCTTATTTATGCCTTCTTTTTCAGTCTTCTATTTTTAGGCAGCATGTCTTTAATTATGCATGTTTTCATAAGATGATATGCATATCTCTCTGACACACGGCCTGGTCCCTACTTTCTTTGTGTTTACGAGGCTTACGTTGAATCTGGAAACCAGTGTGAGAACTGTGCAAACTATGAAGTGTTTGATGAAGTGTTTGATGAGATCAGGAGATAAAGCCACAGAAGGTAAAGGTGTTGGACTGGATGGATGGTCAAGCATGCATACCTGCATGCATGCATGCATGAACACGTGCCTGTGCTTCTTGTTTTCGCTGTGCAGCGCTGTTCTAAATATTTGTAATAACCTTCTGATTTTACTCTTTGTTTTCAAACAATGATTCATCAAAGTTATTAAAAGTATTCAGCTTCCATTGCTCTGTCATTACACTTTTAATGATATGAAAAATAGAGGGATATAGTGAGATGTTGATGGACATTAAACGTTCATGTCAAGATTTGTGCAAAATTATGGGGTTATTACTGTGCACTGGTCGGCAGCTGAGAAGTCAGCATGACTCCTGCATTTCCTCACAAACCTAAGGTGTGGAAAGTGATTTGTCACTCACAGATTTCTAACAAGACAGACTCTTAAATACCAAATTATATGACCTGCCAAATCTTTCTCCTTTCCTACACACTCCTGCTGCGCTCTCAATGCCTTCAATTTCAGACCTTTTGCACCTTCTTTGTTCAGGTTGAGCTCAGGACTCAAGCCAGTCAAGTTCTTCCACACCAAACTCACTCATCCATGTCTTCAGGGACCTTGCTTTGTGCACTGGTGTGCAGTCATGTTGGAATAGGAAGTTGCATGAAATTTCCCAAAATGTCTCGGTATGCCTTTCACTGGAACTAACTCTTGAGAAACAATGCCTCACCATAATCCCCCCTGCACCAAACTTTACACTCGGCACAATGAGATAGACAAGAGGCAGGGATAGCTCAGTAGGTAGAGTGGTGGCCCCATGATCGGAAGGTCGGGGGTTCGACTCCACTGAACTCCACTGAGCAAGGTACCGTCCCTACACACTGCTCCCCGGGCGCTGCATTGGTGGCTGCCCACTGCTTCACTGGGTGAATGGGTTAAATGCAGAGGAACTATTTCCCTATGGGGACTAACACGCACACATTACAGTTTTTTTTAATTGGTTTGGTACTATTCTCACAACTAAAGTGTGCATTTTCAAATCTCTCAGTACAAAACTCACATTTGATCACATTTGTAACACCACTAGTCATTCTTTCAAATCTGATGTCATGAGTTCATTGTATTTGCACATATTTTCATTCCAGTTAATCATTGTTGCAGAACACATGATCATTGTGATATATTCTGAGAACATTTGCTTTACTCACCCAAACAAAACAGTAAGATCTTTTTTCAACATAGTACTTTTACCAATCATTTCATGCAGGAGCAAATAATACAAGGTAAGCGTCTCAAATTGTCCTTGGTGATGAATGAGTGTAACTGAACTGTAAAACTTTACACAGCAAATATTACACTCATGTTCAGGCATAACCAAAAATTTTATATATATATATATATATATATATACACACACACACACACACACACACACACACACACACACACACACACACACACATGAAAAAGGGAGAAAAAACAACAAGTCATTTACATAAGCACAATATATTTTGTATTTTATTTTCATCACTTTTACACAATTAATCAAGCCGGTCATTAACATTGGGCCATAAATTTTCATCAACATCACAGTGGATGTCTTCGTTGTTCAGGCACCGTGGGAAAAATCTCCTGGCATGACGAATCCAGGCTTGACATTGCTCAGCAGTTATATCACCACAAGCTTCACACATGGCTTGAAGAAGAGAGACATGCTCATGGGGATGGCGATCATACACCTTCCACCTCCATGTAGAGAAGAATTCCTCAATTGGGTTGAGGAAAGGGGAGTATGGTGGAAGATAGAGTGTCATGAAGCGAGGATGTGTTTGAAACCATTCCTGAACCAGCTGTGCATGGTGGAAGCTGACATTGTCCCACACAACAACACAGACAATGTCTTCTCCCTGACAGGCCTGCTCCAGTTCATTTAAAAAAAACTATCAGGTGTTCAGTGTTGTATGACCCTAGAACTGGTCTACAGCCTACCACACCATCTTCAGATATAGCTGCACCCATTGAGATGTTTCCTCCACGTTGTCCAAGGACTTGGATGGTAGCCCTTTGTCCAATAAGGTTACGTCCTCTGCGTCTAGTTTTTGCCAGATTGAAACCGGCCTCATCAACAAAAATATACTTGTGATGATTCATATACTGTCAATATTGAAGTATTACAAATTACATTAGTGTAAACTGACAATTACATGTTGTTCATCTATACAATAGAGTACTATATTTTAGAAGTGAAGTTGCTATAGCAGACATACCGGTTTTCTTGGCGAAAAGTTCTGATGATAGAGCTGACAGTTGACCTTTGTAAATTAGGCTGTACCAACCTGGCAGCCTCAGCCATGGTAAAGCCTCTGTTAACCACATGGTCAACAATGATGGCCTGGACTTCATTAGAGATGATGGTGCGTTGTCTTCTGCCTACATTTCTCTGAAGACCACCTCTCTGTCGAGGAGCACCACCACCTCTTTCTCCTTGTCTGTGTCCACCTCTCTGTCGAGGAGCAGCACCACCACCTCTTCGATGAAGGTTTCCTCTCCCTACGAGTCTATCCTGCTCCATATTTGAACAGTGCAAAGTCTCAAACACAGTTCTACTTATATGGTAACTAATTGTGATCATCAGGGGGAAACAATTAGCAAGTATAGTGTTTCTAGATTGAAAGCTCTTGCAGCAATGTGTAACTTACAAATGACCAGACAACAATCAGTCAAGTTGAAAATCCATGGACATAATGGATGATTCATTGATTGAACATTAAGATCAGTTGAATTAAATGATAGAAAAATGTATTAAACTGAATAATAAGAGATGCAAATCAAAAATTTGATAGTGATAACATTATGAAAGGAAGTAACTGTGAACAAAACATTTATTTAGATGAAACACTTATTTTGTGTAGTGAAAATGATATTTTGTCATAATGTGTATTGTACTGACACAATTGAAAATATGCTGAAATGTTTGAAAAACGTGCACTTTTGATGATCTGTTGTGATATAAGTACTAAGAGTTTTGAAAATGTACCAATTGCTTGTGAAAACTGCGCCAAACCAATAAAAAAAAAACTGTAAGTATGTTCCCCTGGCAAACCTAGACTTGTCTACATAGCAGGATGATTCATGACTCCAGAGTAAAAGTCTCCACTGCCCTAGAGTCCAGTGGTGGCTTGCTGCATCCGACTCTTTGCATTGTGTTTGATGATGTGAGGCTTGGCTGGAGCTGCTCAACAATGGAAACCCATTCTATGAAGTTCTTGATGCACTTTCCTTCAGGTAATCTGAATTTGGAGGTGTGTAACCATTAGTTCTGTATGAAGTTGGCGACATCTCTCCACTGTGAGCCTCAGCATCTTCTGTGATTCTCTACCACTTTGTGGCTGAGTTGCTGTCATCCCCAGTCACATTTTGTTCTAGTAGCACTAACAGGTGACTAAGAATATTTACTAAGGAGGAACTTTCTCACTTGGACTTCCTACAGTGGTACCACACTGGAACTGACACAGTTGTTGTAGAAGCAGTCTGCATGCCTAGGTGCTTGATTTTATACACCTGTGGCCATGGAAGTGATTGGAACACCTGAATTCAGTGATTTGGGTCGGGGGATGCTTTTGACAGTATAGTGCATCTTCACTTTCTTAGCATGGTCTATAAACAAAGGCACATGGACTCCCCTCCATTGCCAAAATATATCAACAAATTTCTGAATCATATAGAAGGCTTACAGGTCTTTCAGATTCTCCAGCACATCATTTTTATGTGACTACATACAATATGGCAGTTCTGTTGTCTATTATAAGTATCACAATATTCCATCAGCTCATTTCTTTCTCAAAAATAGCTCGATGTTCTAACTGTTATCTCTGGCCAGAGAAAATGACTGGTGTATAAAGGCCTTTAAACACAATTATCCTCACTAATATGCGTCCCGTTATGTGATTTTCTTTTTTCAACGACAAGTTCATCTTCGGTATGATTTAAGAAAGCAGTTACTTCACCCTATTATCTTCCTCTGGCTCTTCACAAGATGTCTTCGACCCTTTCGCTGAGTCTTTCGCTGAACAAGCTGTTTCTTTCTTTCAAGATTGACTGCTTGTCGGAAGAAAATGAAACAATGGCGACTGCTGCGTGTTTTCCTGCTGCACTTGAGCTTGTAGCAGAAAATGTTCAGTTAGGTCTTACAAAGTGCAAACATTAAACAAAAAACACATCATATTAATGAAGCGCCTGAATTATTAAGAATAACTGAACGGGAGTTTATTATTTGCTTCTTGAGGTTTTGGGGATGAAGGCAGCTGCTCGCTGTATCCGGTTTATGCCTCAGGCCTCCTATGCAGATATTCTCAGCTGAAAAATCCCAGCCATAATACTCTCCACTTATCCAAGGAGGAATTCCTGAACTTTTAACACAGAGGATCTACTTTAGCTCTACAAGCTAAAATGTATATCATTTTGCACCTTTAACCCCCTGTAACAAACTTATTTAAAGTGCAGATTTTAGCTTTCATATAATAAATATTGATTCTGGATTCTGACAGAATATTACCCCAATAAGTAAAATCTTTTATCACATTTTCTGAATGTTTCACAATTACATAGAAACAGCCACAGTAATTTTCTAAAGAGCAGATGCTAGTTTAGAAAATCAGGCTACCTTTCAGCAGCACTGCAGGAAAGCTTTAAGAGTCCATGCAATCACTGAACTTTTTATGTTTATAGAAGCTACTATGATCCAACTAAAAACCTTCATCACATTTTTTCCAGCATTGCAGGAAAGACCAGTGATCATTCATGCTTCCTTCTCCGGTGGTACACAGGTGACATGCCAGGCACACGCCAAGGCTTCCACCATTTCTTGTTGTACATCCTTTGCAAGCTTGGTGCAATTTGTCCTCAGGCTCATGAATCTGGAGTGCAATGGGTATTTTGATCTATGACAGTGCATATTCCAGGGGCAGCAGTCTCATCAAATAAAGTTGAATATTTCTGTGCCAGTGCTCATGGGGGAACGCTCTTTTGGCATCTCATTATTAACTGCATTGAATCAAAGCATTCACAGAGCAAGGTGAACTCTGAGCCTGACAAAGAATTATTTAGACTGTTCTATGACATTCCCAGTGGGACTACACCTGTCACTGTCTGTACTCATAAACTCACTGATGGTCAGTCTAATCTCTGCAAGCATCTGCATATGAATATGTATCATCTGGACTGAAAATGTTATGATTTACAATTGTAGTCCAAGTTCGTTACTCACATTAGGGAAGGCTCCGGCCACACTGTCTACATAAAGTATGTGAAAAGTTATGTCACTATGGCGAATATATTGGGAACAAGTTGGTTTGATAAGCTTTGTTCGACGAGCAATTTTCCAGATATTCACGTATTGTTTCATCAAGCTGCTATTCATTGCTTTCAAATGCATATCTTTAACTCTGGTGCTAAAATACCACCTAAATGTTGTTTGAGGCGGGTGGGGGAGGTGGTGATGAGGGAGAGATTCAAATAAAATCCTGAGGATGTTGGGAGCATGATAAAAAGCGAATGTGGATGTGGTCCAGCTGAAGCTCACTGAAATATCATCACATCCAGGTCAGTCTGCCCGGTGCTGCCACCCTTGCCTCTGATCTGTATTCTGCAGTTGTACATAGAAGTGACCTTGGTGACAATGAGCTGCCAGAGGCAAGAATAACAGGTAACCCCGAGGTCAACCTAGGGACAAAAGAAAGGAAAACAGCTTTAAAGCTTTCATCCTTAAATTAGTTTTAGTCTCATTTATGTTTATATAATATTATGTGAATTGTTTATTACTTTTCTATCTATCACTAACATCAGTATAATATTAACTAGATGAGTCTTTCGAACACTGGATCTACAACCATGAATCTGAGAGGTAGATTATTATGTCAATGGGAGTTTCCAGCTAGTATTTAAACACAATAATAGAGTGATGTCAGCTGAGGACTGCAGAGGCAACACAAACCATGCTTTTACGCGCTAAATCGTCCATATGTCCAACATAACAAAATATAGCAAAAATAGGACTGGAGATGTGACAGTGTTATTTTTTTCTTTGCTGTAATGTCAGGCACAGATCTGCTAGCAGCACGGTACACTCTGCTCTGTAAAATCAGGTGTGATTACAGCCCCGAGAACAGAGGAAGTTGGAGCACTGAGGCAAAACGAGGGATTTCATGGCTGGAAGAGAAGACTTAGTCATTAGACTTGTGTTTTCTTCTCTCTGATGTAACCCATTATCCCTTTACTGTCTAGAAATATGTTATTACATTTATTTTTTTTATGTTCGCTAATAATTTCAGTTTTTTCTCACTACATTAGCTTCATCCCCTGGCAACTGCATGCTCTTTATTGCTTTCAAGGTTGACTGTACTGTGTGAACGAATCCCTTGTTAATCCAGATTTTAGCGCCCTGCCTCGCTGCCCCAACCATGCAGAAAAAATGCATGGGTTTGCCTCTAGCTGATATGCATGGAATTATATGGAAGCATGTTTTTCTCCTAGCTAGTAACTAGAACATTTTTTTTTAATTTCATAAATATTATCAGTCACTTCTGTCCTAACAAGCTGTGTCTTTCGTGTCATGGCTAGAAGCTGTTGCATCTCTGGGTTTGGATTTAAGGGGACCTGGTCATTTATGGCATCCATGAAATGTGAAATGGGGGTGACTTTGCGCAAAATCTATTGTACTCAACAGTGTAAGTGATTACAAAGCATTAAATAAGTTGTGGAAACAAGAAAATAACAACTACTCAGAGAGAAAGAAAATATAACCCTACACCTTTGCTGTGTTTCATTTGTTTTCTACTTGGCCATTCCTTCCACCTACTGCATCTCCTGTTATTCAGATCACAGTGCTTTTAAGTGAAATGGTCGTACTTAGTCGCTCAGTGATATTAAAACACACAATAACACACTCAAGAACTCTCTGGGAGACATTAGCTTTGTGGATAAAAACTTCCATTCACAGAGAAAAATCACTCCAACTTCCACAGCTGATATTTTCTTCATATTGTTCGGGTTTCTTGTGTTTCAGATGCTCTGTGTGATGGGTAATCTATTTACCTCGTGAAAAATGATGGTTGGATTTCTTCTCAGTCTTTTCTTTGTGCTGTAGGGCTGCCTCAATATTAATAGAAATGGGAGCAAAGTGATGAGAAACAGGAGTTAAACTCTAGTGTTTCTCTTTATTTGACTAAAAACGCAGAATACTGGAGCAGTTGTGTTTTTGCACTGTCAGGCTTTGCAGTTACTTTGCAGCTGAAATAATGTGATAAACAAAACTGCACGTCCTGTAAAATAAGAACAGTATGTTAAAAGTAAAATACGGCACACTATAATCGAACTAATATATAACTAGAAAAAGAAACAAGGCAAAATATCCTCACATTTAGTTTCTATTATAGATTGAACACCAAAAGCAGTGAATTCTGCATTTCTAATAACCTGATGTGTTTTTTGTCAGGCTCTCCGTACATTGTAAATGTACATTCCCAGTTTCTAATGTAGGTTTTCTGTTACTGTGTTGTAATAAATTGGTCTGTTTCTTCATTAAGACTGTTCATGAGAACATTTAAATACCATTAGCATTATTCACACAATGTACACAAATGTGCAGCCTAATGTGTGAAACGTACAGGGTTTTTTTCTCATGAAGGAACCTGATACCTAAAGGCGGTCATTGTCCGTTTACCTAGCCTGTTCCTCCATGGTTATCACTCCCTCGGAGTTCCTGTCTCATGGAATCTCCTTCATGCTCTTCAGTTTCCTGTTCAGGAACAGCAAACCTTCTGGTAATGATGATACGTATTAATGTGCCATCCTAGAGGAGTTAGACTACCTGTGCAACCTCTGTAGGGTTTCACGCTAATAGTAGTGACAATGATCCCAATCAAGTGCAACACTAGTGAAAAAAGCAGTCAAAACAGATGAGGAGGGAAAATGCTTCCACCTGTAAAACCATTCCTGTTTTGGGGATTGTTTCATTGCTGCCCCTCGAGTGCACCTGTTGTTCATGTCATTAACACCCAAACGCAGCTGGAACTGATTAACAACCTCCCCTGCTACTTAACTGACCAGATCAATATCCCGGTGGTTTAACTGACTTAATGTTGTAATCTGATTAAAAACATGTTCCTTTATTTATTTGAGCAGTAGTCGTCTTAATTAAAGTCTCTTAACACCAGTCCATCCTTGTTGTGGAAGCACAAAGAGTTCCAATCAATGTTCAGGTTAATGTGTTGCAAGAAAATAAGTTACAAAGTGATGTGTTAAGTAACACATTGTTTGCATTAAACTAGATGTAAACTGCAGGCCAGAAACTGTTGATTCCATGCAAGCATCTGCACAGACCACATGCTGATACAAAGCTACGAACTTTTATATTATCAACTGGTAATTATGTAGCATGGCATCACAGGTCATCTTGTGGAGTAATGCAAAAGTAATGTAATGAATTGCGTAACGACTTACTCTCTCCAGAAAGTAATTAAGTAGGATAATGCATTGCTTTTTTGGAGTAGACATCAAAGTCCCGACTCCTGCGGGAAAAGTAATAAACATAACTGTTAAGTAAAAGTCATATAATGAAATCTTTCCCCATTTATGCCATTTTAACGCTTCATGTCTGTCAGTAGAACGAGCTATTAGAGTTTTTGCTTCACTAATTTACTTTTTATGTAGATTTGTCATCCTCGTGGCCAGAATCGACACAACAAGTCCCAAAGCTGACTGAATGTGACTTCCCTCTGTAACAATTATGGGTGTTTTGTATGCTTGACCCAAGCCTGCTGTTCACACTGGTGTTCGACCCATATATGTCAAAGGTGACTGTCACGGTTGACGCTGGCCAACCGTGTGGATGTGAGGAAGGAGGACCCAGGCGCAGAGCTCTGAATGCAAGCAGTGCGTTTATTTACAGCGAATGGAAAATAACAATAAATCCTCAGTGCGTTCCTGACTCCTGTGACATATCCTCTTCCCAGTGTTAGTGTTCTTTGTCCCCACTAATCAGTGTCTGAGCACCCTGTGCTCGCTGCCCTCTCGTCTCCACACTTCTCCTGGGGAGACAACAAAGAGGCAGCCGTCAGACACGCCACAATGCAGCAGAGTAAACTTACTAATTAGTCAAGAGACTAACGTGAAGCCACGCAACGAGTCAGAGAGAGCTCCACCACACTCTTAAGTAGCTCCTCCCACGAGGCTTGATCAGCTGCAGGTGTGTGTGCCAACCACCTGGCAGGGCCACACCCACCAGGCCTGAAGGTGCCTGTAAACAGGTGCTCCCAGATACACCTGCATCCACCCACCTACACACACACACACACACACACACATACCTGCACGCTGGGAGAATGAGGGATAGCAACACCAAAAACACATATAATATAATACAAGTCCATAACTGCTCAGGGACCCTGGGTCGCTGAGCAGTGACTCTTTTGTAGGCATGCAATCTTCTAAGCAACCCCTCTGCAGGGGTAGAAATAGGCTATTCAGTCAGTGTTGATCCCCCTCCTGTGGTTTGCCAGAATCCTTCCTTCTACGTGAAATGCGATCCATCACAGAGGGTCCGTTGCCTGGGGGTTCTCATCCTCTTTCACAACCCATATGCCCACACACTGCCAGAGCAGACTTATCTGGTCCTTCCCTTTTTCTACCAAGGGGCCAGACACCCCGATTTCCTGCTGTCTTTTTTTAAAACATACACACTTTCTTTTTTTGTTCTCCCACTTTCATCAGCACTTTAGCAGTAATTCCTGCTTCAGTGAACTGGGCATACAGCGCATGACTTGATCTGACATGAAAGCTAAAGGCTATAGCTATTATAGCCCTGTGAATGAAGAAGACGGAGAACGACAGGGGCAAGTCCCAAGTATGGCGCAATTCAACAACAACAACAACGGCATCCTCTGTAGCCTTTCCTCAGACTGTGTGTGTGTGTGCGTTTCCGAGCGCGCACCAGAGTGCGGGAGAGAGAGAGAAAGTGAGAGAGAAGACCAGTCGCTTCATTCAATTGGAGTGGGCGTGCTCTTGTGCGCTGCATCGTTTGATGATCTCCCCGCTTCCCCCCCAGAACCTCCACTCTGTGCTCTCCGTGGCTGAGGTCGGCCAATCTAAGCGACCGAGAGGACTTTCCGTGCCGGTGAACACGAGCTCCACTTTCCGTCGCTCGGCATAGCGGGGTGCACCTCACCGGTCAGCGGGGCCACACCGCAGCACTTTGGATAACTCACATAGCTGAAGATTCTGCCGTTTGCCAAAGCGCATCGCCGCGTCCCACGCCAGCCGAACAGCTGGACATGTTACCATGAATAATTTAGTCAGTCAGCACAGGTGACTTTTAAGCTCCCCATTTTATTTTTATTTTAAAATTTGGATTCTCTGGAGGGAAAAATCTCTACGGTGGCAGCATAAGCTCAAAACTCGCTCTGAGCGCGTAGGGGCGTTATTTTTGCCCAAGATGCAGGTGGATCGGAGCGGTGTGCTTTTCAGTGCTGGGTCTACGTGGCTCCTCTTACTTTTCTCAACTCTAAGCATCAGGGTCACGGGGGTGGGAGGAACCCACCAAAGCATCCCTCCGTCTGTGTAAGTAGATGTCCTTTTACGCGAAAGTGCTGTTTCAAAGTGGTTTCAAAGCAAGACTTTATACAAAGACAAAGAAAAAACCCGGCAGTGTGTCCTCATCGCTTCAGTCTTTTATTTTATTTGAATGCACTATGTGTATATATATATATATATATATATATATATATATATATATATATATATATATATATATAACAACTTTATCTTCACTTTAATCTATTTATTTATTAACTTGTTTTTTCCCCATTTCTGGTTTGGCCTGTGCACTGTGCCTATTTTTTAATATCCGCAGGGTGAAGCTCTGGGCATCAGCGTTTGGTGGGGAGATGAAGTCCATCTCAGCAAAGTATTCTGGGTCGCAGCTGCTGCAGAAGGTGAGCTGGTTTATTAACAGAACTCAACTCTTCAGGCGTCAAAACAGAAGTACACCCTTGAAGCTTTAAACAATATTCAAATTTCCAGATGGTTTATCTTAGGTAGGTTTTTTCTTTTCTGTGAACACTAAAAGAAAGACAAGGTTGTTAAAAGAGAGTCTTTTAACAACTGTAAATATGTTTTTTATTATTTAAAAAAAAGATTTGCATTCTTGGGGAAGTACCGAGGAGTGAATATACCCAGTACACAAACTTCACTTTGTCCAAAACTGCATTGATGTGATTCTGCAGCAGACTGTTTATTTAAAAGCTTAAAATACCTTCTTTTTGAATTGTTGGGTAGATGTGAAACATAACGCTTGTGAGAGAAACTGAGTGGTGTTGGGTAATTTTCGAGTTGAGAGAAATGTCACTTTTCTGCTCTTAAACGGCAGGATGTGTGCTTTTTAGCCACTTGAGAATCAGTAATGCACTTTGACTGTGTAAGCATGGATTTAAAAGCATATTCGGAACACATGCCATTTAAATAGGTGTCATTTCTCAAGCACTGTGTTCATGCACACACACACACACACACACACACACACACACACACACACACACACACACACACACACAAGTTTACTGTCAGAAAAAAAGCATTAAGCTATATTTCTCACACATGTAACACCCCCTTACCTCTTTTTATGCCTCTCTGCAATCTCTTTTCGGCGCTCTTCCACTCTGCTTTGTGGCATTAATGCAAGATTCGAGTTATGATGGAATGCAAATTTCCCTAATGGAGGACCACTTTATGAAGCTTGAGTTAAAACTGGCTAATGGATAATTAGTGGATAAAAGGCCAAGTTGAAACTAACCTCTCAGTGGGCAGTCAGACAAAATGCTACACATGTCAAATCAAATCAAATCACTTTTTATTGTCACATCACATGTGCAGGCACACTGGCACAGCACATGCGAGTGAAATTCTTGTGTGCGAGCCCCACAAGCAACAGAGATGTGCAAACACAACAACACAAACGAGCAAAATACAAGAATGGCCAACCTGAAACTAATAAATATATGTACAATATATAATAGTGTATGCATTTCTGGATGTGTATACTAAATATTTTCCTACGTGTGTGTGTGTGTGTGTGTATACACATTTTTACAAATTAAATAGTAAAAAAATAAAATAAAATAATAATAATAATAATAATAATAAAATATATAAAATATACAGAGTTGAATATGTGCAAAACAAGTGGCATTTATATACAGTGTGGAGTGCATAATGTTGAAGTTCCAGTAGTGAAGCTGAGGTGTCTATGACGTGTTCAGCAGTCTGATGGCCTGATGGAAAAATGTGGCCACAATCTCAGGACTCTGCTGGGTGCAAAGGACCACCCTGCTGTAAGGTGTCACACAGGCCAGGGTGGAGGTCTGACGTGGAGCAAAGAAAACGGGAGCCGCGTGTGTCATGTACAGTTCCACGCCCAACGTACGTGGCCACACACTTCATATTCATGTGCGCAGTCACATCGTTATACGTGGGCCTACAGCATGGATTTCATCAGCAGCTGATAAGGCAGCTGACTGGTGTTATCTTTTTGACAGGATAAAAACTGTTCCCCCTTTTCATCTTTTTTTTTTCTGCCTCCAAAAAGAAGATAACCCTCCTACAGAGTAATGACCTCTTTATGAAATGCAAATTAAGGCCTCTGGGTTAATTGAGCAAAGAACAGACTTGGCGACCACTTTGTCAGGAAAGTGCATTTTCCACACTAAACTGTTATGATGCAATTGTGTCCACATGCACAGTCCCACAGGATGTGCAGGATGTGTAAATGCACACATACATACACACCTGTAAGTTTTGCTAACAAGTCACATCATCCCATCTATTATGCCATGTTGTGTGTCCAGTCTAGTCCAATAGCCTTTGTCCAGGAATGCTGAGAAGGGAGCACATGTACCTTGAGGGCACAGATGCTTTTAAATAAGCAGAAAGAATGAAGCATGTACACTGTTGTACACTGAGACGAGGATGGTAGTGAAGAGAAAAGACTAAAACGTGCGTGTGTTTTTCCCCCAGGCAGAGGACAGATGGACTCAGCCTCTCTTCAGTTATCTTTCTGACCCTAGCGTAACTAAACTCCCTTGGAAATGACGATACTTCTGTATGAGTCGCACACATGCCGCTTTTTCGGTTCAGCACCATCTTCGCCATCAAACCAGCACGAAGAAAGAAATAGTTTCTAGTGGACAAATTGCAAATTTTAAAGTTTCCTAATTACTTTGTTGCACAGAATATAATCTAAACAGTACGCTAATCTTAATTACCCTGGCACAGAAGTACCATGAAGAGGAAATAGTGCTCAGCGGCATTTACACTTTGTTTTTTAACAGTTTTGTGTTGCACCTATTGTGCTTCATGCTGCTTCTTTGTGTGTCAAATTAAAATGCCGCTAATTGAATTCGATACTTCCTTTGTGTTGACTCTGCTTTAATTTGATGCTTGATTTGACTTCCTATTTAATCTTCCTTAATAAGAGATATTCTACAGAAGTGCACAAGTGTTGTTAATCATAATTAATAGTACAAAGCCTAGAAACAGTTAACTTAATTCCTGCTTAATTAACTGAGTAACAGCCCTAATTCAAATACGCTAGTATACTAAATTAATATTGCCAGAAATAATTCACATAGATCTTTTCAGTAATTTCAGTGAGAATAAAAGCAGAATAATTTTTAAATATGTTTATGACTTGGGTGACTTTTTAGTATGATTCTCAAAAGGATTTGAGCTTCATCAAATCAAATCCATTTGAGAAATTTCAACTTTAGTGCAAAGACACTGATTTGTTGGGAATAAAATCAGTTGGGAGCAGATTTTTCTTTTGTCCTTCTTCTGCGGTTCTGATCTGTCATCCCTTCCCACGCCATCGCTCCCTTCCTATATCCATCGGAAACAGCTCTTGTTTCAAGGTTATACCAGTCAGGACACGTGTGTGTGTGTGTGTGTGTGTGTGTGTGTGTGTGTGTGTGTGTGTGTGTGCTTGTGTGAAGAAGAAAAAAAGCTATGATCAATAATGCCTTCGGTCTGTTACAAATCCAGTATTAGCGACTCATCTTCTCATATGCATACTAGCGGTGCATGTTCAGCGCAGTGTAGCTGTATTCGCACACACAGATATAAAGGAAAGGAGATTTCTGTTGGAGACACATTAACCATCTCCCACTGATAGTTAGAATTAGCTCTGTGTGTTTTACCCTCTTCACTGCTATTTTGTTGAGATCTTTAATTTCATGTATCATTGAGCAACCTGTCTATAAGAGCCAGGCTGGCTGCGATGGCTGCGTCTGTGTGCGTGTTGTTGGCTGGCTGGACCAGTTTTCAGCTCGCTGATGTTATGGCTTTCTGGAATCAGAGAAGTGGGACATTATGCGAGGCTGAAATAACTTCAAGCCTTTTGGTAATGGAAGATACAAGAAAAATGATCAGGCAGCAGGATTGCCACTGTGGCTGTGTGAAGTTTCCTAATGCACGTCTGCGATCCTATTTTTAAAAGCATAAGCTGAATCTGAGAGCGAGGAGTAGGCAACAGGGTACGTGCTTGCACCGTGTGCGTTAAGTTAGCATACCTAAAGTACGTTAAGCGTGCTCAGTCGCACATGCACACACCATCTCTCACACAGAGGCACATACGCAGAGAAAAAGAGCAGAGGGTGACGTGAAGGTGTAATGATGTGTGACAAGGCTACGCTGGAACCGATTTGCTTGGGTGGGGAAGAAGAGTGTGCGTGTCTGTGTGTGGGTGCACATATAGTTTTTTTATGCAACGATGCCACATCATTTACTCTTACAGAAGGGCTTAATGGTTTAAGGCACTGGCATGTCAGTTGACAAGAATCCTCAAGAATGAGTTGAATAAGACCGAGCTAAGTGGCTCCTCAAAAAGAAAATAGTTGTTAAGTTCTCCAGTCAAACGTGCTCCACGTGTGTCTCTCTGAAATCGAGAGAAAAGGTTAAGGAGGATAAAAAAGAGCAAAAAATTTGTTTTGCTGGGATTATTTCTATTATCTTAACAGAATTCATTTAATTGATGGATGGACTAATCTTCAAGGAAGATGAAATATGTGTTTATATGATATAGTGACAGTGTTCATCTTGTAGTTTCCATCCCAGCAGCGCACACCGTGCAAAGCTTTTCTTAAATCTCCTTATTTTGGTGAAGTATTGTCAATAAGAACGTTTGGAAATTAAAACTTTCCAGTTTGATATTTACAAAACAAATACGACATGTGATTAAATGCTATCATACATCGGTCAATTCTGCTTTGTATACACTTGTATTACAAGCCAGTACTAAGCGGTTTATTTGACATAAGCTTTCAGAAATCTAACGAACACATTAATAAAAACACAAATGATCATTTATGTCATTCGGTGCCATATCAGGATCTTCTGAAGGATGTTTTACAACTTGTAGAAAAAATTCTGGTTTTATTTCAAATTAAGATTTTAGTCCCACTAACCAGTTTTAACAGCACGACTAATTGCCTGCTTTTGAAATGGAAATGATTCGATATATATGTATATTTAAATATATATTTTTAAACCCTCATTTCAAATTAATTACTTATTTGGAGGACAGCATGACTGACTATAACTTATATAATTTAAATTTCATTTAGCATTTTTTATTTATTCTACAAATGTTGTGTAATTTTCATTTTAAATAAAAGAAGAAGAACCTTTTTTCATACATAAATGAACGTTTCTATGTTTACAAAGCAAACGGTCTCTTTGTTAGCAGCGGGTCTGTTGCTAAAGTGGGAATGAAATTCTTAATACACCCAACGGGTCTTCCAATAGCCATAGTTCTCTTTTTGGAATTTTATGGAGAGATTTTAAATTCTGCAAATGCACCCAAATTACACATTGGATAATAACAAGTATCTATAACTGTGACTATGTTATATATTAAGCTGCAGAAATTAAGGGCCATGGTAATTATCCTTCAGAATTACATTTGTAGATAAAGCTTTAAAACAGCATTTAGATATGTGAATATTATCAGCTTGTTTTATAAACTTTGAAAAATGTCCTGAGGTGTGTGGCCTGACTAAAGCTTTTCTAAAATTGTGGCTCATGTAAGTTTTCACTTGACTATCAAAAAACAGAAGAAAAAATACTTATTTTGAAGAGCACTTTTATTTTTGTCTCTTTTTGCCCTTTATTTGACTTTCTATTTCTATGTGCATGCGTGTGTGTGCGTGTGTTTATGGTTGAAGTATGCATGATGGTGCCAGTCTGCTGCCAAGGGTGGGTGATGACTGAGGCGTTCCAGTGTAACACGGTGTCAGTGAGGGGGAGACGGCTGCAGATTAGATTTAGCTTTGGGAAAATTGAATAGCTGTCAGGTTTGGTTCAGCATGGCTGGCAATGAGGTGAGAGAAGGGAGTGTGTAAGGGTGTGTACTGATGACTGTCCCGCTTTCCCTTACCTCCCCCAACCCTCCCATCTCTTTCCTCGCTTCCCTCTCCCACCCTCACTTGTTCTCATTGACCAAAGCGTGATCTTGCTAAATTTGACTCCTTCGCTGCTCCTAGATGGCAAGAGGTGAGAAAGTGATGTGTGTGTGTGTGTGTGTGTGTGTGGGTGGACAGGTCTGAATACCCCTGTGAGGACCAGTTTGAGTTTCAGATCAGGGGAAGGCATTTTAGAAGAAGCGAGGACCTTTTCCCTCAGTTTTCCCTTTTTCACACCCTGCAAACAGCTTTTTGAAGGATAAGGCTTGGTGTTATGGTTAAGACTAGAATTGGCTCAGGGCATAGACAGTATAAGAAATGGATGTAGCTGCAGTGACATCATCCACTGGTTTATCCTGTTATGAAGCCACAGTCTTGTTGTCCCATAGCTTTTCCCTATGCCTGGCAAATCCATATTCAATCCATAATAATTTGTTCAATATATTCACTATACATCCTCCTTCATCTCACCTATGTCCAAATCATCTCCACCTTGCTTCTCTAATTTTGTCTCCAAACTACTCATCCTGAGCTAAAATAAACTGCCCGTTGGCACAGGAAAAAGTATGTATAGGTAAAGCTAGAAGGAACAACACAATCTAACAAGCGATATCTTCTGATGAGGAATAAAGGGAATAGTGCCATAGCTACTAACTTTCTATGTTAAAACAGCAACACACAGTCATTAGTGTGAGATGCTGAAAGTGAAGCCAACGTCGCACTGCCAAGAACTGCTGTTCCTTGAATGGCCACTTGAGATTGGCGCCAAATTGAGGCACTCCGTGTCTGTAGCGCTGGTGACTTGTTTAATTATTTTAATCCAGTTCTGTGACACAGTATATAGATTCCTGCACTGACACCATGCCCTAGGAACCTGTGCTATAGTTTTAGTGAGTGGAATTTCAGTATTTTATTTGTGACCCTATCAGATAATTAGAAGATAACTGCGTCTGTGCAATGCATTCATCACACTACAGATGCACCTTTGTTGCCAAACTAGTATTAACTTGAACTATATGCTCGACCCTCCCACCTGAATATGGCAACTAGCTTAAAAAATGCTTTATAAGAAATCATGCTCACTTGGTCCATTTTTCTATGCAAATAAGGGTCTGGATTCATAAATCTGTTAGAATTACTTGTGAATAATAATACAGACAGTCCCTCTTAAATGAATTTTATTTCCCTGCAGTCTGGCCACAGCCTCAGCTGATTGTTAAGGTTAGGTTAAAGGACTAGCCTCTGTGAATGTCCTCACAAAGATAGATATGTAAAGGTGTGTGTAAGCGAGGAAGAGGAAGAGCAGGAAAAGAAAGAGGAATGCCGTGTCACAGAGTTAATTACAGCGTTAGCTGACAGGAGTGAAGCCTGTGCTGCTATCCTTTCATGTCCTAGCTGGCCTGCTTTAGCCAACACAGCCACTCACTCATACTGTAATTAGTGCTTTGTTGGTGAGAAAAGCTTGAGAAAGCCACTATGAATCAAACACCCTTTCTTTACTGTAGAGAGCTCAGGAGCAAGCAGTGAGGTCCCTTTGCTACCAGATTAAAGAACTTAAATTCTTAAAGAGCTAAACTGCTGACATTGTATTTGTGAGCTTAGAAAAGTCAAGTGCCTTTTGATGGCTTGTTGTGTGGTTTTTGTGAGTTTTCCCCAAATTCTCTCCAAGTTGATTTATAAAATTTGTCTGTATATATATTTGATTTAGTTGCTGATTTACATTTGCAAAGAAGCTCATTTTTGTGTCCAGTTCCTGACATTTCCGCCAGAGATGGACAAACAAACATATACACACCTAGTGTTTGCTTGGTGCTGCTGGGATGATGAATGTGAACTTTGAAGATAAATATCCACTGTCATCGGCGGCTCAGCTCTGCCTCTGTTGCCCTGCAGATAAAGAGGATCTCACTGTGGCTGCACAGGACATTAATGAACACACACACAGATTTGTGTAATTATGACAGATTGTTCACCTGGCGTGCACCAGACTCAACTGCATACAGAGAGTAAAGATTAGCCAACTTGGTAAAGGGGTGGAACTAGTACTATTAAGCACATTAAGGCGCGCAGCACCGTGTGAAGGACTGTCTGTGATTTGCAGCTGTCGACATCAATCACATAGCCTTTTGTCTGGATCCACCCTGCATGCTGTAGGTAAGGATTGCTCTTATAAAGAAATGCTGTCAATAGGAAAATGAACATCGTTGTCATTATAGCTGCGCCATCAATCACAAATCCCTCCACGTATGTGTCTATGTGTCCTAAACTGCTGCATGCTCAGGTCATTCTACGTATTCATTATACTTTCTTTCTTTCTTTCACTTTTGTGGCTTTCACCTTTCTGTCAACTCTTTCCTTTGTCAATATTTTCACCCATGCGTTTATGCACTTCTTTGCATCTCCCTCAGTTAATCTTCTCTCCTTCCCTCTCGCCTTTTCTCTCAAAGTCTCTCGACTCCCTCCATCCCTCTGCTTTAATAATGGATAGGATGCAGCTACAGCACTACAGAATACATGGAAGCCGATCTTGGGACACCGCAGTGTTCGGAGCAAGTGTTAAGCCCACACCCGCAAAAATAGTTCCGCTGGCTGTAGCACAACGCCCTGCACTCGGTGCTCTTGCTGACAGCTTTTGTCCCAAGTCACCCTTTTGCTTCTACTTCAGCTGTGCGAACTTACACACACCCACATAAACACATTTAGTTTTACTGTGCTCTATGGAGTCCTTCAACACGCCCTGTTTGTACAACACTTCTTATAGACTGTAAGAGCGCTGCCAACTCCGGCTCAGTGGGACAGCAGTGGCCCCTCCTCATCATGACCTTCACCTGCACTTGCAAGCAACTAACACATGCACACAACGCAGGGTGGAGGAGTACAGTTGTAACTGAATAGCAATGTAGCAACACACATGAGTATTATTAACAGATCTTGTCTGATATGCATACTAAAACCCGTGCATATACGTCATTAAATGTATTATAACTTCCCTGTGTGTTAGTGTAACGGAACAGTAATAGTGACGCATACATTAAATGACTACAGTAAATTAGCAGTGCCTAATGTGCGGATGGCATAGAGGCAATGCTGAGCAGCAAGCAGTGACGAACGATTACTTGCATAGGACACTGGGGATCAGTATCAATCAATCCTGACCTGTATTGATTACATGGTGTTGTTTGGCATGGAACAAAGACAGAAGGCATCAGAATAATATAGAGCACAACTAAGTACCTCAGACTGCAGCACCACATCCATAAAGTGAGAATTTAAATTCCATTGCTAGGTGTGAGAGTTTGTGATGAAATTAAGACGATGCAATAAGCTATGAGACAGCTGATTAGACCAGATGTTAGACACTGGATCAAATCAATGATGTCAATAATAATGATCACTTTCAGAATAAATGTGTGTTGAAATCAATGCTGTGTGTGATGTATCTTTTTAATATGACAAAATGCTTTGTTGTGAATTTATTTGCCATTTTTGAAACTTTCTGAGGGCTATGATGACCATATTTTCTCTCTACTGTTATCTGTTTGCTTGTTTGCAAATAAAAGGTAATGCTGTCATGAACAAATAGCCAAATATACGGTCGAACACCTTGATGCTGAACTGATGGTGCAGCACTGTTAGATGTGCTCGGAGGAAAGTTAGACTTGTTTGTACACTTACCAAGTGGCTATTTTGTAAACCTTATCAGAAGCTTATAAATACTAGTTGTATTAATGTGGCTTAAATATGAAATAATCTAATTATTTCATAATCAAGCTACCTGAAATTCGCATGTCTTTAAAAAGTTAATATTTAAAGTTAATATTTGCAGGCTATCAGAATCAAAACTTTGCAGGCATTTGGTAGGTCATCGTTGTTTTGTTCTATCTTGCTAAACAATTTTGTGTTACTGAACACAATTCCTGGTTCTTTGATGACAGAGTGAGGTGTATCACTATGGGAACTGCCTTGGCGTGACCAACTACAGAAGCTCATATGACACCATATCTGTCCATGTTCATCCTAACACAGCCAACCAGCCCCTCCTCATTCTAAGCAGTGCTCAAGCAGGGAGGGAAGTGTTGGTGAAACACCTCACTCTGCTATCAAAGAACACTCTTTTTCTCACTATGGGAGATGTAGCTCACTCCAAGATTGTGCCAGCCCTCTGAAGCTATGCTCCGGCACTACTCGAGGATCTCAGATCCTGGACCCGAGGCACTAGATTCCAGCAATGCCTGAGCCAGGGATGACAGTGCAGCAACATCCAGCTTATTAAAACACACAAATGTCTGTAGTCGAGCTTGCTGCCGGAAATTTGCAGCAATTGGACTGACACATCTCCGTGTAAAACCCAGGATGGTGGGAAATGCTAGCAGCTCTGCTGTGGATCACCGGGATGATATATCCATCACCAAAGGTTGGGTTGGGTCTCAAACATGCTTTAGTGAATCCAGGATCCATGTGCAAACAAGAGAGTTAAATTGAATGAGTCTGTAATTCATTAACTCGCTTGGCTGTGGTTAGAGCCAACAGCGGAGCAGTTTTAAGAGAAACTTCAACCTGGTGTGGGTGAGGATGGTGTATCTCCCTGTGCACCTAAGACAGAAACCCCTGTGATTGGGAGTGGCCTTGGCTCATCCGTTAGAAGCTGAATGATTCTGCTATCCAGTGTTTGGATGGCCACTGTGGAGCTATTAAAATTAGTGACAGCCCCTGATCCCTCACTCTGATTAATGCTGGAGAGATCGGGCTGAGCAGGGGAAAGCATAATGCAGTGTGTTTGGCCATGGGTGGGCCAGCGGATCCACGAACCGCGGGGCATCTGCGTCTAACAGGAAGAAAATCACTGGACAGTTTGTGTTTTAGAGATCTACGGAAGCCTGGCTCTATCTCTGCCATATCTGCTCCATAACCTGCAGGTGCAGTCTCCATTCTCCGAACAGTGTGTACAGAATACCTGGCACGTGAGTGGCTTAAAAGGTGAAGAGCCATGTGCTACGGCAACTGTGGAGTTGTCTGTTTTCACTAAAACATGTTGCCCCCGGAGACATGGCAGAAAGTGCTTCAATGAGCACTGTGCGGAGCTCCAGCACATTTATGTGAGCCATCATGATTCCAGCCTAACCTGACAGGGATGCATCTGTGGTCAGAGTCACCAAAAGCCGGTGGATTCCTCCATGGCCGGAGAGTCACGATACATAACGGTGTTATTTTTACACTGTGACCGAGATTGGCGGTGAGGGCACACCCGTAGAGATGTGATACACCGATGAAAATTCCTCATCATAAGCAGCCCCGAATGCAAATCAAATATTACCGAGGCCATGAGGCCGAGACAGAGTTTGAATCGCATGTTATTTTCCCCAGCTGAAAAAGGGAGAGACAGTGACTGAAGGATACGAGCTTCCATTCTGAAAGTGTGACGCGATAAGAGATGGAGTCTTAACCCCGGGTACTGTGTACACTATCCGGTCTCCAAGTAGCTCTTTTCCAGGTTCACTGTGAAACCAAGGCCGGTGAGCTGATTCACGGCACCAGAGCCTCTGATCTGCTCTTGTTTTTCTTTTGAAATTGGTGGTGGGGGGCTGCCCTTGGTAAACCGCCAGGTTACAGGAATGCACACTTTATTTCCTTTGTTACCCCCCAAACACAATAAAGTGTCTGATGACCCTGGGCTGTACTTGGTGACACTGACAAAGTGCTTAGGAGAGCTTGGTGTGAATTGTCCAAGAGTCTCCCTCCCTGAACTAGAGGAGATGGGGACTGAGAGAGTGCTGCTGGTGAACTGGGGACTTCTGAGTGATTTGGTTACTCCTTCCAACACCTTCCTTCTCTTTGGGGGGAAGAGAGGAGGGACACAGAATGTTGCTGGCATGCTAGGCTGAACGTTTCTTTTTCTGTTTCTGGGTGTGATGGTTTGCTCTTTGCAGCAGCTGCTGCACAGGAATGCTTGCAGCAAGGTCTACCTTGATCTGGCGGACCTCCTGTCTACATTCTGGCCCCACTCTGCCTACCCCTCACAGCTGCTGCTAGTAGGAGCCTCTTGCCATCAAACAGGTCGCATTCTGCCCTTATAGCATCCTGGGCTGTTGGCCTTGGAATATCAAGCTTGGCAGTAGCCAATTTATTCAACTTCGGCTCCACTTCGTGGCCTAGACTCCTGGTGTCCTCCAGGTTGTGGAAGGCAGAGTTGTCGCCACCCAGCTTGCCCATGTTTTGGTCGAGGAGGTCCTCGAACAATGGGGGCAAGAGTGAGGACTCTTATTCCTTAATGTCCATCCAGCTCGTGGTGGACGGGGGGTTGGCATGTTTAGTGCCCTGTAACGTGTTAGCCCGAGTTACACAAACATCAGCTGCCTTGTTAACTTAAACCAGGAACTGCTGGAACAGCTCACCTTGACATGATTGCTGTTCCACAGTGCGTAACTATAAGTGCACTTCTTTCGAAGGACTCAGCACAATCCAGACTGGAACTAGAAAACTGCATTCGGCAGTGTACTCTTCTACAGGACACCTGAGAACTGTTAAGCAGCTAACCAAGTTAGTCTGGGTGTGCTGAGGAAGCTCAAAGTAAGAAGAAAGGGAGAATGAGTAAGGAGGGCCGGCTGTGTTACAAAGAGGGGGTGGCGCCCTGATCATGGCCCGACAGGGCTGTCATAGACAGACGTGGTGTCACTGGAGCTTCTGTAGTTGGTCACACCAATGTGATTCCCATAGTGAAACAGAGCGAAGTTATAAAAAAGGACTTATTTTTACAGACAAGATTAATTGTACTTTATTAGACCTTTCAAGTGTTCAGGTGAAGTGTCTATATAAGGTCCCCAAGGTTTGCTGAACCAAAAAAAAGAAATTACTAGCAACATTAGCATGTTGTACTGCAGCTTGATGTTATGTCAAATTTGAGCAGCAAAACTGAATATCATGCTATAAATAAAAGCTGATGCTTGTAGCAACACACAGAGGAGTAATATCTTATGAAAAACACTTAATATTATATGATATTTTTATGTAGTATTTTTTAATTCAATTTTGAAAGCTTCATTTGTTAAAATGATTTGCTGTTATATTGAAAAACATATATAACATATATATAAAATAGATGAATAATATAGATAGAATAAATATATAAAAAAATAGATGGTGCCGCGCTGTATGCAAGCATTGTCCATGTGAGAAGTTCATGGGCTACAGTGTTGCCAGCTAAGACAAACAAGAACTGAAAAACACATGATGAATATGTTTTAAAACAATGTTTGTGGCATTCTGGTTACATGGTCCTTAACACTGTGGATATACTGACGTCATGCATGCCCACATGTAGCCCACAAAGCAGGCACCATCTCAGTGCTAGCAAAAGCAGTTTACTCTGTGATGCGCATATATCTCATCCCAGTGCGCTCCTGGGAAATGATGTGGAACAAGATCTTCAGGTCGCATTAGCGTGACAGTGATGTTTGCCATTGCAACTGCAATCTGTCAAATCTTTCAAACCCAGGTAGCTGCATGTTTTAGAGGCTGGCAAAAGACTCGGGCACTGGAGACTCTGTGCTTCTACTGTAAATATGGAGTGATTTGTAGACTTTGTATATATTGTTTAACCCAGTCATTTGAGCACAGTACAACATCATTAGCTTATGTTCAACACTTACATCAAATTGTTCATTATGTTTATGTGTTCAGTTCAACTTCATGGTGTCTGCTGATAAATGTTCTGCGGTTCTCAGCAGTATTCTTGCCAGCCGTATGTGGTACATTTACCCCCCCCCCCCTTTTTTTCTTTGTGAGGGCTTCAAAGCAAACTCAAATGAAACTGCAGTCCAGAAAGTGTAATAAAGCTCCACTTGCAAGGATGAATATTGCCTTTATATATCCACCACAATGTTTTGCTCTCTCATTCCACTTTCACGCTAGCTGCTGCTGAAATCAATCTGAGGCTGTGAAAATACAGAGAGTGGAATTGGGAAGCAGCAGGCCACATTGTATGTGTTGCTAAGCATGAAAAATATTTTCCAGGACTTTGTTGAAACCAACTCAATTCAAGCATGTACAGATAGGTGGTGGACTATTAATCAGTTTTGTGTGATCAGATTAGACCTGCTTCTGGTGCCGTTGTGCTTCTGGTGAACTGTATCATGCTTCCCAAAAAAGAGTGAAGATTATGTATCCTTGTACTTATACGGTTTAACGCAAAGGCTGCATTTTCTTCAAAAATGCATTAAATTGGGGGCAGATATGTTTTCACGCTGGCTTAGATTAGCCAGGAGCTTCTGTTTTTCTGTGTGTGTGTGTAGGTTGTGGGTACACCACAATGGTGTGGCATGTGAGGACAGTGAAAGATGTCGGTCATTAGAGAGAGCTCAGATTTGGCACCCACTACGCGGGGCAATGGTGCATACCTAACAGACGCAGTGCACCCTGGGACAAACTCCTGAGCATCTCTACCAGCTACGCCATAAGGCCTTATGTGTGTGTTTGTGTTGGTGTACAGCTGTTCTTCTCAGTAGCCTCCAGGCAGCTTTTAAACACTGTGTGAATGCAGCACACAGTCAGGAGGTGCTGCTGGATTGCTTGTGTTGAAGTAGCTATATGTAAAAATAACACAAGACAACTTTCTGTGCATTTTATAGATGTCGAATCACTTAAAACAATATTAATCATCTCTACTTCTAAAGTGCTCATTTAAGGTACAATTCAAAGTTTTAAAAAGAAAATTCTAACAAAAATTCAGAACAAAAAATCTGGGGGCCTGCGTTTGATGTGGTAGATTTGTGGGAAAAAACAAAACAACAACAACAAAAATGAATATATTCTGTAAGTAATATTTTTTTACAGCAAAGCAATGTGTTTGTTGTCACAAACAAATGTACAGTCAGGTCTAGAAATATTTGCATGTTGGCTTCTTTGTGTCTGTCTTGCAACACAAACATTGCAACATAGACACTCATCATATATTCAAGAGGTTTACAAAAAGTTTAAACAAAAATAACACGTTATTCATTTGGTCCTTTTCATTGCATTCATCTATTATCCTTCCATTTCCCCTTTTCTTATACTCAGGACACTGGGAAAGCACAACAAACCTGAAACAATGAACATATTGTAGTTCACTTAATTATTCCTTCATCTCATTTTTAGTTATGACTAAAACATCTCCAGCAACCAATTTGGAATGAATAATAATAATTGCATTAATAATAATAGTGCAATAGTGCAGTTTATGCCTGTTGTCCCCGCTGTGTAAAGTCTGTCTGTCTAAAAACAGGAGTATCTGTTTAGAGATAACAGAACATTTATAGCTACAAAATACCAGAATTTGAAACATTGTAATGAAGCCCAACGCAAAACAGCCTTCAGTTCTAGTTTATTAGTTACAGTGTGTTACTGTGTGTCTATCTCCTCTTTAATGGCCTAAGATATGACGATCTTTACTTTCTAACCCCCCAAAATAATAAAAATCTCCAGTTGGTTTGCCACTGCATTTTCAGCTTCTTACTGGGTGCTGTGCCATGTGCTGAAAGTTGAGGAGCCAAACAGCCACTGTGCATGATAGCTGTTTCCAGCTGCTTATCTGCTTCCTTTTAGGCCCTGCTCTCGTCTCACTATATGACTGAGTGGTCTGTCAAGGCTGTGGTTGCATGCATGTGTTTTCACATTCCTCCCCATTCGTTCAAAGTGTATTGATCGAATTTTGAGACATGTCCATGTAATGATTAATTCTCCATTCGCCTCCACTGATAGATTGGGTTACGGCAAGCGGGGCAGCAGGGAAGGTGCGGTAGCCAGCCAAGAGGAGTTTATGATCCATGCCTTTTTAAAAGATCTTTAAAAAGATCTCTTTCACTAATGTGTGTTTGATTGGAATTTACAGTTTACCTACATTATCTGTGTGTGTGTGTGTGTGTGTGTGTGTGTGTGTGTGTGTGTGTGTGTGTGTGTGTGTGTGTGTGTGTGTGTGTGTGTTTTACAATCTCTGGCGAGTGTCTCTTTGCCACCAGACACAGGACTCAGACCAACATGCTTTTGAGGCAAGGAGGACAAGCGTGAAATTAATTGTTCCACTTCATCTCCGGCCAGCGCTCTTCTTTTGAGGGAACAATTTGTCGGCTGCCATACAAGGGAGAATATAAGAGGAGGGGGGCACAGCAATGGCTTGGCGTTTCCTGAGAGATCCTGTGATCCAGCAGTGATTTCCTGCTGTGGATTTCGGCTGGCGCCTCTGTCCCCTACTTAAGTATACAGAGTGTTTCACAGGGAGCAGAATGCAACATCCGTCAAGCTGCAATTGTTTCAAACAGTTTCTCAACCCCTCTCTCTTCTTCTCCCATTTCTTCAGACAGACACACTCAATAGTGCCTCAGTGACATGATGGCAACAAACAGAATTAGCCACAACTACGTGACAGCCTGAGGCCCTTCCACTTCTCTCTTTCCTCTCCTCACCTCAGCTCTACTCGTGTTCTCACCTCCTGTCTCCTCCTCTTCCCTGAGCCATGTTCACTGTAATTACAAACATGGCTTTGGGGAATCTGTGGCCCTTTATGTTAAATGATGACAGTGCGAGACGTCTGTTCTGGTGAAAATATTTTAGGAGAAAACATGCTCGTACTTTCCCATTAAAGAACACACGCAACCACCTGAAAGCACAAACATGCCCAAAGTGCACTCCATCCTAAGGACAATCAATTCCCAATTGCATTTCTCTGTCCTGGGATTTAATTTAACAATTTACCAAGGTCTTCGTCCGGCAGGTTATTAAATCGCCTGCGTTTCGAAATGTCCAAAAAGCAATGCAAATGTTTCATATCAGAGTTAAAATGTTATTTTCTGAGGGATGACGTTGATATATTGGTAAATTCAGTCATACTGCAAAACACCAAAAACTCTTACATATAAAATATTTTTCAAGCATGGAGTGTATAAAGAGTTCATTATGCAGACGGTGTGTCCGCTCTTATAGACAGTATTATATATTCTACTTTTAACCACGCAGCAATGTACTATTAAATATTAAGAGGAAAAAGGGTCCAGGCTAGTGAACGTGAACGTCAGTGCTGCATGTTTTGAAATGCTTTCAAAAATGCATTTTCCAGTAAGAAAGGAAAAGTGGTTGTTAGATCTCGAGATGCACACATTGAGTTTTGCTGACTAACAGTGAATTTGAAAACGGTTTGTTTACAAGAAAACTCCAAAAAGCCCCAAAGATTAAGTTGTACTAGCTGGTCTGGGTGGCTCTCACTAGCAAAATACACGAGAAGATTTGGGGAGTTTTTCTGCACAGCCTGAATGGAGGCTGTTACCTGTTGATTTTGACATCTACTGCTGTGTATTGAATGTTGTTACCAAGTCTTTAAGGATGACAGAATGAAAGAAACAACAGGACGAGTGTTTAAATTGATAGTAATGGTGCCTTGAGCTTCGTCTACCCTTTACTTATTTTCATGGCCTTTTTCAAACATCGACACAGTTTTTTTGTTTGTTGCAAATTGGACTCACTGGTCTCGTTGTCCTTCACACACACAGACACACATGCTCAAACACACGTATTCACGAGCTTCTCTGAGTCTCTTTTGTTCATCAAACCAGACTCATCCACTTGTAGTGAGACAAGCATGCAGAGGCTAACAAAACACACAAGGATGCTTTTTATGAATGAAAACAAAATCAAATAATGCGTGGCCAAATATAGACTTGTAATTCAGGGTAGTCTACTTGCCTTTTTAACACATGCTTCCAAATTCTTCTTTCTTTTTTCTCATATGAATTTTTCTAGCTTTGTTAAAAGAACATCATTATCTTGTTTAGTGTTTTGGGGCCCCGACATGAGTCGTTAACATACAATCAGTAATCAGTAAAAATCACACGTTCTTGCTAAAGTTTTGTTCATATAGTCATGTCTGTCCACAGATGTTTTGAGTGTAAGCATTCACTTTGTGCACGTCTGTGTGTGTATGTGTGTAACAAAGGCGGGGCATCCAAACAGCTGTGAGATTATGAGCGAGTTGGCCAAGTTGAAGTGTGCTCTGGTGACGCGTAAAATGAGCTGGGATTTGGGGGATTGGGGTTCAGAATTACTGTGGAGTGAAGTTTTCCCCCTCATTAATCACTTCACACTTTACCACAATGAAATGGCAATCATAGATACCAACACATCCAGTATTATGTCTGCAGTCTTTAAATGATGACCTCCAAGCAGACAGAAGCATTGTTAGTGTGACAGCCGCCCTTTTTTACACATTTCATTTATCAAGTTCTCTTTGTATGTAGTTGTTTGTGTCTACATGCAGGTTTGCTCGTCTATTTTTTTAGGCCTTGATGTAGCAGTTGTAGCAGAGTTTAGTACTAAACCTTTAGGTACTTTGTTGTGTGTCTGTTGAAGAGAGGAAAGCAAAGCTGGGTGTGCAGAACAATGAGGTGTAACTGTGAGTGGTAGGACAACAATAAAGACTGAAAAATAGAGTAATGATTGTATGGAAAAATCTGTGTTGATTGCAAAAGGTTTGACATAACAACATTGATTTCACTATTTTATTACATGTACTCTTGGGATTGTAAATAAGGTCATTATCTTTAGTCACACATGCACTTTATTCTTTTCAGAAGCCTTGAAAACAGAAAACTTTGTGCTCAAAGCAAGTCACACCATAGTATGCAATTATCACTAGCTGATGTGCTTCAATCCTAGTGGACATGAGCAGGTCCTCCAGCATTAACTTGTTGTGTTGGAACATAATGTGTTTTCAGATAACTCCAGTAATGCTGCGGGACATAGTAGCAGCCCTGTAGTTTAAAGGCCTTCTTTCTGTTGACCGTGGCTCAGGGGGAATCGCATCTGTAACCGGAAGGTCGCCGGTTCGATCCCTGGGCTCTCTGTCCTGGTCGTTGTGTCCTTGGGCAAGACACTTCACCCTACCGCCTACTGGTGTTGGCCAGAGGGGCCGATGGTGCGATATGGCAGCCTCGCCTCTGTCAGTCTGCCCCAGGGCAGCTGTAGCCTCCACCAGTGTGTGAATGTGAGAGTGAATGAATAGTGGAATTGATTGATTGATTGATTGATTGATTGATTGATTGAATCTTTATTTTGAACATGTTGAAAAAGTATAAAAAAAAATAGAATTAAAAGAGACAAATGAACAAAGCAAACAAAAGGAAAACGAGCAACCACAACTCCAAATAACGTCCATGTTCAAAAAGGAGCAGGAAGAAGCATAAGCTTATTTAATCCCACCCCTTTTCCACTATCTAGTATCAATAGACTACAGAAATACCTCCTTGTAATTACATTATATGTTATGTGTAATTTTTTTTTTTTTTTTTTTTAATATATACACATATATGTTTCTATCTATCCATACCTACGTATATACACACATACGCACATATACACATTTTCAATAACCCCATTAACACCTGAAGGATACACAACCTACAATTTTATATATATTTAATATATATATTTAATATATATATATATATATATATATATACCCATACCAACAAACCCGTGCATGCGCACACACATGAAAATATTAGACAAGAACACCCTATCAAATCTCTACCTTTTCCCTGTACCCTGTAAAAACCATATCCTTAAACCGCTTTTTAAACTGCGCCATGCTTGGACATTGCTTCATATCTTTACTTAGTCTGTTCCACAGCTTCACTCCACACACAGAGATGCAAAAACGTTTTAATGTTGTACGGATACGAGGATGTTTTAAATTTAATTCCCCCCTCAAATTGTATCCCCGTTCCCTTTTAGAAAACATTTTTAGAATATTGTCAGGAAGCAGGTTATTTATTGCTTTATATATAATTTGTGCTGTGAGAAAATGAACCAGATCTGTGAATTTTAGAATTTTTGATTTTAAGAATAGTGGATTTGTATGATCTCTGTAACCAGTTTTATGGATTATCCTTATGGCCCTTTTTTGCAATATAAAGATTGATGATAGCGAACATTTGTAAGTATTGCCCCAAACCTCTGCACAGTAATTCAAATACGGTGCAATCAGGGAACAATAGAGAATGTGGAGTGATTTGTGGTCCAGAATGTGTTTTACTTTACTCAAGATTGAGACACTTCTTGAAATTTTGTTATGTATATGATTTATATGAGACTTCCAGTTTAATTTATCATCTATAATCACACCAAGAAACTTATGTTCAAGTACTCTTTCAATTTCCACACCATCTACATGAATCTGCACTTGTGCATTTCTAAGGGAATTCCCAAATAAGATAATTTTAGTTTTACTTAGATTTAGCGATAGTTTGTTCCTGTTAAACCATTTTTTAATTTTGCACATTTCTGAAGTAATTGTATCCAGCAGCTCCTTTAGATTCCCCCCAGAACAAAAAATATTTGTGTCATCTGCAAATAATACTAATTTTAATATATCAGATGCCTTACAAATATCATTTATATAAATAATAAATAATTTTGGACCCAGTACAGAGCCTTGTGGAACACCACAAGCAATGTCCAAGCATGATGAGGAATGGACACCCAGCTTCACAAATTGTTTCCGGTCACTTAAATAATTTTTCACCCATTGCAGTACAACCCCCCTAATCCCATACCGTTCCAGTTTATTAATTAATATGTGATGATTGATTGTGTCGAATGCTTTCTTGAGATCCAGAAATACTCCAGCTGCATACTGTTTCTGATCTATAGCATTCGTAATCTCCTCAATTGATTCGATTAATGCCAGAGATGTTGATCTTTTTGATCTGAATCCATATTGACTGTCAGAGAGTAATTTATATTTATCTAAGAATTTGCCTAATCGTTTATTAAACAGGTTTTCTAGGATTTTGGAGAATTGTGGTAGTAAAGAAACAGGCCTGTAATTTGTGAAGTGGCGTCTATCCCCGGTTTTATACAGCGGCACAACTTTAGCTATTTTCATTTTGTTTGGCACTTTTCCCGTCTGAAATGATAAGTTGCAAATATATGTTAGAGGTCCTACAATTCCTTCAATGACCTTCTTGACGATTTTCATGTCAATATCATTACAATCAGTGGATGTTTTATATTTACACATGTGTACAATGTCAATTATTTCTTTTTCCTCCACTGATGTGAGGAACATTGAGTTAGGGTTCCTATCAATCAGGTTTTCACTACATTCTACTGATGGCAGTGACTCAGGAATTTGTTCTGCCAGTTTTGGTCCAATATTTACAAAATAATGATTAAAGCTGTTGACCTTATCAGCAGTGTTTTCCATAATATTGCCATTATCGATAAAGTATTGTGGATAACTTTGTTGTCCAGAATTATTTTTAATGATACCGTTTAAAACATCCCATATTCCTTTCATATTATGTTTATTGTTGTTCAATATTTTACTATAATACTCCTTTCTACATACACGTATAATATTGGTCAACTTATTTTTGTATTTTTTATATTTATTTTCAGCTTCTTTTGTTCTTTGTTTTAGGTATTCCCTATAGAGTGTATTTTTCTTTTTACATGCATTTTGTAAACCCTTAGTGATCCATGGTCTATCTGAATATTTGTGCTTTCTGTTGTATTTTATTGTTGGACAGTTTTTATCGTACAACTCCATGAATATTCTTAAAAATATGCCATATGCAATATCAATATCAGCTTCTTTGTACACATTGTCCCAGTCCTGATTTAATAGATCGTTCTTAAATGCAGTCATAGTTTCTTCTGTCCTTACACGTCTGTATCTCAGTTGTTCTTCATGCTGATTTTTCTTATAATTAGTGTCATAAACTGCAAAAACTGGTAGGTGATCACTGATGTCATTAATTAATATTCCGCTCACAATGTTGTTTTCCATATTGTTAGTGAAAATATTGTCAAGTAAGGTGGCACAATGTGGTGTAATTCTGCTAGGCCTGGTTATTTTAGGATGTAAACTCAAACTGTACATAGTGTTTAGGAATTCGTCGCTCATTTTATGCTTTTTTGGATTCAACAGGTCAATATTAAAATCACCACAGATAAACATAACTTTTTGATTTGTTTTAGAGAATATTTCCTCTATGAAGTCATTAAATACTTGAATACTAGAGCCAGGTGTTCTATATATACAGCTAATTATTACATTTTTTTCTTTTTCCTTATAAATTTCAATTGTTATACATTCTAGTAAATTATCAATTACAGTTGTCATACTTTCTACCACCTTGTAGTTTAGGTTTTTATCCACATACACAGCTACTCCCCCTCCACTCTTGTTCCTTCTATTTACAAAATTCACTTCATATCCCTCCAGTCCAAAGTCCGTTCCTTTCTCCGCATTGATCCATGTTTCAGAAATGGCAATAATTCCAAATGGATTTGTCAACTCATTTAGATATTCCTTTATATTGTTGAAGTTGGCATACAGACTTCTGCTATTAAAATGGATTATTGATAATTTATTTTCCGTGTTGATGGTGTGCTTAAACTGTTCATCAGTGAAGTAGCAGCAGTTACAGCTGATGTTGTAGAAGAAATTATTTTCCGGGTCTATATCCTTTTCTAAGTCTAGAACATTATGGTCTGTGTATCGAAATGTTCTCAGTTCCAGATTATCATAAAGAGAATTCCAATGAGTTATGTTGATATTGTTGCCGGATGCAGATGAAGTTCTTTTGGACTGTGCCATGTGTTGTGTTGTGTGTCACGTCACATGTGTATTCATACCTCCAGAGTAAGTTGACCTCAGTATTTGTCCCGCTCTTCCATATTTCTGATGACCAACACTTTGGCTTGTTCCGGTGTTCCATTGAGTTTAATGAATACTTTGCAGTTGGTGGTCCATGTATTTTGAATTTTTCCCTGTTTCTTCAAGTAACGTGCTTTCCTGGCAATGTCCGCATTTCTTTTGATCAGATGTTCGTTCATGAAGACATCGGATCCTTTCAGTTTCCTTCCTTGTTTTAACAGTGCTGTTTTCTGTTTTCTGTTTGCAAATCTCACAATGATGGCTGGTTTGTTACTGTCATTTTTTCGGGGTAGAGGGTGGCAAGCCTCAATGTTGTTATAATCCACTTCCACACCTTTGGACCGTAGAAAGGTAACCACTTGATGCTCCGTGGAGTTGACATCTTCCTCTCCTGGCCCTCCTACATTGTCAGTGGCGACCGCCCGGGCGTATGACCGGGGTTTGATGCGAAGCCCCGTGATGATAACATCGTTCATCCGGGTGTACTGCTCCAAATCCGCCACTCTGTTCTCCAGGTACGCCAGCCGCCGATCCTTCTCGGCGTTCTGGATGCGGAGAGCCTTAACTTCCTCGACCAGGTCCAGGATGGCTTTCTGCTGCAGTTTGACAGTAGAAATCTCCTCTGTCATAAACTCCAGCGACTTCTTAATATCGTCTCCTTCCTCGGCTGACAGAACTTTTTTCGGGCCCATGCTGAGAGACGCTCTCGTAGCTTTGCCGTGACGACCGGCTAGCTACTTCCCAGAATTGTAAAGTGCTTTGGGTGCCTTGAAAAGCGCTATATAAATGCAATCCATTATTATTATTGAAGACATTACACTGAGCAAATACTCACCAACCCTGACTCCTCAGTTGTCTTTTCAGTCATTGAACTGCTATCCTGCTTTAACTGATTTATTTCTGTTCTCCTGGGAAATGGTATTTCTGGATGTATGTCAGTTGGCTTCGTGCAATAATGATGTGATGTGAAGAGGATGGCTTCAGGCTAATTGGGCCCAGTCTGCTCTGGCCCAGCCTACTGAACATAGTGCTGCAAACTGCCTGTGGTAAGCTGAACCCTGTTAGATTCTCACTGACCACACTAACATGATCCTAAACGCTTTAGTTCAGGCCGTGGGCTCTCTGCGTCTGCCCTACACCTCGATGAAGTGTGTATTATCTGTCACTTCTGGCCATTTTCATTGTTGTGGGTTTAGTGGAGCTGCAGATGAAAGTATATGACTGTTAATGGAAAAGTAATAGGATATGTATTTTTATTTCAGAGAGGAAGAAAGGAAAAGCAGGAGATGCTCAACGTATAGGAAAAAGAAGAATCTGTAGGAGAGGCACTAAAGCGAAAGGGAGGAAATTGGCAAAGAAACTTGTCAAGCCCACCAGAGTCTGCCAGGAATCAGGATTGGCTTAAAACCTTGAATCTCTGTCCCTCAGCCATACTGCAGTTGTCAGTGAGCCAGTGGGATTATTGCACTGATTTTCATACGGTTTTGGTCGCTGTGATTTGGATTCTGAGTCATCAGCCAGTCACTTTGATTGGACACAGACTGTGTTATTTGAGGCTACAATTAATTAGCTGTGCTGTTGAGTTAGGGACTAATGTTTGCGTTAGGAAATGCAAAATGTGGCTGTTGTAATTGTCAGGTAATTGTTAGTCCTGGAAAAAAAAGTCTAAACAGACATTAAAATGATGTCATTAGGTACGCCTTCATTGCTTTGTGGAATTGCTTGCTTCCTTTATTTATGTCCTTTTTGCTTTCTTGCTCTGCCACTGTGGCAGTCAAACAGAAGCCATTTTGGTTAGCTCTACTAGGACATTTCAAGAGAATTTTGAAATTTGAAACATTCTGGCTGTAGCGTGCAAATTAATTTGGCAGTGAAGGCACCGTTTCAGCAGCATTTCAAAGACTCGCAGACTATTCAGTGTGACGGTTAACAGAGTGTTGATGCTATGAAATGGAAATTAAGATGAAACACTGGCTGCTTCCCTTTATGAGCCTGATACATCCCAGAATTCTTGCTATCAGTAGCCCTGCATTGTTCATGTTCTGCTTTGCTCAGCCCATCTTAAAATCTCTCTCCTTCCTTACTAGTAATAGTAGAACCTTTTCTTTGGAACAGGAGGGTTGCCTGCTCAAGTCAGACACTCAGATCCTGAAAAAGTACCTGAATGAATTTGACCCTCTTCTAATTTTTTTTCCACTATCACTGCTACCATTAATCAGGTGGTTTTTCCAGCTGATTAATATAATATAGACTTGTGTAATCTACAGGGAGTGCAGAATTATTAGGCAAATGAGTATTTTGTCCACTTCATGCATGTTGTCTTACTCCAAGCTGTATAGGCTCGAAAGCCTACTACCAATTAAGCATATTAGGTGATGTGCATCTCTGTAATGAGAAGGGGTGTGGTCTAATGACATCAACACCCTATATCAGGTGTGCATAATTATTAGGCAACTTCCTTTCCTTTGGCAAAATGGGTCAAAAGAAGGACTTGACAGGCTCAGAAAAGTCAAAAATAGTGAGATATCTTGCAGAGGGATGCAGCAGTCTCAAAATTGCAGAACTTCTGCAGCGTGATCATCGAACAATCAAGCGTTTCATTCAAAATAGTCAACAGGGTCGCAAGAAGCATCACACGCGTCCAAGTACTCCACAGCGTGGCTGCAAGAAAGGGTATAAAAGAAGAAAAACTAATGACATGGCCTCCTTGTTCACCTGATCTGAACCCCATTGAGAACCTGTGGTCCATCATCAAATGTGAGATTTACAAGGAGGGAAAACAGTACACCTCTCTGAACAGTGTCTGGGAGGCTGTGGTTGCTGCTGCACGCAATGTTGATGGTGAACAGATCAAAACACTGACAGAATCCATGGATGGCAGGCTTTTGAGTGTCCTTGCAAAGAAAGGTGGCTATATTGGTCGCTGATTTGTTTTTGTTTTGTTTTTGAATGTCAGAAATGTATATTTGTGAATGTGGAGATGTGATATTGGTGTCACTGGTAAAAATAAATAATTGAAATGGGTATATATTTGTTTTTTGTTAAGTTGCCTAATAATTATGCACAGTAATAGTCACCTGCACACACAGATATCCCCCTAAAATAGCTAAAACTAAAAACTACTTCCACAAACATTCAGCTTTGATATTAATGAGTTTTTGGGTTCATTGAGAACATGGTTGTTGTTCAATAATAAAATTATTCCTCAAAAATACAACTTGCCTAATAATTCTGCACGCCCTGTATGTAATATAGACTTCCTCTTTGCACTCCTTGTGCCAAGTTGCTCGTAATGAGGAATGTAGGAAATTAGTGGATTTATACTTAATGTATAATCTGCACAATTTACTATGCCCTCTATTTAGTTATTTTAACCTTGTGTAGGGCTGCGCGATATGACCAAAATCTCATATCCCGATATCAGACATCTATCGTTCGATAACGATATAAATCACAAAAATGCAACATTTTCTGTAAGTTCTGTGAATCTCGGGCAGCTCGACTTGCGTGAAGTGTTTCCAGCTGCGCGTCGTGTAGCTGGAGTAGAGTGTTTTAACCAATGCTGAAACGATACATTTTTAGACATAAGTTGTAACGGCGCCGTTTTCTTTGTGAGTATTTATTACACGGCGTGCTGCGGGGAAAAGCCTGTTCTAACGTTTGAGTCTAAGCTTTATTTTTTAGCACCTGGCGGCTCTTTTTTGCTTCTCATCCATAAATAATCTGCTCTTTCACGTGATTCAGTTTATTTTGAAAAGTCTCAACAGGATCTTGAGCTTTATTGTGAAAGGTTTATGTGGAACATAAACAAGCGGACGCACGATGGTGTTACCATCGTTGTTGCTAATGACAACGCATAAAAACAGGCGCTTGTCCGTCTGTAGTGTGGTGATATTAAATATAAGAGAAAGAGAGAACTTTAAGAAATGAATACAGCCACTGCAGTGACCATCAAAACCATGAAAACATATTGCCGTAAACAGTTTATTTTGCAACACCATGAAACAAACGATAGCGTAAAATGAAACGATAGACGTTTTTATAGCGTATATATATCGTTATATGAACAGCCCTAACCTAGTGTATGCTATCTGTGTCCACTTGCAACAAATAGCATTTCACCCTCCCACAAATTTTCGCTTAAGTATTGCCTGTCTGTGATTTTTCTGCTCTTCCATCATCCTATTTCTATACTTGTTAACTTCAACCTTAAATATCTTGCTGCCATCTCTTTATTTCCTTGTTACTCTCGATCTCTCTGGCTATTTCCCTTAATCTGATCTGCCCTTTTGTCCAAAGCCACCTTGTGGAAGCATGTCTGGCCTTTCCCTTCCTCTCACCAGTAATAACCAGTATTGTTAACACTTTCAAAGGGAATGCCCTCAAACGCTCTGTGGCCTACCATCACAGGCTTCTAGCAGGTTTGTATCCTTGCTGACCGCACACCTCCATAAGTCTGGAACTTTCTCTTCTCAGCCTCATCCATGTGCTCTCTGAGATCTTGCATTGTTAACATGGGGATTATGCCTGGTCCAGGCCATGGTGAAATTGTCTTTGCCTCGAACTTTAGTTTCTTGCCCAGGTTAATGTCTAGATGCCAACGCTGGCAGAAGTAGAGCCAACATTAGCTCTAGGTTCTATGCTGGGCTTCCTTCTACCTTGAATATTGTGGTAGGTTTTGATTTGGCCCTTTGAAGTGATCCCCGATCCCTGGGCTCTCTGTCCTGGTTGTTGTGTCCTTGGGCAAGACACTTTACCCTACCGCCTACTGGTGTTGGCCAGAGGGGCCGATGCCGCGATATGGCAGCCTCGCTTCTGTCAGTCTGCCCCAGCCCAGGGCAGCTGTGGCTACAACCGTAGCTGCCTCCACCAGTGTGTGAATGAATAGTGGCATTGTAAAGCGCTTTGGGTGCCTTGAAAAGTGCTATATAAATCCAATCCATTATTATTATTATTATTATTTGAAGAAGCATCCATCTGCAGCCTGGGAGAAAGTGTAGTGACAATCAGATCACCCATTAATGCTCCTACTGGGAAATGTCACGCTGGAGTCTTGGTCACAGGCCCTGTGTATTCTGTCTCTGTATACCTTACAACCAGGTACTTGGGAAAAGAAAAAGAATAACTGTGCAGTGTTTTATAATACCTGGTACAACTCACAGGCTGACTTCAATCTTATTTGGCAGACCCACCAGTGACTGTAACACTCAACAGCCATTCCCAAAGTCAAGAGTGCTGCAGCCCCCTTAAAAAATATTCCATTGTGTCCACGCAACCTAAAATCTTCACTTGTTGTTTGCCACCCAGTCATATCCAAAGTGTTAACGGGTGAACCACCTGCCACCAGAGACAAACTTCAATATCAGAGCTGTAAATTTAGAGTAATGAGTAGTAACACAAACTAACCACCTCCTATTAACTGTTCAAATTCACTTTTTATATAAATAAATGAAATGATATACATATGTAACTTAACATACCTGTGAGTAATTTTAAAATTCAATTTCTATTATTATTGTGGCCCACACGCAGTACCTTTGTGATCCATCAGGGGGTCCCTGCCCACATTTTGGGAATCACTGCTCTAGCATGGTTCTTGATGTTGCTGGTGACACCGATGTAGCTAATCCGGTTGTTCAGTCTGACGTCACTAGCCGTGTCTGGGTCTAAACTCCGCTGCAGGTCCATATATCAAACGATCACTATGGCATTACTGAGAGTTGAAAAACTGTCTAAAGTCTTTCATCTTTAATAAAATGATCAGCATTCTGCTCTACCAGGTGTAACAATTGAGTTTAACATCCAGGCATCCATGAAAACGGAATTTATGACATTTAACGGAGTTAGAAGTTAGCAGGGAGTTAGCTCGCTAGCTTCTATCTAAATACAATATAGCATGTCCTGACTGCGGGGTTTTGGAAACAAATTCAAACGTACAGCTCTGTTATCACTTCCAACATAAATGAAGACAGAAACTAAACAGCAGTGACGTTTGTAGGGTTACTTAAGTTGGGCTAGCTGGTATATAATGATGTGCTACGTGACCGCTAGCGACACAGCTATGTTAGCATAATATAAACAAGCTAACTTTTTTTCCACTCGATAAAAGTTAACGTGAGTGTTCTCGGTGGTCAGGAACAAATGTAATCGCATGGCAGGATGCTGTAAAAGGACCAAACTTCAGCCAGGAGAACAACTGAGATAATCCATCCACAATACGAGGTTAGTCATTCATATACTGCTGCATAGGCTGGGCTGTAGTTACATCCTAAGGTTTTAAAGACTGAGCTTAAATAAATGATTAGTGGTAATAAAAGCCGAGGGAGGTCAACAGGGATCACTGACTGTTTTAGGAGCTTTTTGAGATCAAATAGAAGAAAATACATAACATTAAACATGTTAACAACACAAAAGCCATATTAAACGCAGACTACTTTAGGCCCGGAAGTAGGATTCGTCGCGTCATCACTGAACAACCGGATAGCTTTGTTTGATGTGGATGTCTGCCTTAAAATGTTTCGCCACAACACAGTCAGGTAGAGTTATGGGAGTACCTTGTTGTGTTGCAAACATGTAGGTACTGCAGGAATGTCCCCAAGAATGTATCAGTATTCCTCCTCTTTAGAAGGAGCTCAGAACTGACTGACCTTCTTGGAATTATCTTCCGAGACCCCGCAAATTTAAAAATCCTACATTGCTTTGTTCTCAAGTTATCGCATTCAAAAGATTTTCGGAAAACTTGACCTCTGACCTTTGTTGAGGTCACTGAGATTTGAACTTGCCCAAGACTTTTACGTGAAGCTCCCACATTGCCTGCTTCTCGAGTTTTTGCCTTCACAAACTTCAGCTGGTTAGCAGGGTGTTGATCATATCCCGTCATCCTTTTATGGCTGAGGGGTAAAAGCTGCTGTTTCTGTTAGCTATATCAAATCAAATCAAATCAAATCACTTTTATTGTCACATCACATGTGCAGGCACACTGGCACAGCACATGCGAGTGAAATTCTTGTGTGCGAGCCCCACAAGCAACAGAGATGTGCAAACACAACAACACAAACGAGCAAAATACAAGAATGGCCAACCTGAAACTAATAAATATATGTACAATATATAATAGTGTATGCATTTCTGGATGTGTATACTAAATATTTTCCTACGTGTGTGTGTGTGTGTGTGTGTGTGTGTGTATACACATTTTTACAAATTAAATAGTAAAAAAAAATAATAATAATAAAATATATAAAATATGCCACTTGATCCAGATGTAAGGGACTATTTTGCAAGAACTGGAAGATTCTGCTATTCATGGCCATCATCCAATCTCTTTTTGGCGTTCAGTAGCTAGGCCAGTGTTCCAGGTCAAAGAATAGGTGCACTGCATTGTATCTACAGTTTATACACAATAAAATAACTTGTCTTAAGTCTTGTTCTCTGAAATCACATCATCACATTTTGGCTAATTCCTCGACTACAAAGAAATTCACCATTTTTGAAAGTTTTGGTATGAAACAAGTGTTGCCCTCTGTTTTGAAGTTGCAGTTTTTCAGATGATTGCTTAAATCCAAAAGCTGCTGCTTCAATGTGTGATGCTGTCTTCATTCCTCTCCTCCTACCATGATCTCTCTTTCCCTCACTATGCTTCTCTTGTGTGGTTGCTGTACAGGAGTAGCTAAAGCATGCATCTAAGCAGGTTGGCATAACATTAGAGAGGGCATGCTATTTGATATGGCGGTAATCTTCTCTTAAATCCCCCAAGAGTGAAACACAGCCGCCTGCAGCTTTGCACAGATTTCAAAAATGGCTCTTTTTTCCCTCCTTTTTCTCTGTACAGATATACACCCTAACTTAGATCAGCTCTGCATATGTGTATGTGACATGTATGGGTGTGGAATTACTGAGACTTAATGTCACTGTCCCCAGTTAAGGCGCTGGTTAAGCTAAGCATCCTAATATAGGTTTATAGCAGAATGACGTGATTTTGTGAAGTGCAGATACTGAGTGCAGTGGTGTGTTCATCAGCACTTAATGTGTGGTCGTTCAAATTTGAAGTTGGCAAACTATTACTTGGTACCTAGTCCTTCGTCGTATATTGTAACTGTTTCTGTCTGTGTAATTTTACCCGTGCTCCTCCTGGCAACAGAGACCCTCCTTCATATATATATATATATATATATATATATATATATATATATATATATATACAATACCCAGAGTAATTTTGGCTTGTGCACTTATATATGTATTTTAGCCTTTTAACTGCAAGCATATAGTGCTGTTTAGTCAAGTCTTCAGTCACCCTTCTTTATAGTTTGATTCCAAGAAGCCAGACTTTCTTGCAATTTAAAGTGGTCTTGAGAAGTTGTTCTGCAGGCTTTTTAAAGGTCTTTCAATTTCAGTATAATTATTGTACCTAACCATTTTCGTTCTTTAGCTGAATCTTTGAAAAAAAGCTATAAATAATACATGAAAAAACACATGACAGGCATAAAATAGTATTTTTGCACCATGTGTGTCCTTAAAAAATTGAGTAAACTTAACAAGTGGAGGATTACTGAAGTGGCAGGCCTAAACAAACTATCCCCATCAGATGAACAGTATCTGACAGTCATGTCCTTAAGAAATAGGAAGAAATGCTGCATAAAGCTGACACAGGACCTAAGAGATCCATTTGGCCCTTCGATTGATCTATTTACTGATTCCTAAAGCCTTATCAGAAATAGTCTTAATGCAAGGATGGCTATTAAGAAATCATTGACAGGGAAGGGAAACGAGTAGAAACAGGCGGGGGCCAAATGCACAAGAACTGAAACGGCCTTGAAATGAGTGGCAAAGGTCTTATGGAGTGATGAATCCAACTTTCACATTCCTGGTTCAAATTATCATCACTATGTTCATAAGGAGGTCAGGAGAGAGTATCTACAGCCATCTCTAAAACACAGTGGGGGGTCATGGCTTGGGGCTGCATTTTAGCCAGTGATGTTGGGGATCTTATCTAAATTACCAAGATATAGAAACGCACACTGGAACACTGTCAGCTGTGGACTGGCCTCCTCAGAGCCCCAATCTCAACATTATTGAAGCAGTGTGGGATCATCATGACGGAGAACAGAACGAAAGGCAGCAAACATCTAACGAGAAGCTTTTAATGTCCTTCAAGAAGCCTGGAAAACTGACCCGACGAAACAGACCTAAAAAAGAAATCTTGTCTAAGAGATTGATAGGTTCATCTAGCAGAAACTTATTGCTGGAACGCCAAGACAATTCTACTACAACAGCAAAAGCATCAGACACCAGGCTGAACTCTTTGGGTAGTCTCGTGCACGAGGGAGAGAACCGTGACGAGCGCCGTTCCTGCCGCTCGAACCCCGGTCGCTCTCAGTTAGCCCCCTCGTAGCACTGCTCTTTATTGTGGTTACATGAATATGCATGGATTCATTAACATATGACGTCTTACGTAGGCATACATGTGAACAAAGAGTACCGTCTGTGTATTTGTGCAGGTGTGTGTGCGTGTGTGTGTGGGGGGGGGGTCAAGATGTGACCCCATGAACGACTCCCCTAAATCTGCTGGGCCTGGAAGTCCAGCAGTTCGTCTAAACAAAAGGCACTTAAACAGACATGGATGTGTTTACGTACCATAAAACAGTAAAAGAAGGTACGACCTCTCTCATGACCTTAGGATGAGTGTGTATGCCAGAGTGTCTTTGCAGACTGCTAAGGATCTCACATCCTATCACTACACAATCGATCATACACCTCTAAGAATATATGGTTATATATTTCTAACATGGCAATCCAACAATATAAACCTAACAGAGATTTCAGGCTGTGTTGAAGAGTAAAGGTGTTCAAATAAAATGTTGACTTTAAAGTAGGGCTGCGCGATATGACCAGAATCTCATATCCCGATATAAAACATCTATCGTTCGATAACGATATAAATCACAAAAATGCAACATTTTCTGTAAGTTCTGTGAATCTCGGGCAGCTCGACTTGCGTGAAGTGTTTCCAGCTGCGCGTCGTGTAGCTGGAGTCGAGTGTTTTAACAGATGCATGAAACGATACATTTTTAGACATAAGTTGTAACGGGACCATCAAAACCATGAACAAATATTACCGTAAACAGTTTATTTTGCGACACCACGAAACAAACGATAGCGTAAAATGAAACGATAGACGTTTTTATATCGTCATCCGATATATATCGTTATATGAACAGCCCTACTTTAAAGCTTATTAGTATTGTACAAGCTCTGTTTTTGCCTTTTATATTATGTCCATGTATATTTGCACATTTCAATCAATCACTGTACCTAATTCCCATTTCTTAGCAAAATATAAAAAAAATGTAAGATTGCTTAAGACTTTGTGTGTTTGTACTGTACATATAAAAATATACATTCTTCGTGTTAATGCTTTCAATACTCATAATGTATCATTGGAAGACCTTAAAGCCATTACAACCTAAAAGATTGCGGGATTATCTTACTTTCCTTACCCTAGCTAAGGTTTCAGCAAAACAGTGTTAAGTATCATAGATATACATGAGTTCATATAGTGTTGCATGTTACGCATATCCCTGAATCTGCTGACAGGATTTAGTGGAACGAAAGCGTTTTTGTGTTGCGGTCACTGTAGACTCAGAACATGATTTTGTGACCTAATGTCAGAAACACAAGAACATTGCATGATTGTGTGTTTTTTTTTTCCTGTCAGAAATACAAGGAGTTTGAGCGGGCAGTACGGGTGGAAGAGATCGATGGTCTGCGGCTGGTTAAGAGGCTGGCAGAGAACATGGAGGAGATGTTTCACAAGAAAGCTCAGGCGATGAAGGTATGTTTCCCTACGTTAATTTTCATCCATCACACAAACAACTTGAATAAACCCCCAAATTATCTCAACAAATAACAATGATGTCAAAACTGCAAAGAGAGAGAGACTTTTTAGCTCTATATGTTCAAGTCTTTGTGATATGATATGTGAAGGAGTGACTATCCAAGAATAGGTGAAGCAAAAGGCAGACTAGACAGACTTCAGCCCCCTGAGATACAGGCACTGAGTGCAAGTATAACCAGCCTTGCCCACTGCCCCTTCACAAGTCCTCTGACTTTAACCTCCATCTGATCTATATATGTATATGATATATATGCATTTCTTTTTTTTTTACTTTGCACACATGAAGATGTTTTTGTATTGATGGTTCTTGTGCAAAATCATGTTTTATATCATTTGTAGTTTGACACTGTAAGCATCTATTTTTAAGTAAACTTGGCCGTATATTGTTGGTGCATTAATCCAACGTCGTTTTCATGTCTGTGGATGTTGTGTGTGTCAGTGCTGTAAGGCGCACTGCACAATGTGGCAGCGCGTCCACAGTGCGCTGCCTCTTTGGCTGGGTCTCTCGCTCCAGGTGACTGATCCTATCAGGACAACATGGTGCTGTTAACAGAAATTGGATTTTTTTCTGAGAATTTGGTCAGAGGATGCACGCCTAAAGGAAGTGAGTGAGTGAGAGGCGTGCAGATAGAATTAAGCCATTTCCACGTCTTATGTATGGTACCGTTTCCTGCTTAGGTTGCATAATGGTGCTTGTTTTGCAGTGTTATAATCACCCTTAAAATGTTCAGATTTCCATATGTGGACATAGAAAAGATTATGTATTTCCAACTGCTGTGCGTCATCTGGCATTTCAAAAATATCACTCCTACTCATATACAGCATTTGCTGGCATGAAGGCAAGCTTCTAATTGAATATTTCTACTGTCATTGAATTCTGTAATGAAAAACAAAGGAATGAATCAGTTTTCTAATGATAATGAACATTGTTTTGTATTTCAACCAAATGCCATGTGCTCCACATGAAGATTAAGCTTACATAATTGTATTTTATGACCGAGAGATTAGATGTCTGTGTGCTTCCTTGGGATTCTGTAAAATCCACGGAGACATGAGGTTCAGCCAGTTAATGGCTTCTTGAAAGTCCCTGTCTCGATGCTGGATGCCTGACAATTGTGCATCTCAGTAGGCTTTGTGGGAGTTTGTGTGTTTGTATCTGTATGAAGTAAAAGTTGTGGGGATCGATGTGAAGATCACGGGGTGCCCGGTACGTTTTTAGACAGGGAACAAGTTGTTGAGAGGAAGAGAGATAGAAATGTTAGAGAAAATCATTTGAAAGAAGCATTTGCGTGTGGGAAAATAAGGTGTAAATTTAACCTTTGTTAGCCACGATTTCATTTCACCTCCTTTTGGTCTTGGCCTCGTGATGAATTGTTTGTTTCAGCCATATAATGGACGCATCGATGAGTCCTTTTTTCCTTCTTCTTTCCCATCTTGCTCCATTTTCTCTTTATTACCAGAGCTCTCATCTGTCTGGCCTAGCGTGCACTCCCACAGCTGTCCTTAAGCCATCCCTCTCTCCTTTGTCTGTCTCTCCCTTCTCTGCTCCGCCTCTTCCCACGGCTCTGCTTTTTACTAAAGTATATGTGGCGCTTCAGCGATTCAATTTCCGTGCAGGTGCTCTGCCCTGTCCGTCAACGTGGTTTTATCTCCTCGTCTCCACGTCGATTTCCCCTCTTTATCGCTCACCGCCACCTGCTGAGAGACAACAGCGTCTGTTGCTGTGAAAGCGTGCACCTGTAAAAGCATGTGTATGAGCATTGATTTCATTTGGCTTTAAATGCGCCTTAGAGAGATCGTTTTTCCGGTAATTTTGTTCCTAATTTTCAAAATATTTTTTTTAATTTGGGTACTGAAATATTATTTTAAATGTAACCTAAATTACTCAACATTTTCAAAGCAGGCATCTTGGCGAGTGAAGTAGGAACCCAGCATGGCTGTCATTACTGCATGATCTTTCTTCTATGGCAGGTGAAACCTTTTACACAGTAATGTATGTAGAACTGTGTGTTCTTGAATTGCTGTTTTATGGCATTGGTGTCTACTTTCTTTCTCCTCTCATATTTGCACTGATTTAACAAAACCTGGTGGGAGCAGTTCGTTCTTGTAGTTGCTTTGGCAGATTTAATTGCACTAATATACAACAAACAAAAAGGGCAATCAAACAGTTCTTCGATGTAGACTTTAAAGGACATTATGTACTGCATGTCTGCGTGTCTAGCTTTTGTATGTGCTGTAAATCCACAGACACTTGCGTGGCTTGCATGTTAGCCCGCCATTGTTATTTTTAATTGCTGTTACCTTCATCAGTTCCTGTGGAAGTTGGATATTATCATTGTCTCGCAGACCGCAATTCCTCTCCTATTTCTGTCGCTCCAGAAAAAAAACAATAAAACAAAAAATGCTCGTCTTCAGACTGAAAATGGTGGCAACAGCAGACGGTTAAAGAAACAGCGAACACGTTGTTATCAAAGTTGAAAGGCGTGGAGCTATTGTAATGCCCCCTTTGAAGTCAAGCATGGCTGTGTTTCATGTGACAAATGCACTTCAAAGCAGAGTGGATGCCTCGCTGCTAGGGCTGTTTCTCCTGTAATGGCATTCGGTCTCTGCTCTGTACCTGCTGATATCATTTACCTGTGGCAACTCTGCCTCTGAAGTCCTCATCCTGATTACTAGTGCAGAGTACAGAACGTTTGCAATGTTGTAGGCTAAAAATAAAAGGCAAACATGGGATTGGAAGTGAAATTTCTCAGCCAGTAAAACCTCCTATGATATCTAATTTTCTTATTGCTGAAATGTACTTTGAATGTTAATGTTGAAGTTAGCATTTCTCATCCTCTGCGGGAAATAATTTGATTTAAAATGTTTTTCCCAACAGGTGAGACTTAATACTCACATTTTTTTAAAGAAATGTAACCGATTATTTAAATAAATAAGGACAATGACAACAATATATGTTATATTCTAAGATGAGTAAAATCATTCGATCATCACCTAACAGTTAATAACCAATTAATGTATATTTTATACTAACTGTATGGAAAACTGGTCATAACTGATGCTAACACTTAAACACTTTCACTTGGGGTTCACACAGATGAACCTTTCATCATATGTCTGCCTAATTATTTGCTTAGCAAATCATAATTTCCTGCTCTCTTGATGGCAAAGAAATATCTATCATCATTAGGGCTGCCACGATTAGTCGACTAGTCACGATTACGTCGACGACTAATGTCATAGTGGACGCATTGTTTGAAGCTTTGTAAGATCCCAAAAGACGCAGGAATAAGTAGTAGGATTTAAGAGTGTAATAACTAGAGATGGACCGATCCGATATTACGTATCGTTATCGGTCCGATACTGACCTAAATTACTGGATCGGATATCGGAGAAAAATAAAAAAATGTAATCCGATCCATTAAATATCACGAAAGCACCTCACAAAACTTGCAACACGCCGTAACTCACCTCAGAACGTCGGAGCAGTATGCATCACGTGATAGAGCGGCTGTGGCATGCGGGACCTGTCTGGATAGCATGTGGAGCTTCGCTAGCAACCCGGCATTTCATCTCCGACAAAGTTATCCCCGAGAGAAGTAAAGCAAGTGTGTAAGTCCATCTCTGAATGTTTGTAAAGCATTCCTGCGTTAAGCTTAACAAACGACTGCCTCTCCGGCTGCTACTTCAATCATGAAACTGCTTAATGATCAGCTGATCGGCTTTTCTGTCGCGAGTCTGTCTCTTCTTTGTTTTTGGCCCACTTTGCACCAGAAAGAGGAAACCAGCGGCTGAACAACAGCAGCACGTTTAAGCTTGATAAGCTGTTGTTAGAATTTATTTAATATTACTTTCTACTCGAGGATCTTTTTCTACATAGCTGACGCTGGTAACTGTGCAGGGGCGGATCTAGCAAAGTTTAGCCAGGGGGGCCGATAGGGCATGAACAGGGAAAAGGGGGCACAAAGACATACTTTTCTTTCTTATTCTCATTTAAAATGTCGAGCTTTTAATAAATAATTATCTGACACCCAAAGTTTTAATCTGATGTAAAATGAATAGAAGTCAATTACTGTATATAGTAACTATTAAGTCTAATATATATACCCTAGTAAGCTATAGTACTTTTTCCTTTGGGAAGGTACCATCTGTGCAGTCTGCAATTTTGTTGAAGAAAGATGTTGAATCTATTTAATATTTCTTGAAAAATAATTGATTTCTGTGTATTTTTTTTCACACTGCATCAAATTAAGGTTGATTACGTCGATTAAGCATCATGAGGTGGAGCGTGAGGGGTGGTTCCCTATTTTTTATTTATTTATTTTTGTTGTTGCTGGGAGTTGGAACCCTATTAGTTAGGTTGCTTAATATTTATGCTAAGTACTCTTTAAAATACCAGAATAGGGAGGATGGTGTAGGTTTAAGTTTATTAGATTGATCAGTATTGCTGAACTATGAAATATTTTTTTTTTGCATACAGGTATAACAGAATAGCTTTAGTGTAGTTGTTGTTTTAAACTTGAGTATGAACTTGTACAAAATGCAGCAAGATATTTAAAAAACAGTTTTGTTGATTAAAAAACACTATATCGGATTCATATCGGTATCGGCAGATATCCAAATCTATGATATCGGTATCGGACATAAAAAAGTGGTATCGTGCCATCTCTAGTAATAACGGACTGAAACAGAAGATGGCAGCACTGCATGTACAAGGATGCCAGCTGCCGTTAAACCCCGAAGAAGAAGAAGCTGTGTCCGGTATCGTAGCTGTGTACAAATTCAGGAACCGCATCCTCCAGGAACGCCAGGACCGCCTCCTACAACGCGGGTCTCGCCACTGGCGATATGAGCGCCTACAAAGCGGCATCATACGGCGTGTGGCGCGCGGTGAGAGATGCCAAACGCAGGTACCGGGAACGTGTGGAGTCCCGCTTCCACCAGGGCGACACACGGAGTATGTGGCACGGACTACGCACCATTACGGACTACAAAGCCAGGGACACTGCGCCGATCAACGCCGACTCTGCATTCACCAACGAGCTGAATCGGTTCTACGCCCGTTTCGAGGTTAGCCAGGCGGCTAATGCTATCTACCGCCTGATTACCGAGGACAGTGACGTCATCAGCGAGAGACCGGTGACCAGCATCGCGGAGCATGACGTCCGAGCGGCACTGAGGAGAGTGAACACAAGGAAAGCAGCGGGGCCAGACGGCATCACCGGCCGTCTGCTGCGCTGCTGTGCTGACCAGCTAGCAGGTGTGTTCACTTACATCTTCAACGAGTCCCTGGCGAAGTCTGTGGTCCCCACATGCTTCAAAAGATCCACCATCATCCCTGTGCCCAAGAACAGCAAACCCTCATCCCTGAACGATTACCGGCCAGTTGCACTGACCTCGGTAGTAATGAAGGTGTTTGAGAGGCTGCTGAAGAACATCATCTCCTCCTCCATCCCAGACACCACAGATCCGCTGCAGTTCGCCTACAGATCCAACAGATCCACAGAGGATGCCATCGCCCACGTCCTACACACCACTCTCAGCCACGTGGACAAGAAACAGGGTAACTATGTGCGAATGCTGTTTGTTGATTACAGTTCAGCGTTTAACACAATAGTGCCCTGCAGACTGTTCACAAAGCTGAGGGATCTGGGACTTAACAGCCGTCTGTGTGCATGGGTGTTGGACTTCCTCACTGGCAGAACTCAGGTGGTGAGGGTGGGCAGGTGCTTCTCCAACAGCATCACCATCAACACAGGAGCACCTCAGGGATGTGTCCTCTCGCCACTGCTCTACTCCCTCTACACTTCAGACTGTGTGGCCACCCACGGCTCCAACACCATTGTGAAGTTTGCTGACGACACAGTGGTGTTGGGTGCCATCTCCAACAACGATGAGGCGGCCTACATGGATGAAGTGAAGAATCTGGCATCGTGGTGCCAGGACAACCACCTCCAGCTGAACGTCAGCAAGACCAAGGAGCTGGTGGTGGACTTCAGAAGGGGTCAGCACAGAGACTACAAGCCCATCATCATCAATGGAGCGCCAGTGGAGAGGGTGCAGTCCTTCAAGTATCTTGGTGTCCACATCTCCTCAGACCTGACATGGACTGCCCACATTCAGGTCCAGACCAAAAAGGCTAGGCAGCGCCTGTATCACCTACGACAACTGAGGAAGTTCAGGGTCTCTCCAAAGATCCTCAGGATTTTCTATACAGGCGCTGTGGAGAGCATCCTCACACAGAACATGACATCGTGGTTTGGGAACAGCTGTGTGAAGGACCAAAAAGCTCTCCAGAGAGTGATCCGTACAGCAGAACGCTGCTGCAGGATTGCTCTCCCCCCGCTTCAGGACACCTACACCAGGAGATGCCGGACTAGAGCAGCGCAGATACTGAAGGACCCGTCCCATCCTGGCAACAAACTGTTCCAACTTCTGCAATCTGGTAGAAGGTTCCTCATCATCCGGGCAAGGACAGAGAGACTCAAGAGGAGCTTCTATCCCCAAGCCATCCGGGCCCTAAACACACACACCCGCCCTCTCACATCATCTATAATTGACTGAGACAGGACTCTTCCAGACACTAAACCAAGGCACAATGTACATTTCAATTCCTTTAATTTTAAATATGTTTATATTGTCTATCCTGTAAAATAGTCAGATGTCTATTCATATTAATGTACAGAATTCACCTGCTTGCTGCTACTACTGCACATTCACCCAGTGTATATACTATATGTATGTATATATATATATATATATATATATATATGTTCTTCCTCTACACCCCCCCCCCCCCCCCCCCCCCCCCAATTTTTGCACATGTCGAGGAGCGTGTCAGGCTACATTTCACTGTGTGTTATACTTGTATAACTATGCATGTGACAAATAAGGAACCTTGAACTTGAACTTGAACTCCTGTGCCGCATTTGTAGGCCGATTACGTTACAGTGACACGACGAAGACGGTCCAAATCCGAAGACTCCGACAAATGCGTCCTTCATTTCCCCAGATTTGAAGGATGGGTCGGGTGTATACTTCGTGGCCCAAACTATCCCAGAATTCATAGCGCGGCCCATCGCGGCCCTGCTCAGTTTCCAACAATGGCGGCAGCTAGTTAGTTTTAATATTACTCTTATTATTCTTTCTGGGTCACAAAATAAACGTTTAACATATTTTCAGGCGAGAATGTAGCTGTGTAAACCTCAAATATCTGCTCAGTTTATCAAGACACCGCATATTTTCACAAGCGCTCCGACGTTTTCGGAGACGTCTGTTACCCACTAGCTCGTTAGCTAGCCGGGGGCAGGGCTCACTAGAGCCGTGAGAACACCGGACTCCCGGCAAATCGTTTTCAAACCCACCGCCGTCTTTCGCTACTCAGGTTAAACATGATATATGAGTCACTTAGATAACTTACAAATGTTATTGTTTGGCTTTCTTTAGTATTTTATTTGTTCCTGAGTAAATCGGTTTGGCTGAGATTAAAGTTATAGTTTTTACACAGCTGAATAAACATCAAGCAGACAGCTGATTGTCAGAAGTGTGAGATGCTCAAGAATTTACTCCGGTGTCCTGTTATATTTTAGATAGCAAGGAGTTTATTAAACTTCACCGAGACAATCTGCACATTTCATTAAAATTTAATAAATATAAGAGCAGATGCTGCTGGTGCAATAAGCTGTACGTTTTACGTCCAATGGATGATGATCTGATTGGTCGACTAATCGCAAAAATAATCGGTGACTAGTCGACTATCAAAATAATCGTTTGTGGCAGCCCTAATCATCATATGTACTCAAAGTGCAGCTGTAGATTTTGATGATGCACCAATTTCGGGTATTTTTTTTGGATTGATTTATTTATAAAATCCAAAATTTGCCCTTACATACTCATTTTCGTGTATTGTTGTAAACGTGTTGAAAAGTGTGCTCTGGGTGATGACCTGGTCTAAGCAATAAAATATTGAAAATTACTGACAAAACTAAAACTAAATAAGTTTAAATATTTAAGTGATGATCAGCTGAATGCTACGTCACAAATGATTGTGAAATTACACCAAATGTTGATTGCCGTTAGAAGAAAAAGTCTTGCAATGCAATCTAAATATGACGTGTCAAAACAAATTCTTGTTAGCATCAAACTCCTAATGAGCATGCTGCTGAAGCCTTCTTCCTGTTTCCTTCTTACTGTAGGATCTGTACGTTGCAATAGAAAGTGCCCTGAGGTGACTGTTGTTGTGAATTGGTACTTTATAAATAATACTGAGTTTAATTGACCTGAGTTAAAAACAGTTGAAAGTTCTACCTTTTTTTGTTTTTACTGTTTTTAATTATATATGTAGCTTAAATGATCACTACAGTTATCTGCACTTTTGCCATTGTTACGTTGTTTCATTCACTGTTGATCTTCAGTCTAAGATTATTTTCAATCATGCATTTCTGTTGAGAGTGATCACTGTTAATGACGAGGCATGGCAGGCCAGTGGATGTCCTTCTCCTCCCTGTCACCAAAAAAATTATCATTAATGGATTTCATGTCTTGAACAATGAAATGAGCGTGCATGGCTAAGGGGAATGCCAAGAAGAAAAGATGAGTCAAAAGTTTGGCCTAAGCAAGAAACTGAAACACGAAACAAAGACCAGGGTGAGGTGGTGCAGGGATCGGGTAACAGGGCTGCACTTTAGATTCCCTTTCAGTCAGCAGAACTGCTGAGCTATTGATTATTGGGACTTGATGTTTCAAAACACGCCGTGTCCCTTCATCTCTGTCATTCCCTCTATTTTTCACTTTTCCTTTTATTTTGTTTCCCTTCTGTCTCTCCATCATGCTCCAGTCGCTTGCCTTATAAAAACGGAGAAGAAGTGTCACAGGGCACTTTTTCCATTTTGTTGATTCTGCAAGTCTTCCCTGGCTGGTTTGACAAAATTGCTGTCCCTAGTGCTATTGACGGGTCGTCCCAAGCCAAGCTTTCTCACCTGAGCTCAGGACTATGGCAGAAACAAGACACGAAGGACTCGCAGGCCAAGGCTTAGTTAGCATTTCCTTTTATATCCAAGACAGAGCTATGTATGTGCACGTTTTTTAACTGCACTAGCTTAGCGTACTTTATTTGTTTATATCACGTGGACATATTTATAATTTTATCTATTCATGCCATTATATTAGAGAAAAATATGTAATTCAAACAGGGCTGATAAATAGATATAATTTTAGGTTCTGATCCTGATATTTAACTTTTATTGGGTAGCAACTCTGCTACTCTATGGACAGATCTCTGCAATAACTTCTAACTTCCAAAGATGGTTACAGGACAAATGGGAAGTTAAGTTGTACTCCGAAGTACAAATGTGTGTTGAAGCAACAGCACACAGGACCTTAGGGAATGCTTTTTATGTGAGTCTATTTAGAGCTGTAGTTGATGTGGTCTTGTTCTTTGTTACCTCTGGAGAGCATTCAGATTCAGGCCACTGCCCTCCCTTTTTTGGTGGAGGGAACATCCTGAGGCAAGGCTTAATGTACTGCTTTAAAAAAGTCAGAGACTTCCGTTACCAGTCAATAATGTATGTGACCACCCCATCCATCCTTCCTCTGCTTCTCTGACTGTGGCTCTTAGCATAGCTCAGCTATATATGACAGCTAACTTTCACAGCTTTAGTGTTGCCTTCATAATGGATAGGCATTTGCTAAGGTCAGCGGCTTCATCCGTCAGGAAACTCGGAATACAGCAAGCACGGCGCAAGAACAACAATAAGCCAATCACGCTGACAGTTAAATGAGGGGGATCGTTTCTGAACTTTTGAAAGTGTAAACAAACTGAATCCTTTGTTAGGCAAATCATAATCACACGATGTCAGATAATGAAAGGGGGTAGATGAGTCCAAATGTCAGGAAAAAAGAGGGGGCGGATGGAGGTGGGTGGGATGGAAAGTGATGAAATTTTTGTTTAATTCAGTGGGAAGACATCACTTATTTACGTTAGAGATCTGGGAACCATTAGACAAGCAAGGTTTCGCTCAAGCTTAAAGACACTCGATCTAAATAGATCTTAATTAAAATGTAACATGTAAATCTAAGCACACTGTCAAATTACATTTAATAAAACAGATATCTTTCTTAATAGAAATGCCATCGTTTTTGGGGGGAATTTTTTCTTGTCCTGTCCCGTTACCATAGCAGGTCCTGTTAGCACTGTACATGTAGCTTTTTACTCTGGCAGCGGTGAAAGCGAATGTGCTCGTATAAGGGCGTGTGTTTTCAAAGAGGCAAAAGGGCTGTTGCTGCGTCAGTTTAATTATTACTGTCATCTCATACCAAGCAAAGCCTCGACAGAATGGTTTGAAAAGAAAAGTAATTTCCTCTCTTTTTAAACTGCATCATACATTTTGGCAGGACCATCTATTGACAAAAAGACATGGCAGGCTCATTTGAATTTTTGCGAGACACACACGAACGCACGCAATCAGACAGCATGCTACCTTGTGTACGCCCACAGCAACGCAACATGCACACAAAGATAAACACGCCACCTGGAGTGTTCATCCTGGTGATATGGGGGAATTGAAATTCACAGGAGTAAGGAGTATCTACTTATCTCTAATGTGTTTTTCCAATTGAGAGACTCCCTGCTACTATGCAAGTTATTTTTCCCCTAGAGCTTTTAGTCCCATCTTATTGCTTGGTAAGTTAAACTGCATTAATAATATGTCAGAACTGATTACCAGAGGTAGAAAATAAGTGTTCAAATGTTCGGTAGAGTGCAGTAGAGCGGAAATTACAACAAGCCATATATTCCTTAATGTATTCCTTGAGAAAATGTAATGCTTTGTAACACTTAAATCCAATAATTTTTGTCTGAACCAGATTAATAGGCTCAATTCTGATTGGAGTTCAGGTTACCTTATAACTCTATACATGGACACACATGCATACAGTTCATGGACTCATGACGCATATAGTACATGCATACTTGCACATGTTTAAGGACTGACATTTGCAAAAGAAGCAGAATAGGTCAAGGAGCTAATACTTCAAGGTGTGAGCTGAGAAAACGATTAACACTCACACGCACGCACAAAAACAGACCATTACCCACTCACAAATGCTGACAAGTATGTTTGTATCGACAATGGCTTTTGCAAGCAGCAGCTGACATTTTGTTGGGAGTGTGAGGCTAAGTGATCAGACCTTCAGAGAATGCTATTCTATCATTCCTCTTTCATCCTCCCTTTATTTCACCGTCCTTATCTTTGTTTGTTCCTCGAGTTCTCAGCAAATGTACCTGCACACACACACACACACACACACACACACACACACACACACAGAAAGAAGACATCCAGGTCCTTTCTGCCTTGCTTCTCTCTCTCAGCCTCTCAGAGATCATAAAGAAGGTTGAACACATGTATACATAATCAATAGCCAACTAGAATGAAGCATAGAATGATATGCAACAGTACGCAATGGCCAGGTGTGTTGCTATGGTGAAGAAAATGATTGGTTGGACTCTAGATTACAGCGTTCACTTCCAAAAACAGTCTGCCTGCACACACAAGCGCAGCAGCGCAACACACAAGCGCAGCAGCACATGGCCTGGCTGAAATAAGCTGGCTGATTGCAGGAGTTTTACTGGTAAAGCCATTTGAATGGAAATGTGAAATGGAAGTCTATTACTAAAACTCATAGACATCAGGACCAGCTGTGAAAGAGAGAAATTACTTGCGATAAGAACTTACAATGTGCATCAGTAGAAAGACGTACGAGGAAGCATTGCTGTGTGTGTCTGTGTTTGTGTGTTGAATAGAGATTCCTGAGAGTCAGTCCTGCTGCTCTCGGCCTGAAAAGCCAGTTTCTAGTCCTGCTTCTTTATACTGAGAGAATTCTTCTAAAAGCTCCTCACAACACAATATTTATTTTAATGAACAAAAAACACCCCAAAAACAAGGTTACTCCAAATTGTGCTCATTTTTAAAAAATGCGCACATGCATGAGAATCTTTTTCTCTCTTAAACTGTTCCTCCAGTACTTTGTACACATCAGCAGATCTACTACACCTGTTTAAAAAGCTAGTATATGCTATCAATTGGTACTTTTTTAGTTTCTTAAGAATCTTCCTTGGTAAGGGATCAAGGCTGTAAGGGCGCAGTTATGTCTTAAATCATCATGACTAACACCAGAGGCCCTTAAAGTTTTGTCTTCAGTTCTCAGCCATCGTTAGACTACTTAGTGAGAATAACTGTTAAGACCTCTCAACAGTTAATTTCCATTTTTAACACCGATGACTGGAGCTATCTAAATGTGGACACGTTAAAAGAGTTGTTCACTGGCATTACTGGACCTAAGCCCCTGGTGTAAGAGTTGGACAGGTCAGCAACTTTAATTATACGTGATTACATTATATTAGTTTTACCCGAGTGATTCAAGTGAGTGCTGACAGAGTATAATATTACTTGGAGTTCTTGCCATGCATTTATCATGCTAATGATCTGATAACCAGCAGTTACATAAATGCTCGTTATTCTGTCTGTTAAACTGTAACAAAAGCAAAGATAAACATGAGTAACCTTTGAGTAAAATTATGAATTTGGGCTCTGCAGGGCAAACACCTTGGACTTTGAACTGCTTTAAGGCATGGCTAATTCTCAAAAAATATAATCATCAACTCACATTTTGTGGACCCAGCTAAAGACAATTCAGAGACAGTTTTATGGATCCATTCAGGCAACCGAAGGGGAGAAAAAGCAGCTGACTAAGGTTTTCTTATGGTTTAAACCATTATATCTATAAACTATCTGTTAAGTGAATTTAATGCAAGACTTGGAATTTTTTTAGTTAATGTTTGGTGTTCTGAAAGACATTAAAATAACACAACACGCCTACTTCACTTAACAAGGTGTGGGGTTAAAATATTTGCTTGGCCTTTGGACAAAGGGTCAAAGGGGAGAGTCCGTTTTTCAATTCACATTTCCACACACAACATCCCATAATGAGAAAGAGAAAAAAAGGCTTAAAAGTCTTCAAAATTTATTTTTTTTTAAAGACATGTGCATTAGTATTCACAGCCTTTGCTTAGCAATGATTTGAAGCACCTTTGGCAGCACAGCCTCAAGTCTTTTTGAGTATAAGGCTGTAAGCTTGGCACACCTGTTTTTGTGCAGTTTCTCCCGTTTTTCTTTGTAAATTGGCTCTTGCTCCATCACGTTGCATGGGCAGCATTACTGGCAGATCTCTCCAGAGATGTTTAATTGGGTTCAAGTCTGGGGATTAGCTAGGCCCAGAGTGGTCCTGAAATCACTCCATTTTTATCACGACTGCGTGCTTAGAGTCATTGTCCGGTTGGAAAATGAACCTTTGCGTAGTCGGACTTCCAGAGTGCATGATGCTGCCACCACCATGCTTCACTGTGGGGACAGCATTGGCCAAATGATGAGTGGGTAACTCATCATTTGGCCAATGCGTCATCAGACCAGGGAATTTTGTCTTTCATATTCTGAGAGTCCTTCAGGTGATGTTTACTAGAGTGGCTTCTACTGACTACTCTACGATACAGGCCAAATTGGTGGAGTAATGCAGAAATAGTTTTCCTTCTGGAAGGTTCTCCTTTCTCCACGAGCAATACTGGAGCTCTGTCAGAGTGGCCTTTAGGGTATTGGTCACTTTTTTGATTAAGGCCTTTCTACCCTGATCACTCAGATTGGCCGAGAGTCCTGGTGGTTCCAAACTTCTTGGATTGACTACAAGAAAGCCTGAGACACATGCATCCTGGAAGCCTAGGACTATACAAGATCAACAGGTTCATCAGGAATTTGATGGGGATATGGAAAAAAGCACTACAGGCCAACTTCAAGCCAACAGCACAAATCACCATCAAGTGCGGGATTTACCAAGGAGATGCTCTGTCCCTACTGCTGTTCTACATAGGCCTAAACCCTCTCAGTGAGAAGACAAGACTCACTGACAAGATACAGATACCGACTACGGAATGGAGCAATTGTCAGCCACCTCCTCTACATGCCAGGAGCGAACGAGACTTCACTGATCCACACCACTAAGTGTCAACAGAAATGACATCGGAGAAGTGTAGTTGGATGGTAACAAAGAGAGGGAAGGTAGTCAGAACTGAGGGGGTCGAACTACCAGAAGGCAACGTTGCAGACATCGAGGACAGCTACAAGTACCTGGGAATCCCACAGGCAAATGGGAACCACTAGGAAAGCTGCAACCACCAAATACTGCAGAGAATAAGGCAACTCCTGAGAAGTCAGCTGAATGGGAAGAACAAGATCCAGGCAATCAACACCTACGCCTTGCTGGCAATCAGATACCCACTGCTATAATAAGCTGGTCAAAGCAGGAGACAGAAGAAAAAGAAAGCTTCTGACCATCCATGGAGAGTTTTACCCCAAATCCACCATCTTGAGACTGTATGATCAGAAAGAAGGAAGCCAAGGACTGTGAGTGTCAGAACCACCGTCCAGGATGAGACAAAGTGGATAAACTGTCTTAAGTTAAATGTTTTGACTTTGTAAGCTCTGAGCACAAATGGACAAATTGGATAATGCAAAAATGACAATTTTATGCATTTAACAATTTTATGCTACCACAAAAACAAAAGAAAGAATGAACATTTCTGTAGTGACTCTACATTCAGTAGTGCTGAAACTGTTAATTGGATAGAAGGGGGCCTCTTACTTTTTCTGCTTTATATGATAAACTCCATCTCTTAAAATTGTTAATTTTCCATGATTGTCTTTCATTTGCAAACAGTAGCATCAGCTTGTCTGCTTCTGAAGGATGATTATTCTCATTAGATAGGGTGAAAGAAGGCACAGATATACCCTCACCCACATAGAGGCACGCACAGCAGACGGTAACAGCAAGAGGGCGATAATGGAGTGTATGTGTGTGTTCGTGTGTCATCACATGTTGTTGTTGTTGTGGAGTTTATGAGCGAAAAAGTGCATGTGTAAAACAGCATGAACTGATGAAGGAGTTTGTTGTCACAGTGTCCAAAGAACCTAAGGCGGTCATTACTTCTAACGCTGAACCATTAAGGAAAATAGGCTCTTTTCACGAGATCGCCAAATGTCTGTCTTCTATCTGTGTGTGTGTATTTGTGCGTTTCCTGAGGGGTTTTAGTGTAGCCTAAGTGCTAAGGGTGCTTTTAAAGCTGGTCGTAAAGCTTTTTTCTCCGCCTATTATTTTTGACCCACTAATCAATTCACTTCTTTACTCAAGCTTTTCTATTTCTCTTATCTTCTCTACTCCTGTAGAGGCTGGTAGAGGCAGCAGAGGAAGCTCACCTTCAACATGAAGAGGATCCAAACCTACAGGTGTGTATTCTTGGACACTACTGACAATTCAACCAGCTAAATAATTCTGTCATCAATGATGAAAAAGAAAAAGTATCAATTTGCATCATGTTTTATAAATAAGTGTTTACATTTGTTTTTTAGGTTTGCAATTTTTGTCTGCTGTTATTATAGAGAAATAATAATACTTTTGGTACTAATACTAATAATAGTAGCAAACCTTATTTCTACTCACAGCTTTGTGAATTGTGTAGTTAATGTCATCTAAAGACCAAAATATGATTACTATTTTTGTAGAGTTACAATTTATTTACATATTTTGTAAAATTAAAATCTATGCATTGTTTTAATACAACTTACAGCCTTTATCCCAACTATAATCCACATTATTATTCAACATCTTATTTAGCATCTTTTGAAGGGGGTCCTGAGTCTTCTGGGCCCTCCAGTACATACCCAGATCACTTCACCTAAAAGGCATTCTGGTCAGATGCCCAAACCACTTCAACTGGCTCCTTTTAAAGTTAAGGAGTAGCAGTTTTACTGTGAGCCCCTCCTAAATGACCAAAGCGCACATACCCTTTAGGGGATCCCCATTTCTGCCACTCCCTTCCATAATCTTTATTCTTGCGGTCACTACCAAGATCTTGTGACAACGAGGGATGGTAGGAATAGAGATTAATCTTGATCAATCTTGATTCACTTTCATGAACAGCTCTATTCACCACAACAGACTAGTGTAGCATCCACGTCCCTGTCAAGCCTCTCAATCTTCTGCTTCACTCTTCCTTCATTTGTGAGCAGTAACTGAGATACATAACCGCTTCCACCTGGGGAAACAGCTCGTTCTGAAACCAGAGTAGGAGTGGGCACTGCACCCTTTTAATGCCTGGCCTCAGTTTTGCTAATTCGAATCCAAACCACTTCACACTTGGCTGCAAACAGCCCCAGTATAAGCTGGAGGTCATGGCTTGATGAAACCAACAGAATCACATTGTCTGCGAAAAAACAGAGACAAAATTCAAAGACCATCAAATCCTCCCCCCTCCATGCTCTGCCCTCGGCTGCACTTAGAAAAACTATCCATAGAAATTACGAACAGAATCTGTGACAAACAGCAGCCCCTGTGGAGACCAACAACCACTGCACTGAAGGGAGTTATTGTACACAATTTGCCTCATGCTTTTCCAAGGCATGCTGGGACGTGAAAGGACCAAGCAAAGGTAACACCTCTTCCACCCGACCACATCAACAGGTGGAATTTTCCTTCACTCCCAGGAGGATAATTGCGGCTCTAATGGGGGCTTGCAAAGTGCCCATATCAGCTGTAATTTTCGTGTGTAGTATGACTAGGGCATTCCCCTGCTGTCTCAGGTAGACCCTGTGATGCTTTCAACATTCTGATAATACCCCTGAATAGGGCGAGGGGTAAGGGGAAACTCTGCAAATCCAACTGCAAATCCTTATTTGTAGTTGAACAAATCTGGAGCCAGTAAAGGTGATGCAGCTGCACCTATAGATGTATAATAACTCAACATTTAATTGCATGGGGGAGGAAACACATCTAGTTTGTCAAATAGATATGTAAAGCAAGCAATAATAGTCATGTTTTTATACCTGGGTATACTCTGTGGGAAACACCTTTTGAGTCTGAAACATAAATCATGAATTATTTATGGTGTTATATCTCTGTCACATTCCCACTCAAACATTCAACACTTTCTAAATGACTCCCTGGGAGTTCCATCCTCACTTCTGCAGACTTGGGCAAATGCATTCAGCTAATCATTTCTGTATACACCCCCCCAAACCAAGCTTCTGCTCTCATGGTTCTGCCTCAAATCCATTTGAGCAGCTTTAATTTTTAGAGTGCAGCTTTGTACTTTGTGTGTGTGTGTGTGTGCGCGTGCGTGCGTGCGTGCGTGCGTGCGTGCGTGTGCGTGCGTGTGTGTGTGTGTGTGTGTGTGTGTGTGTGTGCGAGAGAGAGAGAGAGGCAGAATAGCTGAATATGTGGCGGGGCGAGTTGGTTCAAGCATCGAGCACATCTCAGAAGTTTCTTAAAGTGGGAGGAGCAACAGCAGAAACTTGAGTTTTAAAGAGGAAATATGATACTAAGTCGACTTGGGAGTATTTGCTGGAAAACTACTTATAAATCGCTTGGCAGCCGTGTTATGTGTGTTAGTGGCAGCAGCAGCGAGTATGTGTTTACTCTGTCAGGTTTTAAAGGTATTACAGTGAATATCCTGCGGTGTTCTGCTGTCATTGGTTATTAAGGAGGATCAGTTGCTAGATGTAACCACTGACTGTTGTCCAGCTCTGCCCCTGTCATTTCTTTTTTTATGTTCTTGTTTTTTCCACAAACTGAAATTTCCTTCCTTTGATCTGTAAAGGAAAATTACACCATTTAACACTCTGACCGTGCTTTAAAACAATGCTCACACCCAAGCGCACACATGCACTGACATATAGAAGACAAAACAAATAAGAGAAACCGCTCCGTTTAACATGGTTTTAACTAATAATTTATTCATAAAACAAGGGCAAGCAAACAAAACTGTCTTCTTCAATATTGGGTTGAAAGTATTGTATATAGTTCTGCATGTTTTTGTGGTCATGTGCATTTGATATTTATGGAGTACTGGGTTTGTCTTTTTTGTTTGCTATGCAGCTTAATATGCAATAACATCGTGTGGGGTCACAGTGGTGCTTTATGCTGATAATTACTTGGTAGTGATGAGATGAGCATCCTTTTGTTTTAGCTTTAATGCTTTTTAGCTTCAGACGTTGATACTGGCTCATAAAAACAGTAAATTGAGCATTTTGCATTTTCTGATATACAGTTATCAAGATACCTTATACTACCACACCTATATGATGTAGGGCTGCTCAATTAATCGAATTTTAATCAAATTTTAATCACGATTACGATCTGGGCTTTCAACGATCAAAAATGACTGAGCCGATTATTAGCCCCTCCCTCATGCTTTACTCTCGCCCTGCTCCGTGTGGCAAATCGAGCGCACCTCTCTGCATTTCGAACATAGGTCACAACAATGAAGAGGACCCGAGGGAAGCTCGGAAAGCTCAGCAGAAGTTATTTGGAGAGGAGAGTGACGGCTGTTGGTTAAAAAGAGGTAAAAAAAACTTCAGTGGTGTGGAAACATTATGGGTTCAGTCAGACGTGGATCAAGTAGACACAGTGTGTAAACTTTGCTACGGTGTCGTAGCTGCACCACAGAGCAACACTGCAAAGTTCACTAAACATAGATGTTTACATTTTTCATTGATTTCTTATATTGCAAACATTTGCACTGTTATCAGTATTTGCACACTGTTTTATATTATTTTTTAAAGTCATTATTCAACACATTGTTAACCCTTTAAAGCCGGTCAGAGCAGCACGCTCCGTTTTGTGTGACTATTTTTAAATCCCTGTAGAACCTGAACCGTGTAAGCTAGCGCAATAATTTGTTTTGCATATGAAACCAGAGGAGTTGTACTTACATCTTATGTCATCAGCTTGTCCTCGGTCACGGTTTCCTTCCCCATAAAGCTTTGCAAAAATTGCATAAAAGGCGCTTGCAGCAACAAAAACATAATACTCCAGAAACACGCTTTGGCGATCCGATCAGCTGTTCGTAACACTTCCCAGAGTGTCACAGACGTCACCCTAACTATGCATGTCCGCCATTTCCTGGCCGAAACCGGAAGTGACGTCATTTCGCGGAAAATGTAGTTTTTTACTTGTAGGCCTTAAAAGCCTATACTGGTGTTTTTATAAGTCATGTTTGACTTTTCTGAATAGTTGCTGGGATGCTTAAAACTCGAGTTGCACTGCTGGAAATAGTTTATTTTGATGCACCTGCTGTTTTCTTTGCAAATTTGCATCATAGGATTGTTTTTTGTTTTTCCTGCAGTATATAAAAATTGCTGTATCTCCAAAATAAAACTATGAAGACACTCAAAATAAATTTCCTGTTGTTGTAAACTATTTTTTGCAACTTTTTTGTATTTAAAGTTTTGAGGGATAAACCTCTTAAATTTCTCCAAGTAGAAATATATGTAAAAAAAACAAAAATGATTTTCAATTTTTTTGTAGTTTATTGCACTTTTTTGCAATTAATGTAATTACTATGGACTTAATGCATACATATTTTTAAAATATGGGCTATAACAGTTGTATTGATGTATAGCAACTTGAAATGCTCCCACAAATGGCACTACAGCATGTAAACATATAATATAAGCTCTGGCGGACTTGGTTCTATGGTAGGTCTTAAAGGGTTAAATAAATATCGTCAAATAATCGAGATCTCAATTTCAGTGAAAATAATCATGATTATCATTTTTGCCATAATCGAGCAGCCCTAATATGATGTATCTGGAGACAAAGAGAAGACAAAGGGAAAGAAAAGGAAGCTGGTGAGAGGGACCGAAGAAAGGAAATATAAGCCTGTAATTTGACCTAACTAAAGAATATTGTTGCCCACTATGACTTCTGTCTTGTCACTGGTAGGAGCAAAGCAAAAATAGCATTAGTAGCACAACTGGAAATAGAGTACTCTACATTTTCCGTACTACATTTTTTCAGATATTGCCCCAAACTGGCAGAAGATGGCTTCAAACTGAGCAACAAACTGAAGAAACCAACTGGAGTACAGCTCAAACAGTACACCGTGCAAACCCAGCTGACTGAGAAGTCTGTTGTATTTTGGAAGGAATATACTCAACAGCTGCAGACACCAAAACCTGTTATGGAAGACAAAAATAAAACAAAACACAGAGTCTGAAAAAGGTTTTTAATTTCAATATGCAATGAAAATACTTTGCTAACTGTGGTTTCTTCAGTAATAACCAGCTCAGTTTCTTTTATACCTGCACAGCAAACTCAGAATCACTCGTGGTCGTGCTGTGCGTCACTTCTAAACGAATAATTCATTGATCACTAACAGCAGAGGATCACACGTGTGGTTAACTTGTTTATTTTATAAAAGAAATGTTTAAATGCCGTTCAATCTGATCGTCGTATCTTATTCATCTTTCTCCCTTCATCATCACCCTGTTCTTGCAGGTATCACTGAGATAAATTTTAAATTTCACAGACAAAGGCAGACTTTGCATCGTGTGACGACCTCATACGTATAATAATCACTATTTCTTTATCGGGCTCATCATGGTAGTACTAGATCATTGTCTTTGCTCAGCATGCTTGTTAGCATGCCTATGTTTGGTTTATCTGATAGCTTATCTATGGGTAACCGGGCTAATATGTTATGTAATTAAATTAAATATTTCTTTTTATTGTAAATTGTGTTTAAATTGTCTGAGCAAAACAGTGAAATGATTAAGCATTCCTGAGGTGTGATCATGAAATGCAGAAGCTGTTTACCTGCATGGGAACATGCATGTATATTATTGCAGCACTGTACATGTACACCTGTGTAGGTGTGCATGGTTCATGTCTGCACTGCTCTGATGGTGGCATTTCTAATAGCGCGTTTTACTGCAGAACATGGTGAATAGATGGTAATTATTGCCAGCTATGCTAAAAATACCACATCCTGTAGGGTGAACCCTCCTCCATCACTATTCTGAGTTTATTATAAAATGTTTGTGGTTTATTGCTATTGGATACATATTTGGCTGGCAGCGATTTGATAGGAATTTCCTTATCTATCCTTTCCAGAGCTCTTCTGCTTCCATGTGAAATTGGCACGGTAATCTGCTGCGATTTTCCTCTCTCACTCTTTTACCCGCATTGCTCATGTACTGTAAATAGGAAAGCAGAGAGCAGTCTCCCATGCACTCTGCAGCCAGTGAATCCTTCCTTGGAGGTTGGAAACAAACAGCCAATTGCTAAGCTCGATGTTGACTGAAAATGTGGCCCCAGTCAGGCGGGAGCAGTGAGAAAGAAGTGCTTAATCTGTTTTTTGTTCTCATACTCCCGTGTCTGGGGCATTATCGTAGACTGCAGAGAGGGAGCCACTTGCTTGTTGCTTAATAATATCAAAAATGTTTTGACCCATGTCTCTGTCTGTGTTTTGCCTGCTTCAGTGTCCTGTCACATGTAGGGCACTTATGTGACTTTTTTTTAAATAGCTATTTAATCAAGACTAGGCTTTGAACACATTGTATATTACACAGTTACACACAACTGGTTGAGACAGATGGGTAAACTACCCTGAGCCCGGTTCTGCTGGAGGTTTCTTCCTGTTAAAAGGGAGTTTTTCCTTCCCACTGTCACTTATAGGGGATTGTTTGATTGTTGGTTTTGTACCTTACAGTATGAAGTGCCATGAGACTCTGCATGAATAAACATGAATTGAACTGAAGTGAAACTTGCACACAAAGTAGTCTGAAGTACTTTGTTAACAGTGTCACAGAAAATGGTTCAAAAAGGTTCCCCACAGAGACAGAAACAGTGTTGATTGTTGAGTGAGGCAGTGGAGGTTTGTAATATTATCTCCTCAGCAACAAGCACAGAGCATCAAGACACTGCCAGTTAGACCCCATGTTGCTTAAAGCTAAACTTTGATCAAAGCGAAGCATGTAAGTTTGTACATTTTTCATTAATATGGGTGAACGTTAGTTCGGTAACAATACCAAAACAGCATAATGTGAAACAACACTGTAGAATATTATTAAGTGAGAATAAAGAAAAGACTTAAGTCACCTCAAACTATTTGCAAGCATCGAACTATTTTCTGTTAAAAGGCAAAATGCAGCTCAAGTATCAAACTTGGAAGCAAAGTCTTCAGTGTTGTTCCTCATGCTTTGTCTGCCAATAAACTTAAGTAGTACCTACTGGTACATTTTTACATTTACCCACAAGCTAACATTAAAACTAAGAAAACCAAGTGGATTTAAATATTTGATGCAAACAAACTTTGTTAATCACTTTTTCCTCTATATTTCTACAAGCTCCAAGAGAAAAGGTCAGATAAACGCAGATCATTTCTATGTTGTGAGGTGTGTTTGTGCATTATACCCCCATGTGGCTTCTATAGACTTCCAGACATGTTTGACTCCAAGTTGTGAGCACACAGTTTAAGCTGCGTGAAGTAGGATTTCAAGTAAGCTATATAAACTCTTACTTGGCCTTTTCCTCCAAGTTATTTACTCAGTCTGCTGTCTTGTTTACCCCCTGATTACTTATATCCATGCCCCCGGTTGTTTTCGACTCACATTTTCACACTCTGGGACTCTTCTTCCTTTCCAAACTGTGGCAAAAAGAGCAGGGAGGTGAGCGGGGAAAAGAGTCTAAGTCAAGATTACATTTAAACGTGAGCACCAGAGGGTGGGGCATCATGGTCAATCCTTCCCAAATCACACGTTGTGTCTTTTTCTCTTGAGGCTGTTGATCTACTGTCTGACTCTCTGCAGGAAAAATATTAAAATCAGCAAAAGCCTTCAGAGATATGGCTTACTGCACTAAACTGCATCAGTGCTCTTCTAGGAGGCAAATTAAACTTTTGCAGTGTGTTTGCTTTTTAGTTTTTTTTTTCATTGACAAGCAATATTTTGACCTGATCTTGATCTGTGACTAAAAAAATGAACACGGGCTGATAGACATGTACCACACTCAACACAGTTTCCAGTGTCTGGTGTGCAGCCAGTGTTAGAGAGACGGCCACTTTGTAATTCTAGAGACAAAATCAGCATTATGTGCTTCTATTTGTAAGACATTCCTGCAAAAGTTGCACAAATCTTCACATGTAGAACATTGTGAAATGTCCAGAGAAACACTGGAGCACATTTACTAAAATAGCAGAAGCAAAAAATGCAGGTCAGAACCACCAAAGAGAGGACAAAACAGCATCGGAGACACAAAATCATGAATTTCAAAATCACCTAAATCACCCTTCTTCTCCATTCTGATTGGCAGTTCGAACTTGACCATGTCTACATATCTAAATGCATTGAGTAGCTGCCATCTGATTAGTTAATTACAGAAGGCATTTGCATTAATGAGCAATTGAACAGGTGGTGAGCATTTGTTAAAAGGCTAATTTTCACTTAGCGATCAGTCTCGTGGTTCTATATGTTCAAAAGTCGAGCCAAAGAATTAAAGGCAGAAAGTGATTGTTTTTGTAAATCCACTTATCGTGTGATTATATCAAACTCAGTGCCATAATAATATTTTAATGTGAGGTGGTACATATTACACAATAAATCCTTTTTGGCTTGCATGTTGAAAAAGGGAACTGAAGAGGCTCCACTTTTTACCCTTTGCTAACCCTTTATTCATCCTCTCCCTCTTTGTCTGTCCCACACTAAGTGAGTGGGTGCTGATGCTACAATCTCTCAACGTAATGCACCGCAGCGTTAAAGATCAGGTTGTTAACACTACGATCTGGGACTGCATTAGCGGCACTGGGCTCTCCTTTACTGTACTGCTGGAATGGCATAATTGACGTACTCAACACAGACACCCACACTTGGACACACACACACACACACACACACACACACACACACACACACACACACACACACACACACACACACAGTTACACATCATGGCTTGCCCTGGACTCCATTCAGACACCCACACTCGCTCTCGCACTATTGAAAATGTGCAATTTTAATCAAAATGAAAGACAACATACTGTGAATATAAATGCGTTTGTTAGCAGATTAATTAGCTGTGTTATGTCTTTACTTTTTTTAAGCATTGTGTTTTCTGTACTTTGAACTGCTGTTGCCTCTGGTGACTTATCTTTCTCATTTCTGTTTTTCAAAACAATTAACACTTAACATATGCACAGCTCTAATTGTGTCTTTCAACTGAGTCGTCATTAAGTGTTGCTCTGTCTTCTAGGTGGCCACTTCTATAAGAAACCTTTGTTGTTTAAGTGTATATAGAGAGGTCACAATGTTTAAAATGTCATTTTAAAAAGTAATAATTTTAATGGGAACCTCAAAGTAATCAGAAATAATCATAAAGAATACACAGAAACACTTCTCACTTCTATTTTGTTTCAAATTTGAGCATTTTTTTAGTTGCTTTTCTTCCATCTGAGCTGCAATCAGATGATAAATTAATGATAATTTACTCGACTCTTTAGTGCTATGACAAAGTGACAGACAAGGAGAGCAGTGCTTACTGCAGCTGCATCCACACCGAAAGAGATTATCTCATCACGCATCACCTATTAGCTGATTGCTGGTCGCTTGTAGATGTTGCACACTCTGGTTGCCTAGGTAACTCTTTAATATATTTATTACTAGGTCACATGTCATCCAAAACTATACTCTGCTCTCATTGTCACTGGCTTCAATCACTCACCTGGAACTGGAGAACATTTTATGCTTGGGAGCTGGACACTTGCTGTTGTCAGTGATTATGCTGCTAATGGTGACTTGAAGTTACAAATTACAATTAACCTTAAAAGGTATCTGATTAACCCACCGCTGGGCCAACACTGATTGAAAGCATCAAATCACTGCAACTTTATCATGATACAGAGTTTGCTTAAAATAAATTGAAGAGTTTTTCATGTCTGTGTAGTTGTAGTGTCAGTGATAGGTAGCAGATTTGAAAGCACGTTACAGGAGGGAAAATGAGGCCAATAATTGGAACGAGCTAAGACATATCAATATGTCTGAGTGGATGACTGTAAAAAAAAGAAAGATCCAATTTACTGATGCAACAGAACGGTAAGGAGGCAAGCATGAGAAAATGTGTTTCAAATCCACAGTGAAAACTGTTTGTTGGAGTGGGGTACAAAGAGAAAGCAGCACTTCAGTCTTCAGAGACATGCTGCACACTGAGGTATACAATCCCCAGCAGTAATGCCTGCTAACATACAGTATGTCAAAACGTTACATAAGAAGCACTTAAAGGCAGTTGAAGTGCAAATAGTGCTGAGTGTTATGGACTTAACCTTCACAGTCCCTGAGCTCAAACATATCTGAACATTTATGGGGCACTCGGTAACTGAAAACGCCAGCCATTCCTCATATCGCTATAACAACACCGTTATTGAGTTTTTGTTCCAGAGCTAGTTCAAATAAGGCAAAGGTATTCTAAAACCCCAAATCTTTTTATTCGATTCCATTACTCAAGGCAAGGCAAGTTTATTTATATAGCACAATTCAACAGCAAGATCATTCAAAGAGCTTTACAGGGACATTAAAAAACTAAAACAAATAAAAAGCATGATTTAAAATGGAAAAAACAAACAAAAAACACGAGATAAAATCAGTAGTTAAAATGTAAGTTTTGAAATTTTAACTTAAAAGTAAAACAGTGTGGATTTGGTGCTTTATTCCAATATAGCTGAGAACAGCTGAGTCTTCAAGCTGGATTTAAATAAACTGAGTGTTTCAGCTGATCGGAGGCTTTCTGGGAGTTTGGAGCATAAAAGCTGAATGCAGCTTCTCCATGTCTGGTTCTGACTCTGGGAACTGATAAACTAAACTCACTAACTCACTAAAATAAAAAAACAACTCTGATGTCTTTATATTTTAATCATAATAATAGTAATAATGCTAATTTGTATTTTACAACAGGTGGACTTTTAAAAAAAATCCCACCTGTTGTACAGGCAGGGAATGAACAGGCAGATGGGAGGGATATTAGTCTGTGACAACCTGGAAGTGCAACAGTTTCCCCACAGATATCCCTGATGATACAAGCCAAGTCACATAAATGCAGAAGGGAGCCAATGGGAGCTGAACACCAGGAAGAGACAGAAGGTGGTGAGGAATGCACAACAAGCTAACAATGGGAAATAAGAAGCAGCCTGAGCAGGAACACAAAAGGGGAAAATTGAGTTGAGAGGCAGAAAAGCAAGTAAATGAGAGAGAAACGGTGCAAAAGACAGAGTGAAGACACAATGGAGCTTTACCTTAAGCACGTGCAGTCACTTTAGCTTCTATGTGCCAGATATTAGTGTGTGCATCTATGGGCTGTGTACATGAAACTCCCGTTTTGTTAGTATTGGCCTTAAATGCTCAACATGTTAAGTAGAGATCAAGTCTGCTGTGAAGTGGGTTTTACAAGCTCCTCTGCAATGATATCCTACTCAATGTTTAACTCCCCCTAGCTTAATTTTGCTTGTTGCTTTATTAACACAAAACTGTTAAATGATTTAATATAATAATGTTAGAATATTATATTATATTATCTTTTACAGTGTTCACAGCAGTTTTGCTTTGCCAGGATCAACAATAAGTAATGCAAATTTAAAACATGTGAAAAATGATTTAAATGAAGACTTGATTGAATATTTAACAGCCACAAATGCAACAGTTGTAATTTTCATTGCTGCCATTCACACAGTCTTTGTGCAATGCATGTATTTCTTCTGGAGAATCAGAATCAGAAACTTTATTGTCATTGTCATGAGAACAACGAAATGAAGAATGGTCCCCGATCATTGCATCATCCCTAGCAATATCAAAATATAAATAAAACAATAAAATTCAATAAATAAAATAGATAGAATACTTAAAATACTAATAAGATATAACAGTAAAACATTCACATACATTCCCACACACATGCTTCAGACCGTGCATAGATTAACACAAGAGTGGCGTGATGGACATTTTTTTGTAGTATTCAGATGTGTTATTGCAGTTGGATAACAGCTGTGTTTGAGTCTATTAGTCCTTGCTCTGATTGCCCTGTACCGTCTGCCTGAGGGCAACAGTTCGAACAGGGAGTGGCCAGGATGTGAGGTGTCTTTTATGATGTTTTGGGCCTTTTTAAAACAGTGGGCGTTGTGTAGAACTTCCAGTGTGGGGAGAGGGCAGCCAGTGATCTTTTGGGCGGTGTTAATGATCCCTTGGAGTGCTTTCCTCTGAGCCCCTGTGCAGCTAGTGTACCAGATGCATATGCAGTAAGTTAGAACACTCTCAATGGTGGCTCTGTAGAAGGACACCAGCAGTCTCTGTGTGATGTTATTCCTCCTGAGAATTCTCAGGAAGTACAGTCTCTGTTGGGCCTTTTCCAGCAGCTCGGAGGTGTTCACACTCCAGGAAAGGTTCTCCTCCTCCTGGAGCTCGACTCTGAGAGGTTTAAGTACAGTTGTGCTGTGTCCGAGGAACTCAGACCTTCTTTACCAGTGGATAAAGGTACAGTTAGGTCAAGTACAATCAAAAAAAATTAATTAATAAAAAATCTTGCTGTCATTTACAATCACACCTGATTTCTCGATTTCTGATTTGAGGGAGATTCTGAGTTCCAGATCAAGTGGTATTGTAGACAAGATATATATTCTAATACATTATTGGAATGACATATAGCTGTGAACACAGGCTAACGTATCATTCACAGTTCTGCACATATCTATTTTTAATATTTTCTATTTGTCCCTCTCAGCAGCTTCATCTCGTCTCCTTTCCTGATTTTGTTCTATAATTATCATTAAGCAGTGAAAATTTATCCTGTTTCACTGCATTTGTATTTGTTAACAGCCTGTTTGTTTCATGGTTACAGGCTTAAAGAAAACCCTTTAAATTATCCTCGCACTTCCTTCTATCTTTAAAGGCACATTTTGAAGTGATTCCCCAAAGCAAGACAGACATGAAAATGCTGGTGTCAGAGTCAGCTCATTTAAATCCTGTTCATTTTGTTGGACTGGAAAACACAGGTACCAAACTGGTTGTAGAAAATAGATGATATTCCAAACATCATAAAGGTCAATGTGCCTACGATTTCTTTTTACAAGTCAAGTCCCCAACATTAGTGAGTTGCATACTAATGTGCTTGTACTGTAAGTAAATGCTTACGGATGCAATCTCATGCAGTGGCTGATGTTATAATGTTGTGTTTCTTTAATCTGCTCGCTGCTCCGTATGCTTTGGTCATTTCATCTTTTTTTTCCCTCTTATGCTAAAATGCTTGGCCTGATCTTTTTGTGTTCATGCAGGAATAGAAAGATTCAGGTAAAAGCCTAAAAATATGGAACAGAATATGCAACACTGATCTCACCTTGAAATGGCAGTGTTCCCCTTGATAAAAGGCTAATAAGTCTAATCAGGCCTGATTAATTACACCGATAGGCACTGTTGTTGCCAGCCTAATTGATGGCTTTATCTGTGTTTTGCTCTGTGCTGAAGGGATGATGGTGCGTCACAGAGACGCTAGAAAGATTTAGCCCAAATGAAGGTTATTGGTGCCAGAATAGAGAACTGGGTTGATGGGGCAAAGGGGTTCCTCCGTCCCATGTAGAAAAGGGCCTACTGAGGTACGTTGTAGGTCTATGGGCTAAGTGCTTGCCTCCATACAGACTGACTCTTTACTTCAGTCTGCTGTCTTTTCAGTTACAGCTCATGCCTCAGGAAGTCCAGAGAGTGTCTGTGCCCCTCTGAATGATAGCACATGTACGGAGGCTTTGTATTAGACTTGAGGGAACGGCTTTTCATTTTTGTCAAGAGCCCTTTTCAGACCTTATTCTGTTTGATTACAAGAGAAATCATTGTGACTGTGAGCCATGTAATCGCCACTGCACACCTGCCCAGGAGTGTTGCTGCTGCTGCTGAGAATAAACACAAAGTAAAGGATGTAGATGTTTCAATTCAAGTAAGAAAGAAATTAAGCAGAGCTTAAAAGCACTTGTTAGGACCCACATATTTGTAATCATTTTGAAGAAAACTGTATTTTGTTTAAATTAAATGTAGGGGTGGTGGTTTGAATGTCAAAATCAATGTGGCATCACTTGGGAGTTTTTGGCCACACTTGTAAATAATCCTGAAAAGGATAAGAGGAAGAGGATGGATGACATTTGTTTTATTTGGGCACAGTTTCACAACTAAAGACTGTTTTTATATCAAAAATAGTGTCAAGTCATGAAGAACATTTAAACATGCTGCTTTCAGCTTTTTGTTCCTCTGTATGTGTCTGTATAGTTTATTTCCATGTAAACACTGAGATGTTTTTCGCTTGCTTCACTGTGTTCATCTGATTGTTGTCTTTTGTTCTGCTTTAACTGTAGCCTTTGCAGGCATTGCCCTGCATGGCATCTCAGACTTAAGAGCCTTTGGGATGCTGGGAGTCATGTGCTCTATATTTATCCAGCTTTATGATTTATTAATAGTCTCCCCAGTATGCGCAGTACTAAAAATACACCAGGGCCAGAACATCTAGCTAGAAAGGGAGTGTTCAGAGGTTTGAGGAGAGATCTGTCCACTCAGCAGCTTTCCACTGTAACAACATGCACGTCTGGGATCATCCAAGGATTCAGGTTACCACAGTACGCAATATCGACTCTGTGTGGCAGCTTCAGGGACTGTTTAGCTGTGTTGTGTATGTTATGTTGTGTGTGTGCCTTGTTTTATGTCTGTTTCTCTCTCTTTCTGTCTCTTTCTAGTATGAATACTTTAATGCAGTGCTGATCAATGAGGTGGATGAGGAGGGGAACAGTGTAGAGCTGGGAGGGGAATTTATCCTGCAACCCAATGACCATTTTAACAACTTGTCAGTCAACCTCAACCTCAGCGTGGTGCAAGTCCCCACCAACATGTACAACAAAGGTACGTTCACGACCCCCAATGTAAAGTAAAAGTGCTTCAAAATGCATGTGCACAATACTGGCTTGGTTTAACCCTTAAATGGGTGAGAAAAGATATGTGGCAACTAAATGGACATCAAAATTGGCCTCCCCATGACTCAGGGTGTAGAACCACATGGATTTCTCCCAGCCAATCAGCAAAGATCAGGTTATGTGACAGTGACACAATTGTATCTGTCCAATCAGTAATGGCCTGGAGCATTTCAGACATCAGTGTTGTTTTACAATTTGAGATACTAGGTTTTTCGCCCCTACCTACTCTCACACCTGTGGTCCTAACATCAGAACAAGCTGTGGTATGTGGATGAAACCCATGTTTTTATAGTCAAAGGAGCTTGCAAAGAAAAGCGTCTGGACTTCTTTAAGTTGCTTGAAGACGTTTCACCTCTCATCCGAGAAGCTTCTTCAGTTCTAAGGTCAAATGGTGGAGAGTCCCAGATATAAACCTAGTGGACAAAAAGACAAAAACATGGCAAGTCCAGACGCTTTTCTTTGCAAGCTCCTTTGACTACGATGACCTGGATGACTGAGAACCTTCACAGACACCATGTTTTTATAGTTCAGCAGTTAATCTACATGTTGAGATCACTTTTCTTGTTGTTGTTGTGTCACAGAAACGACTAAAAACACTGGTCTAAAAATGTGGAATCAGAAACACAGTTGGTGTGTGAGCTGATGCGCATGTCCGGAGGCAGATTTGAATTCATTAACTTTAACTATTTGGATCATCCCTGCCACACACTGACTTAATTAGCAGTTAAATAATTAGACTTCCACTACCACAACTCGAGAAGTCATGGCCTTGTACAAGGCTCAGCGGACAGCGTGAATGTCATGTCAACTTAACCAAGCTAACAGAGGCAAAGAAATTATAGGGCGAGAGCGAGAAGGGAAGAGGGAGACGTAAATGAGAAAGAAAGTAGGTTAAGTCAGACTGATGGAAGGTCTGAGCAACAGATTAATTGCAGCTAGGTGGAAAAAAGAGAGGAAGGAAGTGAGAGTGACAGGAGGTGAATGAATGAAATGAAATGAATGAAAGTGCTAGGAGCTGGGGTTGGCAGGCTTGTAGGCTGATACAGCGAGAGCAAAAGTAATTTTGATTTGATTCACAGGCAAATGAGTAGAGTTACACACACACATTCATACAAGCTAATACACACACGCAGCTTTAAAGATTTTACTTTTGCGAGATTTGTTCGTGAGTAGCAATAACTTCAGCTTATTAGCTGGAACTTCAGGGAGCTTTTCAAGATTTCAAGCCTCACTTTTCTGTTAAAAGACATTTACGTCTCTTTTATATGTCCTTAGAGTAAGAAAATGTATGTGTACAATTATTTAAAGCATTTGCAACCATTTTTGCAATAAATTTTAATTTTGTGACAATTGCATGTGCATGTCTTTAATGCTGGATTTGCACTTTTTATGTTTAATGTTACAGGATGCTAGCTAGCACTATATTTTTTTTACAAGTACCACGATCTTACAGAAAGGGGGCTCGCAGGTGTTCAGACAGAAAATAGCCCTGTGCTGGAAAACACAAGGTGCTATATCAGGGCAGGTTTGGGCAACAGGTGCAGCTGAGAGGATGAAAAATGATCCAAGAAGGCCAGTTTTAGTAGCAAATCTAAGGTTTGAAGGGTCATCTGATGCTATTGCACTGCGCAGTGTTTCGGGTCATTGTAATGCAAGTTTTTAGAACTTTTAAAAAATCTTTAGCAGGCAGTCTAACAATCTTACTAAAATCTGAAGGTAATCTTTCAATAATCTTTTCTTCAGTATATTAAATTGATAATGATTCTGAGCAAAGTTCTGGGATGAAAAAGCAGTTTTTCCCACACAGTCAATCGCAGTCATCTCAACCTGTTCGTAATGCTGCTGAAGAGCTGTTTGTAGCCTCTGTACTTCATAAATTGTTTGGCATCAGCTGTGATGAATCGCAGTTTAGGTCCATGGCAGCAGAGAGCTCTCCCCCTCTCCAGAAATTAATCGCAAAAGGAGCTCGCCACTTTCAAACATCCATCTTTCAAAAATATATCTCACACAGTCATTTTTATGATGCTGAATGACAGAAACGTGACATGGAAAAGTAAACCTATGCACACATTTAAAGGGGGTCACAACAGTCCACGTATGTAAATCCAGTACGTATATTCATACATACACAGAGCAAATGCTTTTCCAATTCTCTCCCTTCATGGTTTCTTACTCGTGATATTTAGCTTTCCTCCTTGATCAGTGGACGTAACCTAATAACATGAATGATGACAATAACCTGAATCGTGTGATTCAGGATAATAAAAGTAATATTTGTGCACATGAACATGTATATATAGTGTACAATGCTGTAATGATCGTGGCAGCTTCTTAGACTGAAGTGGAGTGCATTAGCTGAGATGAATTTAAATGACAGCTAATGGGGAAGTAGAGCCCATACTTCCTTCCTCATCATGAGCTGAGATTGTAATAGACACTCAAACTGCACCAGAAGTGACTATTGTTGTGTAAATATGGGCTGGATCAAATCCAGCCTCCTCTCAACTCCACTTCATAGAGGTGGATGGGTGTTTACTATCAAGAGAGGGCTTTAGTGTGCTAGCTTCCAGAGGAATAATTCAATCATGGCTTATTGGCATGACTGTTGACAGCAGAACAATGCTGGCAGCATAGACAATGATGGGGAATCTGTTATCTGCTTTTCTTTCTCTTTGTCCATTAGGTACTTGTCTGTCTGTCTCCCAGTAATTTTCTAGCTCTTTCTAGCTGCCTTCCTGTCTTTTTTATTGCAGTCTAAAGGGTATATTTTGTGTCTGTCCTGCCACACACTTGTGTCTGTCTGTCTGTGCATCCTGTTCTGCTCCCATCTTCCTCGCCCCGCTTCTGAACCAAGTAATAACCAGCTATAATAAGCTTGTCTGTCTGGTCTCTAACCAGTACATTCATAACGCTCTCAGCCTGCAAATTGAAAAGAAGGTTTAGTAATTGGATTTGCCATTTGGACAGAATTATAAGCAAATACTATTGCACATAATGTATGCAGTGTATAGCTGCACATGGTTATTGTGGAAGACGTGCAATGAATAAGCCCACATTTCCAGTTTTAGCAGCTTGATGCAATATTTAGCTTGAAGTTCATAGCTGTCTCTGTTTGTCTGTCTATCTATTGGCACCAATATAGTAACCCTTATGTTGTCTTAAATTGGTCATTTTTTCTTTTGGGTTTTTAATTGCCAAGCTGAGTTTAATTGTAGCATGATATTTATAGAATAGATATCACTAAGCCTATAACTGTAAGCATAAATTCAGGATGCAGTAACTACTGGTTTGTAAATTACTGCAAATGTATTAAAAAAAGTTATTTTGAAAAGATAAATGTTAAATAATAGCAGTAAGGTTTTACACATCAACATAACATCAAATCATCTGGTCCCCAGCAACCTCAGAATAACTGCAAAACAGGACATATTACACCATGTCATTATTTATTTAACAAATATTAAGACAATGATTGAGGAGCAGTGTGTGAAAGACTAAGTATACCCTCACTATGTCCATAGGAATTAAGAGGAGCAGCCAAGTGAGGCTAATCAGATGCATTTGACTACCAAGTGTGAGCACCTCTATAAAGCAGAGGCTGTGGCAGCTTATAGATGAATCTAAATGTGTTGCAAAAATGTAAACTTGTATTTTGACATTTCCAGAGCATTCGGGGTTGTGTGAACATAATGCCAAAAAGGAAAGTCATCAGCAATGCTGAATGCTCCGCATCAGCCTGAAAAGGGTTACAAGACCATTTCCAAAACATATTAAATCCATCATCCAACTACGAGAAAGCTTATTCACAAGTGGAAAATGTTGAAGGCAGTTTTCCCAGGAGTGGAGGTCCAGGCAAATTCACCCCAAGGTCAGGTCGTTCAATGTTCAGAAAAACCGCAAAACACCCCTCAGACTCTGCAGGCATCAGTTAGCGTGTTAAATGTTAAAGTTAGAGACAGAATGGACAGAAAAGGAGTGAGTTGTTTTGAAGGGCTGCCAGGAGAAAGCCTCTTCTCTCTGAAAAGAACATTGCAGCACAGCTTAGATGGCCAGTGTGCATCTGAACAGACCACAAGACGTCTGGAACAATGTTCAGACAAGACAAGTGTCAAACACAGCATGTCAACATAAACATCTCACACCAGCTGTAAAACAGGGCGACAGAGAAGTTAAGCTTTGGCCCTTTTTTGCAATCACAGAAACTGGTCACTTTGCAGTCATTGAGTCAGCCATGAACTCCTGTGTATCAAGGTCATACTAAAGTATAAACACTCTATACTAAAGTGTTGCTGCCTGTCTGACAATTAAAGCTTGGCTGAAACTGGGTCACACACCAGGACACAAGCGCAGCAGCAAATCTACAACAGAATGAAAAAAGAAAAGAGGTGACAAGTCAAAGTCGAGTATTCAGCTTCACTGAAATGCTCTAGTGGGACCTTAAAAGAGCTGTGCAAGAACCATTGCCTACAAATCTTAATGAACTGAAGCAACGTTGTAAAGAAGAGTGAGACAAACTTGCTCCACAACAATGTGAGAAAGTCAGACAGAAAACAATTCAGTTGAGTTACGCCTGCTGACCGTGGCTCTACAGAATTATGGAGTTTACTTCCGTTTACACACTGCTTCTACATTTGGACTTTTTGTTAAATAAATAATAGCATTTTGCTGTTCATCTGTGGTTGTACTCACCTTTCTTGTAAGACCTGCTTAGAGTTTTTTAATGTCCTGATACATAAAACTTGAAAAGAGGTGTACTTTCTTTTTACCATGACTATATATAATTATTGTACTTTTTATGGGTTAAAATTCAGCAGTCTCCTCTATCCTGCCTCTTTTTCATCCTTTTAATATTGTTTCTCTTCTCTCATTTTTCACTCTGTTTTTCTGCTAACTGCTTTTCTTGAATCTCTCTGAAATGAATAATGCCTGGTAGCAGCCTGTGGACGTGCAGCGTGTGATATGATATGACTGAATGAGCAGGCACCAGAGAATATATGCTCCAACCTCCTAGACTGCAAATATATATATATATTCAATGTTTGTCTGCCTCTCCATTTTTCTCACTCAGACTCCGCCATTGTCAATGGAGTGTACTGGTCTGAGGCCTTGAACAAAGTGTTTGTGGATAACTTTGAGAGAGACCCATCACTCATATGGCAGTACTTTGGCAGTGCCAAAGGCTTTTTCAGGCAGTACCCAGGTAAGTGTGTGTTTGTTGTAAGGATGGATGTGATCTGGGGATGACTGTCTGTGTTTTTGTAATTAAGTAGTCGTCTTTATGAAGCAGAAATGGGAATGTTCAGTAACTGAGAGCAGGAGAATGGAGGTTAGCAATGAGCTAGAGGGGAGCAGAAATGCAGAACAGTGGAAGTTTGCCGAGATTAGACTCTGTGTAAAGAAAATAAGAAAAAAATATAAAAACATTTGACACAGGTGAGGTGGCGTAAATATTTTTATAGGAGAAGCATTATCAAAAAGGGGGATAGATGTTATATTTAGCATTGAATATGATGAAATCCACAGAAAGTGTTTTACTTTTCTGTTCTTAACTTTTTACTTTTTTAACTGTAAATTTAAAAAAAGAAAATTTTAAATGTTCAGTGTTACCTGTTGAATTTTACGCGGTTATCATACCTCAGCTGTCCGCTGAAAGCATCTGACCTCAGTTCCCCCAAAGTCATTACTGCATTAATCAATTCTATGCTTAAATAACCCATCAAATCATATTTTCTGTCAACTGGAAAAAAGCCCAAAACAAAACATGAAAATACCCTGCAGTGTGTTCTGTGGAGTGTTTTTAGTCAGAACAGTCACTCTGCACTAAGGTGCTAAAGGGACTGCCAATTGTGCAACATAAGTTAAAAAAAAAGATGTTTTAACCTCCTAGGACCTGCGTCCACATACGTGGACATCACATTTTGAGTTATTTGAGTTATTTAGACCAAAATACTCAATTTTGCTCTACATGGGCCTGATATCCACTTACGAGGACATTATACTGCTGCTGTTCTATCGATATTTTAAACGAATATCCTCATAAGTGGCTCTGATTTTTCTCAGAAACAAAAACTAGATAAAAACATTTTTTTTTTTTAGTAATTCTTCGTTTTTACATTCATCAGGTCCCAATCAGCCCAAATATCAAAGAGAAATGAAAAATGCATGCCGGTTCGGGTCTTAGGAGGTTAATATAAAATAATTTCTACATAGCAGGATACTGTGAGGGCAAATGTATTTTTAAAGCAACGATACATTCAACTGTGATAGAGAAAGAGTATGTTTTGGTACAAAATCCCAAAGGTTGCTTAAAGAAATGACTTCTTGGCCCACCTTTTTTTTATCACTTAGCTTAGATAGGTAACTTTTCTTAGTACTCCAGTACTTTAGCATCTCTTTGTGCATCTATTTGATTTGTGGCATTCTTAAAGGAATCAAATGGAAGCCAGATGAGCATGGAGTTATTGCTTTTGACTGTCGAAACCGGAAATGGTACATCCAGGCTGCCACCTCTCCAAAGGACGTGGTGATCCTGGTGGATGTAAGTGGCAGCATGAAAGGCCTGAGACTGACTATCGCCAGGCAGACGGTTTCCTCCATACTGGACACTCTTGGAGATGACGATTTTTTTAACATCATCGCTGTAAGTCTGCACAGTCGAGAACATTGTTAGACTCGGATAGGTGCGCAAATGTATTCACAAAAACAAACAAAAAAACCCCAGAGACCCACATCTTTCCTTCTCAGATCAGAGGAAATGCTGGAACGAATCAGCTTTCTCTGCTGTCATGCTCACAACCAATTAACAGTCAGCTGAATGGAGATTTAAAATGCAAAAGAGGCAGTTGTGATTGGATCCAGCCTCAGGCACCTAAAATATTGTTATCGTATTTCAGCGTGATGCAACTCTGCAAGTGTGTGTATGACCGTGCGTGTGTGTCTGATGTGATTTCACATCAAAACATTTCCACAGTCACTTTCAGTCGCTTTCCTCACTGAGCAAAGTTTTCATTATCATTTAATATCCTAATCATGTTGAAAACTCTTCTTTTGAAAAATAGAGAAAAAGAGGATTTGACAATCAGGCAGAAACACATTGTTTCCCCAGACTCTCTCTAAAAGGATATGTCATTTTGACTTATGTGTTTCCTCTTTTTGTTTGTTATTTATTACTGTGTCACTTTTACGGTGTTGCACACATTCTAAAATGGAAATAGTATTATTTTGTCTAAAGTATTTGCAGAGGTGGAACAAATTATGTGTATGCTCATGCAGCGAGATTTGGATATGTGGGGCAAAATGTCTACACATCCAAAGAAGTAAAACTAAAAGAAACATATTCACACACACACATATGCACATAAACTGAAAAGGGCAAAGTTACTTGCTTTGGAAGAATGCACTATCACTGCCTTTCTTAGTCTAATTTGAGCTGTTTTTAAGGCATTGAATGGTAGGCAGGTATCATAAGGGTTATTCTGTGCAGTGTAATGTGCAGTTTTACCCAGATGAGTAGTTTTTAGCATCTTCACACTGCTTTTTTCATGGTAGATTAAACAGCTCTTTTTGAATGCTGGGTTCAAAGTAATGAACATTAATACTTTGTACCTGTGTAATTCTCCAGTACAATGAGGAATTGCACTACGTGGAACCGTGCCTGAATGGAACTCTGGTCCAAGCAGATGTCACCAATAAAGATGTAAGTATCTCCTAATGTTACAGACACATTCAGGTCCGAGTCCATAATTACACCAGCCTGGTTTGAGGATTTAAGTGTAACGCTTTCTAAATAGACTGAGACTTTTATTATTTTTCTTTAGGGCCAAAACAACTATTCCAGTCATTTCTTAGTTCAGCTGCTGGAAGTTACTCTTATAATTTGCTCAGTGCAATTTTAGAGTCAAGAGGACTTTAGTCTTGAGGTGACGTTTGTGTGTCCTAACGATAGGAAATATTCTAATATTCTATAATCCGAGCGAGAGATGGTAGCAATAGGAATTATCAATATCACTTATCTGTTTGATTCCTTATTGAGCTCTTATCGATTCTCATTCTCATTCTTATTGCTCCGCTTTGAGAGTCACCACCATCTCTAACCAGCATTTTACAGACATTACATTCATGCAAATGAATTGTATACTGTGTGCTCTAACGTTTGTGTATTGTGGAGAGAGCTTTCCCTTCTTTATTGTGATCGGTGTTGGGGTACTTACTCAAAAAAAGTAATGTATTACTAATACCATCATATTATTTAGGTATGAACAAAAAGCCGACAACACAAAACAAAGATGCCAACCAGCACACATACTTTAAAATGATTCTAATGTAGAACCATGAAAAGGTCGAAACTGAGGCTCATCAGTTTATTACCTGTTGAAGTTCAGGGTCGGCTGCTGGGAAGGCGTCTGTATTCACTCAGCTTTAGTGCCTCTCTGGGTTCTTGGCTAGCTTAGTGTTAGCATGCTAGCTGTGGGTGCAAGTGCTTGCAAAGAGCTAAGTTATGTTAGCAGTATATTGCAGTTGTTTCTGTCCTGGATGCAGCTTGCAAACTAGAGCAGGGCGACATGGCCAAAAATATTTATCACGATATATATTTGAAAATTTGCGATAACGATATAACTGACAATATAATTGATGCGAGACAAAATACAACTCCACAACATTACTAGCGCAAAAAGACAACCTTCCATTTATTTTCACGTAAACAAGAAGCTGGTTTTTATGTACATTAAAGCTTTATAAAAATGTAACAGTGCAAATGCAAATTCCTTGCTGAAAGTTTAACCAAAAGGCATTTCCAGTAGAAATGGGCTGACATATCCTGAGCATAACCATGTATAATATCCACTGAAGTTAAAAAGAGGTGCTTTGCAACATTAAACTGCAGTGTGCAGTACGTATTTTTCGGACCATAAGGTGCACGGGATTATAAGGCACATTAAGCGAAACAAAGCAGTCAGATAAATCAAACTTTATTAAACTCATTCTTCTTGCTTCCTCCACTTCTGTACCATTGATTCATTAATGTTGAATCCTCTGGCAGCTGCTCTATTCCCATGTTGCTGCAGTATATTAATGACTAACCTCGTATTGTGGATGGATTATCTCAGTTGTTCTCCTGACTGAAGTTTGGTCCGTTTACAGCATCCTGCCATGTGATTGCATTTGTCTCTAACCATGAAGAACCTTCACGTTAACTTTTATAAGTGGAAAAGTGTTAGTGTTCGTCCTCCAGCTTCACTGTTTATGTTATGCTAACATAGCTGTGTCGCTAGCGATCACGTAGCACATCATTATATACCAGCTAGCCCAACTTCAGTAACCCTACAAACGTCACTGCTGTTTAGTTTCCTGTCTTCATTTATGTTGGAAGTGATAGCAGAGCTGTACGTTTGATTTTTTTCAGAAATCTCTCCGTCAGAACATGCTATATCATGCTTAGGTAACTAGCGAAACTAGCGAGCTAACTTCCGCTAGCTTCCTGCTAACTTCTAACTCCGTTAAATGTAATAACTTTTGTTTTCATGGATGCCTGGAAGTTAAACTTTATAGTTACACCTGGATAAGCAGCAATGCTGATCGTTTTATTAAAGATGAAAGAATTTAGACAGTTTTTAACTCTCAGTGATGCTGCAGTGTTGTTTGACCTGAAGATACGGAGTTTAGGACCCAGATTACTCCCAGATTTAAGAGCATCTTAGTCCGACAAATACGACAATAACAACGGCCGCTTGCATGTTCTGCAAAAAAATGTGCTTTGTTGTGTATCTGACGGACAAACACCAAACCAGTTCCACATCACTGAAGTTGCATCATTTTTACAAACCAATTCTGGTTCATCTGTTTCACTCAACAATCGGCCATGTGCGTATGAAAACAAAGGCATTGCGCATGCGCGTTTTACTCCCATTCTATCGCGATATTTCATTTTCCTATCGTTGCCTAACATTATACCGGTATTACCGTGAACGGTATAATATGGCCCAGCCCTATTGCAAACCAATTTGCTCTTGTTCTTTTGTGCAAAAAAATAAAAGTAATGTCCATATCCATGTTATTAGTCCTTTATTTATCCAGGTTTAAAATCTCATTGAGATTAAAAATCTCATTTCCAAGAGAGACCTGGCATCATGGCAACAAAAGTAAAATGTTGTAGACTGCACCACTGCTTTCCTCCTCTAGAACACAAACGGACAGCTGATTGTAGCACAAGTGCAAGTGGAACTGATAGGCAGGCAGACTAACAATTCCAAGGATTTTAAATACTGAAATAATAAAATTACTTAGAAGAACCATTTCTCGATTCCCAGTCGTAGCAAAAAGGAGCGTGTTCATGTTAGGAGAGGTCCAACAATGGACCTCTGAGAAAATTCACATGCAAGTTTTCCTTATTCAGATTCATAATTACAAAGTTACCTGAAATGGTCTCTGTCTTATAAATATGCTCTGAACTTCAGCACAGCTAGAATATGAGAACTGCACTCTAACTGTAAATTTAACATAAACTTACAATGACCATGGGCTTGCTTAAAGCTATGTATGTGATGTGCTAATCAGATTGGTGTAGTGAGACTAGCGCGAAGGAGTCCGGTGCTAGAGAAGTACAGTGTTTATTCATTGGAGTGCATTATGTTTGCATAATAATGTCAACATGGTGCAGTTCCTGCTATTATTGAGGCATGATTCCCCTCGTCATCTCTGAGACTCTGATTTATGCAGCATAGACTGCATCAAAAATCTGGTCTCCCCTAAAACCGTTAAAGGTTCGTTTCAAAAATTCAGTTGACTTCTATTCTTACATTCTCAAAGTCTTTTGACACAGCTGTTTTCTAGCAAATACACTGACTGCCTTCCATGCACTACATGAAAGTAGTGGGTTTGTTTAAGTTAGTTTCTGTTTACTTTGTAGTGAGTGTACACTTATGCATATGGATTAGCACTGTGTGTTTAATTTCAGAATGTAGTTTACTGTTGCCTGAGTCAGCCAGCTGAGAGGGGAAGGCAGTCTGCAGCAGTAGATAAGGCTAATGTCTTCTGTTTCAGCTGAGGGCAAGAAGTAGTCGTCACTCTGGAGATTTAAACATTCTGATCTGACGTTCGAAAATATGTTTTTTCACGCCCAACGTGAAATGTTGGGGCAAAAACCCACATTAAGTTTTCATGTGACACACATGAATATGACTACATTAATAGTATTTATTTGTCCATATGCATGTCAACGGGTGTGTAAATATGTGGAGGTCATTCATGTCTTGTTGTCATTCACATGTGCAGTAGTTTTACTCTAAAGAGATATTTTAAAGAGATGATCTCTAACGTCATCTCTTTTGGACTTTGTACAAATAGAAACATGTTTGACTTACGCTGGAATCTGAAGCACTGATTGTTTGCTATCTGAAACAGACTGAACTTAGGATTTAAATGACTCTTGTGAGCAGAAATCTTTTTTTCTTGTGTTTAGTAAGAGAAAACTTTCAAACTATTGCTTTGAGCAGCGCCTGTTGATTTATTTCTGAAACAGACCCGTTTGACTCGCTTCTTCAAGCATTGCTCTTCGTTGTTCAACAACGGCCCTTTTTTGTGCAGGTATCGGATTTGCATCTGTCCTCACGTTGATTTAAATAACTTATCATAGCAATCAAAAGCTTTGGCTTAGCAAGCTGCAAAATTGAGATATTTTGGTTAATCATTAAAATGTCCTTGTACCCTGGCTTCTTTCATTTCACTGATACGATCGCTTTTAAGAATCAAAGGTGTCTGAAGGATTGAAGAAGTTTGATGTGCAATGCACATTTCTGAGCCTTTTGGTGCAGACAAAAGGTTGGGAACATTAAGCATTGCATTCACACTGACACACACATTTTCAATCTGCCACTTTAGTACACTGCTGTGCCAGGAATTGAACATGGCCCGCTGTGCTGAGAAAAATCACTTCAATCTTAGCTCACAAGCACACTTGCAAGCAATAGGTAAAGTTTGCTATGCTCCAGGGTACAGCCTTTTTTATCCACATCCATGGATAGCTTATCTTTTTGCCGATTGAAACAGCAGAAGTTGGTTTTGTATACACATTTATCTGTACATTGCACTTGCATTATATGTGTGTGTGTGGGTGTGTGTGCTTGCTCCCAAGAGGGCAAAGCTCTGAAATGGCCTTATGTTTCTTATGACCCCCCCACTGTGTACCAAGAGACTTTGGTCCTCCCATGAGTAAGGAACAAAAGACAGGAAAAGATGACGATAGTGGTAGAAAAAAGGGAGCAGGGGGTGTAGGTTTAGTCTGTTTCTAAATCATGAAACCTGGTTGCATTCATGGCTTATCATGCCTCAATTACCAGTGGCAAAACTGATATATGTAAATGGGTCAGGATGGAGAATTGGTTTTATAAAGTTGCTGGATTTAGCAAATCTCAGTAGGAAGTGTTCAAAATGGCAATTACAGGATCTAAATATCTATAAATAGATTATACTGGATAATGGGGACTGTGTGTGTGTGTGTGTGTGTGTGTGTGTGTGTGTGTGTGTGTGTGTGTGCATACGCCATGTATTTGTTACCCCAAGGCTGTTACAAGTAATGAGATGTGTACATGAGACCTGTTCAGTTGCTGAAAACATTAAACTCACCATGAATTGCTGGAGAAATAATGTATCCTTTGTAACGCAATCATGCCTGTGAGCAGATGCGCACACACACACAAACGCATGTATACGCACATACCCGGTGCAATAAATGACGTTGAGCTAAAAGCAAGAGAAGGGAAACTGGTCATTATGGTTTTTTCAGTCAGTATGTGAGATTTCACTTCAGTATAAGGGGGGAGTTTGCCAGATAAACTGGCTCAGGACTGAATTGAAGAGCCCATTAGACCATTGATGCAAACTCTTCACACATAAATGATGGCAAACCAAATTCAGTAAAATATTTTCTAGGATAGGAACAGTGAAAAGTAATAACTCTGCATCTTGTTCCCCTGCTTTTGTAGCTATCTCTTGCCTCTGCCTTTGTTTTTTCTTCATAAAGACCTATAATTCTGTCTCCTTTTGTGGTTTTGTCACTTTAGTTCTCTGCTTTTTTCAGCGAGATTGTAATGTTCTCAAAACCTTTTCCCCAGCATTTCCGGGAACACCTCGACAAGCTGTTTGCTCAAGGCATCGGGATGTTGGATATAGCTCTGACTGAGGCTTTCAATCTCCTCAGTGACGTAAGTAACGCACTCATGCACGATCGCGGTCATACACGCACACAGACGCACTCTTCAAACACGCATACACATCAGTTTTATGCATAAAATTAATTAGGGTTGTAATTAATAGCTAAATCAATTGATTCATGCAAAATCCAAGTAAACAAGGCACTCGATGACTCAGGTTACTGATCTGACATTTCCTAATTATGGACATGTAATTAATCAAACAGTCATCCGGACAAAGACAAAGACACACAATCTAAATATCCGTATTTCAACAGCATGTATCTTTTAAAGTGTACCCTGACATGCTGCATAGTGATGCCTCGCTGTAATTTTATCTCACAGTAGCCCTTCTACCTTGCGTTCATGCATGCGTATTGAAGGCATGCTATTATAATTCCATTAACTCACTGTTACAACACAGTTAGCGTCCATGGAGAGTCTTGTGATGATACATTATAAGCTCTAATGGGAAGGAAGTGGAAGAACTGTGTGTTAATGAATGAACTGGTTACATTTACATTTGACTGGATGAGAGCTTTTTGTTCTTTGATCATCACGTAGTAACCCTCTGTTTTTCTCCTTCTTTGTCTTTCTCTGTCTGTCTGTCTCCCGATGTCTAGTTCAACGAGACTGGGAGGGGCAGTGAGTGTAGCCAGGCTATTATGTTGGTGACAGATGGGGCAGTGGATACATACGATGCCATCTTTGCCAAGTATAACTGGCCAGAGAGGAAGGTAGTGTATCAGAACACACAAGCACACACATCATATTATTCTGCAAATATGTTCCAAGACAGTCGGGGCAACTCATCTCAGTTTCCCATTATACTTTGGTCACAACGTCATGAGCATGTAACCATGTATACCAGTGTTTGATGAGAAGTGGAGAGAGGTGGGCTAATCCCTCATGTGGCTATGAATGACTTCTTAAACGCACTGTTGAGAAGAGCACAAGTCTTTCTGACCCAACGTTAAAAGGAACCCCTGAGATCTAATGTGCTTTCAAGTGCACTGTACTGCCAGACATATTTACTCGTCTGCCTTCACATCCATATGAACTTGACTGACATCCCATTCTTAATCCACACGGTTAAATATGATATATTATCCCATAACAGCTTCAGCTACAACAGCTTCAACTATTCTAGGAAGGTTTTCCGCAAGATTTCCTCGAGAATTTTTGAGGTTTGCACTCAATTCATCCTAAAGATGTCAGGACTCTTCTGCAGGCCAAGTTCTCATACACCAAACTCACAAATTGTTCCCACAAAGTTAGGAGCATGAAATTGTTCAAAATGTTTTGGTATGCTGAAGCACTAAGATTTACTCTGAGAGGCTGAACTCCGCATCATAATCCCGCCTCTGCCAAACGTTACACTTGGCTCAATGAGGTCAGACAAGGACCGTCTCTCTGTAAGTGTGATTCGTCACTCCGCACAACATCTAATTTGACGTTTGGAGGTCTGTAGTGATCGACTCTTTAGAAAGTGTCCGACCTCTGCACACTATGCACGCCAGCAGTTCACATGGTCCAACACTTCATGGCTGAGTTGCTGTTGTTCCCTATCGTTTCCACTTTGTTATAATACCACTAACAGCTGATTGTGTAATATTTAGTGTAGAGGACATTTCACAACAGGTGACATCCTATCACGGTACCACCCTGGAATTCACTGAACTCCTGAGAGCGACTTTCACAAATATTTGTAGAAGCAGTCTGGATGCCTGCTTGATCTTATTTATCTGCAGCAATGGAAGTGACTGGAACCCCTGAATTCAGTCATTTAGATGGGTGAGTGAATTGGCAATGTAGTGTACATAAATCAACAGAAAGAATGAGAAGAGCACTGTTCTACAGGGTTGGGGCAATGACTTCTAGTTATGCCAAATTATTTTGGAGATTATGTATGGGGATTTCAGGAGCAGGAATCCTCCGAACCCGCTCCTTCCGGTTGTCATCTACAGAGGTTCCCCCAGTTCTGCAAGCTGTTCATTCTCGTTTACGTGCCCACCCTCCCTCCTTGTTCTCAGTTTTCTAACTTCTTCATTTCTATGTAGCACACGGGGATCTGCCAGGCCTGGGCGCCGTCGCCAGTCCCCTTCGAGGCCTTTCCCACACCGCAGCTCAATTCATGTCAAAGCATTTACCTACTAAAGCACTGTCAAACCTAAAATGAGGACGTGGGCCCAGCTAGTAAATAACTAGATTAGAAATACAGTTGCTTGAGAAATGTTCAGTGTCTTGGTAAATCTGTCTAAAAAGACCACTAAGATCACAGTTTTTCTGTGTGGTTTTCTGTTTGTGCAGTAAATCTTTTTGACAAGCAGAGGGCATTGAGTGGATCCAGTGTGGGATCTTTTTGAAGTAACGGCCCCGTTGAAAAAGACAACACACTTTTGCTGCTGTCCTGCAGTGTTGCTGTGGTGCTTTCTGATCTGTCACGAAATGCAACCGAAGGGCAGAAAAGATGGAGGAGGAGACAAAAAAGGGTTATTCTAAGGTCTTTTCTCTCTAAAGGAAAACGTTTGAAGCTTAACGGGTCAATGATAGAAGTATCGAATGCAATAGTACATATTCACTGTTATCACACACTGTATACAGTACACATACTGTAAAAGTGAATATGACTTCAAAGGACACAAACAGTTCCTTTACCTCAGGTAAATCCTAAATGCTTTGAGGTTGAGAGGAGAGGCCTTTGACATTAGGCAGTTAAGACATATTTTTAGTCATTTTTAACACTGACTCTGAGTAGATGTTTCTGTGTATCATTATGGATGCCTTTTAGTTACTATTAGTGCCACACTTGCACATTGTGTTTCTGCATGTCTGGTACAGTCTGTATTAAAACTGCCGAAAGCTCTCCCCCCCCCGACAGCTCAAGGCTGAACATCAGTGAGCAGAGGGGACAAGGCTGCTAGATAGTTCCATTTAGAAGAAGCCCCACTGATAATAGAAGTCTTCAGTCTCTGTCACTCTCCTCAGTCTGTCCCCCCCCACCCCCAATCTCCCACCTCCACCCACCACTGCTGTTTTTTTAATGGATTCCTTCCAACCCATCTTAGAGCTTCACCACTGTTGAGAATCGCACCAACTATACAAACAGGCTTTGGCAAGTGTGAATGCTAAAAACATGATAAATGTCTGTATTCAGACAGCATGTGTTACACAAAAAGATCATAAAGGGTTGATTACCATAAGAAAAAAACAGCCGTGATAAAAAGTCTAAAACATTTCTTCCTGTTACAGCAGCGATTATTTTCAAAGTGATTTTCTCTTAATGTTCAAACGTTAGCTTATTTTTCCTTCACATTTTTGAAGCAAAACTTACTAAAGACTTACTAAAACCAGCATCACACAAATATTCACATAACCACACCTGTAGGATGAGCGTAACCATACAAAACACCGACATGCTCTTTACATACCCTCTCATACACATGCTTATCCACTCTCCTAGCAAATCAAATCTTTTAAACACAATGCAGCACTTCCTGTGACCATACAGGACTGTGAGATGGAAATCTCAGCGTTGTTTGAAGTGCCTTTCAAAAAATGAGGGAAAAAGCCGACGGCATTGATTAGAACAATCACGAGTCCCTTGACTTAAAACACTGACAATTTTCTGTGTGTAGTGTTGCCAAACTCTATCTATTACCTGAGCCTGTAGCCTGCTGAGTTGTAAAATCCCCAGACAGCTAATTTGTGATCAAATTGTTTGGCAGGTGAACGGCCCTCGGGGACAGAAACCTGGGATGTGCCATCAGTGTATTATGTAAACTGAATACGGTGTTCCAAGCTGGAACAGATTAATGCCAGTTAAAGTTGAACACTGTGTACATGCGCTTAAAAAAAGAGTCGACTGCCCGACTGCACAAATTCCATTAATTTGTATTTGCTGATATTGCTCTAGGCTGATAGCACTATATTGCATCCAATGACGTATTGTAATCATTTCAAGATTCGTTTTTTTGTTGTTTTTGTTTTTAATTAGTGCGTCACAGTCTTGTATCCTTTGCTCTTATTTCCTTTTCAATATACTGAAAGGTCAGGCGCAGTGAATCAGATGATTTGTTATTAGGAGACTTCCACTGGATGCAAAGGGCTGCACTGAATGTGGGAGCTTGTAGTGTGGCCGTAGACATAGCTGTAGAAACTCCTCGAGAGGTGGAAACAAGGCATCCCTGCCTATTGAAAGATGCTGCGCAGAGAGCCACATGTATAAATGATATACACACTGATATGCTGTCCTACACACAACAATGACCGTGCTAGCTTTTGAGTTGTCTTTGTGCACTGCCTATACCCTATCTGTCACCACCGTTTGGCAGTGCATCACAAGGCAACATCACCCTGCATTTGCCAACATTGTGCCTCGTTTTCCTAGGCGGTTGAGCATAACTGCCTGGAGAGTGGAGATTACTCAGCACTACAGCCTAGAAAGGACAATCCTTAGGCTCTCTCGTGACCTAGACTGGTGATACCATGAGTACTCATGTGTCAGTCTCAGTGTGTCTCAGCCTCACAATTTGAATTGTGAGACGCACTCATTGCAAGTTGAAAACTAATACTAGACCGGAAAAACGAATTCCTTGGAGAAGCCTGTGAATCAATATGTAAGACTTGCTGATGAAGCTTGTTAGATCCTGTATCTGAATTAAAATAGAAGAGCAGTGCCCACACAGACTGCAAACAGAAAAGCTTCTTTGACCAAATATCTTCTGCTCAGACACATGTAGGCTTACTGAATAGTGGCCGTATACAAACCATTTCTGTTTGCATGTCTGTCTTTGTTGCAAATTTGGATTCAGGTTAAATCATCGAGTTGATCTATATGTAAAATTGGCCCGTTTTTTTCAAAGTAGCACTTTGGCAGGTCTTAGACTTGGTTAAGTACTGAACAGAAACATCAAACCCCTTTGCTTGCTTTACTTACTCTTTCAAAAAATGTGTGAATGTTCTGGAGGACAGAATCAGTCATTAAGTTAAATGCTAAATATGTAAAATATTCATACATGTACTAACTGAAATTACGTCCATATCACTGTCTATGCACACTGTATGTGTGTGCATGAATTTGCAGTATTTATATCCTGATGTGTCTGTTCTTTCGTGCATGTGCATTTTTTTCCTTGCATGTAAACTTTGTGCACTCAACTATCTTAAAGATTGCATGTCTTGGCTCAAGTTCTACAGTTTCTTCTTCTACCTCAGTTTTACCGTACTCAGCTGTAAACCTCGTCCATATTTAATAACCAGTCTGTTGCGGTTTGGCTTTCAGTGAAGTGAAACACATAATCACACAAAGAAAAGCTTACATGACACGTCTTTATCAAAGTCTTACATGGCGTTGTTCTGATTACAACAGCTGTGTTGTGTTTTCCTAACACTTTGGTAGTGTCAGTCAAATGGCTGAAGTTTGATGAATAGAGGATTATTGTGGTCTAGATAATGAGCGGTGAATGAAACAACTATGCTTATTCAGTGAAACATATTACCGTTATCAACAGACTGACATTATCTGGAAAAAAAACTATTTAGAACTGTCCATGGTCAAGGTGGTAAATTTACGTATAAATTTTAAAGACTTTTTTAGTTAAAAACAATGTAATAGAGAATGCAGTGCATACATATTCCAGGAAAAGTCAATTGCATCTATACATAAATGATATTTTTGCATAAATTTTTGCAATTTTCAGACTTTCTGAGTTCCAAAATTGTATCAAATACATGTTTAAAACTCTGAGAGGTCTACGCACTCATGTGCATTCATATGCAGTACACACAGTACATGTACACACACAAACAGAAACATGCTGTCGGGGTTAAGGGAGTCAGTGGAAAATGCATATGCAATAGGCACAGCAGCTGCGCCCCCAGAGGCTTGCATCTGGTCCAATCTGGCAACAAATCTCTTTACACTCTCATACATGCACCTGCCAAATTCACCTGCTGCTGGAGCCAATGAGCCAGGGAAAAAATGGGTTTGGCACATAAGAGTAAAGAAGATTCTCCGTACTGAAGCACATAAAGCACATAAAGCTTTTTCAAATTAAAATTTGCGTTTTATCTTTTGTAATCACTGTAATTGCAGATTTTCAAAACACTCGCCTGCATTTGCTCATCCTTGATTTTTCGGTTCTTGAATAAAAAAAATAGCTGGAACTGAACATTTAAATTTAAAGGTAACACAATAAACTTTCAGGAAGCAATCATCAACTAGGAGACTTGGTAATCACTAAATGAGAAAGAATGAGTCTTTTGCCAGACGTTGACAGTGTTATCTTCTGAATGGTACCATGGCGGCCCCTATCAAATATGATTAAAATGAATGATGGGAGCTATCTGCTTTTCTTTCCCCAGGTCCGTATATTTCCTTACCTGATTGGTCGAGAATCAGCCTTCGCAGAAAATCTAAAATGGATGGCGTGTGCTAACAAAGGTGGGCTCTTCAAAGACGCTACTTTCTCTCTCCCTGTAATCTGTTTTGGTGGGGTAAAGTTGCAGCGTGTCACTGTCAGCTGGAGGAAAAGTATTACATTATGCAGCTCAGGATTTGTTTGGAGTTTTTGGCACATGTGTCTGTGTGCATACATACACTAGCATAGATGAGTTTGTCGGCGCTCATCAGCATAAGCAGGTGTATGCGACAGGAGGCAACGGGTTCCAGTTGCACAGGCCAGATGTGTCATATTACTTCTTCTTTGAGCTTAAAGTCCAAATGAATCATAGTGATGCGCCACTTTCGAGCAGCTTTCTGTGTGGTCATGGTTGTCTTAATGCGTAGAGCACTTTCCTCCAGGATCTATATTTAGCTGGGAGGTGGCTGACAGAGACAGTCTGGCTCCATTTCCTCAGGCTCCAGCAGATAAGACAGGCAAGTCACAGGTCACACAAAGGGTGTTAAGTGTGTGTGTGTGTGTGTGTGTGTGTGTGTGTGTGTGTGTGTGTGTGTGTGTGTGTGTGTGTGTGTGTGATACAAGAACATCCACAGTGTTGCTTGGACGTGATATCAGAGAACCCATCCAGTGTCTTTGAGGATATTAGACGTCTGTGAGTATTCTTGTTTGGCTGTGCGCTTGTATGCGCTCGTGTGCGCATGCACCAGGGAATGCACATGTTGCCCTAAGGCTGTTGCAAGCAATGTGATGTACACATGAGACCTGTTTGGTTGCTGAAAACATTGTGTTTGTTTAGACTTGTGTATGTGTGTAATTCTATAGTACAGATGTTAATGTGTGTGACTGATGATGATTCAGGGGGATGACTGTGACTTTCTCTCCATCCCGGAAATGATGCAGAACAGTCTTCTGTCAAAAACTCTGCGTGGCCCAGAATATTAGCAGGACTGGAAATGCTATGAGTGTCACAGTGCAAGTAAAGCTACTTTTGGCTGCTTCCTTATTCACGAGGAGTCGCCAGAGCGGGTGGCGCCGCATGTTTGATTTGGCAGATTTTTATGCTGGATGGCTCTGATGTAACCCCAGAGGAATTTGTTTGGGATAGAAGTGGTGCAAGTATCAGTAAAATAATGTTACATGTTTTCACTAACTCTCAGCATTTACCGTATATTTACTATCCATCCATTCGCTTCCGCTTATCCTTTTCAGGGTCGCAGGGGGCGCTGGAGCCTATCCCAGCTAGGGCAAGAGGTACACCCTGGACAGGGTGCCAGTCTGTCGCAGGGCCAACACACAGGGACAGACAACCAGTCGCACTCACATTTACACCTATGGTCAATTTAGATTGTTCGATTAACCTATCTCCACAAGCTGCATGTCTTTGGACTGTGGGAGGAAGCCGGAGTACCCGGGGAGAACCCACGTGAACACGGGGAGAACCCACGTGAACACGGGGAGAACATGCAAACTCCACTCAGAAAGACCCCGGCCTGATGGTGGAATTGAACTCAGGACCTTCTTGCTGTGAGGCGACAGTGCTAACCACCAGTTTGTTGCTTTGGACGGTCGATGTTATTCATTAAACTCGTCCCCTTTCGCTACCTCTACTCTTTGCATCTTCACATTTCCTTCGACCTCATTCACACATGTATTCTGTCTTTTTCCTACTGACTCTCCTTTCGTACCTGCATACCTCCGCCTCCTCTCTGGGGTTACTTCTATCTGCTCCATATTCTCACTACAAATCGCCGTGCTGTCTACAAGTAACTTTAGTGTCGTTTCAGATGTTCTTAGCAATTATTTGCCAAAATGTGTATCAAAGCTAATCAACACCCCTTTATAAATTGTTTATTACACGTGCAATTTAACATCTTAATTGTATTCAGATTTAAACGCTGCATCAGTACTTGCCTTGTTGCAACCAGTGCAGGAGTAGTTTTCCTCTAGTGTCTTTTGAGTATTCTTAAATGTGGTATATTTCTGCAGGTAATCAGTACTTTTTTAAAGGCCATTTTAACAGGAAGCAAGGCAACATTTCTAAGTATTCTTTAAGTCATCTAGATTATTTTACCGGCTGGGTTGATGCGCCACATCTATCACAGATCTGTGTATTGTGTCTAGACTTCAGGTCCTTTCTCCCTGTGGAGTCAAAGTTGTTGCCGGGAAAGATGACCCCAACATCTATTTCCTCCGACGAGCTCTCTCCTAATAAGCAAAAAACTTAGTTTTGTTGTAAAATACTTTTACAACTGTGCACCAAGAAAGCGCTTCCTTACACGATGATACATTTTTCACTTCCACCTCATCCATTATCAGGACACCTTACGGGATCTTATTTGCTACATATGACCCAGACCAAGGTCATGTAAAAATATATTGATGCCCTCAACCTGTCCACACCTTGCTGAGGCTGTATTGTTTGTACAACATGGGTACCATCCACTGAAAGTTGGGAGCCTTCATTTTTCTTCCCCTGGCACCTGGCCCTGATGGCTCAGCTCGAAGGACGCCCTCAGCCTTCGAGAGGGAGCAGTAATTCTCGACTCACTACTGTGATGAACGATGCAGTTAGACTAGACAGTGTCTTTGTGTGTGACATGCGTCTGTATGTGTGTGTTCTCATTGCACCGTCTGGTGGAATAATGGCTCCAAATCCCTCTGAGGATAAAAAAGACCTGCAAAGGTTCACTTCCAGGTCAAGTTCTGTTAATATACTGATTACAGCAGTTATGTGATATCAGCACTTTTTTTCAACAATAGATTTTATTTTTAGTTAATTATTCTATTTTGGGCTTTACTATAGATATAGTTTTAAGATTAGCTTATAATCAGTGGTGCATATTATCAGATATTTGGGCTGGGTTGATGCGCCACGTCTATCACAGATCTGTGTATTGTGTCTAGACTTCAGGTCCTTTCTCCCTGTGGAGTCAAAGTTGTTGCCGGGAAAGATGACCCCAACATCTGTTTCCTCCGACTATGATTTTCTACTTGAATGCCCAACGGTGATGGAGGCAGTTTGCTGTTTTTACAGCTGGGTGAAAATGTGGTGGGCTTTTTCTTTTCCCTTATTCATGGCGCCTCTGTCTCTGTCTGACTGCAATGCTGACTCTCTTCCTCTCGCTTTTTCTGAACCTCCTCCTGAGATAACAGTACATTTCCTCCTTCACATACACATTAGTATCATAACGATGGCATTGCCATTATGGGAGATGGAATCGCTTGTAGTTTAGCTGAGATATTTTTGGTCTTACATTTAGATACACATGCATATACATATACATTAAAACCCATGATGGTTGGGTCTTGCTTGAATAGTTTGCGGAGGATACTTTAAAAGTTAGTCATGCATTTAACCAAGTTTCCATCATGCAAACAGCAGGTCAGCAGCCCTGCATCCCAGATGTAGTTAGTCTGCATTGTTATTAAAATAGTAGCAATGGCTTGGAATATGTTGCTGGCTCCATAAAGCTAAAATGTTTTTTCAGGCATCTGATCTGCCCTCAAACAAGCTTAGAAACACAGAGCATGTGTTTTTGGGCAGTAGTGAGTTGGACTTCTGAGCCTGTGCTGCCTCATTGTTGGCAGGATCTAACTTAAATAATTAATCTACTTTAATTAAGAATGAACAATTCTTCATTTCTGTTTATCTTTCTCCTCCACTTTTTGCTCAACAGGGTATTTCACTCAGATTTCCACACTGGCAGATGTGCAAGAGAACGTGATGGAGTATCTCCATGTTCTCAGTCGTCCTAAGGTGATCGACCGGGAGCACGACACAGTTTGGACTGAGGCCTACATCGATAGCACTGTGAGTTGAATATGCCTTCGCTTGCTACATAACTCCAGTTCACGTGGTCCTTGATAGCCTCACATATCCACTGGGCTGTTGTAGGCTTAGAAAACTCCATAATGGGCTGAATTGTTGTATACATAAACCACAGGACCTTTTGTATAAGTTCATATTGTGAAAACATGTATTTTGAAGGGGAATGAATTAAACAACCCAAATGAAAGTGATCGAGGGTGAAAGACGAGCAGAGGGCTGACAATGTTTTCTGCATTTGTACCTTTGACTGTGAATGAGTTAAATGAGTCTGTGTGTAGCAGATGGACCCATTAAGTAAACGAGCCTCCTGTGTGTGCTTGGGAGCTTTGTAGGGTTGCAGCATTTTCAACTCCAGACAGTCTTAGGAGAATCTTTTTTGGGGCATTGCCCATAGATGACCTTTCCCGCATGAAAAAGTCTCACTTCAGATTTATTGATAGTGGAAATACTGTGCTTGGTTTAGAAGAGGGTGCCATCATACCAGAGCATGATGGGTCACAGTCATTTGCCTTTAACTCACCAGGGCATTTATGTGGGCTCTTCTCACATGGATGCAACGTTGCACAATTGTACTGGGGAGCTGCTATAATAAAGTAAATGTAATGTCTGATCTGAACGCATGGGGCATTTATTGTTCCCACATGTGCCATCATTAGGTAATGTCTAGAATAGTTCAGGACTTTGCTGTGAAAACTATGATTTCCAATCTCTAAATCTCCTATCACCATACTGGCCGACATACTGAGCATAAGCAGGTAGTGAATATTGTGAATTACAGTCAAAATAATAATATTTTCTGAAATCGTGCATTCGTCTCCTGTACATCCTCTATAGTTGAGTGGCAAAACATCCCGAAAAACCCCTGAATGATAATAACAGAGTTAAAAGGACGAATCCTCTGTGATCCAAAGTCAGCACACAACATGCTGCATCATTCACCACACTGGTCCTTCTTGGCTTACTGTGTTAGACACGCAGAGAAAATAGCAGGAGTTAACAGTTTCTGTATAGATTAAGAGTGTGAGAGCTTTGGCCATGTAAAGGCAAAGGTAAGTGCCCTCCACTAGAAATACCCACCACGCAATCAAAAAACCACATAAAAATAGACTCTTTTCTCTCAGCTATCCTTTGAATATCCCTTATGTTTTACCCTTTCCTGTCTTTCTGTGCTCATTTGTTTCTCTTTGTCCTCATTTTCCCTCCCATTTATCACAGAAGTGCATACACTCAGCGCTGACCTAACACGTATAAGGAAATGCTTACGTTTTCTTGCAGTAGGAGTTACGGCACTTGAGTGTTGATTCCTCTCTGCTGCGGCCCTTTTGACTATAAAGTTTGCCTCTCTTGAGACAGTCGCTGTTTTTAAGTTGTGTTCAATGTCAGTGGATTGTATGTGCCCACTGGCACTCCATTCAGTGAAAATTGCACCGAAAGGCTTTCTGACACTTATCCACAAATGTATTGACCCTGTCTCTCCTCCTCATCGTCATCCTCCTTCTCACCTCCTCTTCCTTCTCAATCTGTTCTCTTTAGCTCCCCCAAGCACAAAAGGTAAATGTGGTTTGAGGTCATTGGTGCATTGTGCTGTGGTGAGGCCTGCTGTGTGTCATGTGCATTTCTTGTGCATGTGCGTTTCGGTTTCTAATATCTGTGAAATGAACTATCATAGCGGCTCGTGGCATTTTCTTATGTGTCGTTGTCATATGTTGTTTGTCAACTTCCTGATTGAAGCCATGCCTCATGGTTGTCATGGGTGCCATTCACGCGCTCTCTTTTGCACGTCTGATTTCGCATTCGCACACGTCTGTGCACAAACTCGCTCATTCTTCACTGGTGATGCTATGTTAGCCTTGCTTTGCCAGTGTCTCTGGGCTGGCATTGTGATTATGTGTGTAAATGTGAGGCTTCATTTTGTTCTTTGGCCTGTGTGATTTTTGGTGTGAAAACAAGATTGCCTGTGTTATTTGTTTTGGTAGAATTCTCCAGAATAAGCTGTTTTGTCATCTTCTGGGTGAAAATCCAATAGTCCATAATGGTTGGCGGGATGATCTGTTCTGATGCCTTTTTATCATTTTCAGTGTTTTATTTTTCCAGCGATTTATGAATCGTATGTGGGTTGAGATAAGCAGCTCTATAATCACAACAGTGATGATGGCGAAACAAAAGAGCGCTCTGCCTCCCCATCAGTGTGAGCGAGGCACAGCAGTAGCATTACACAGCTGGCAGGCCGTATGTCTGACATAGTGCTGTTAGTGTGACAGACCCGAGCTGATTGACCTCAAAACAGCTCAGCAGAAAACTGAAATAGATATCATTTTATTAGGATTAGCGAGGAATCTGTACCAATTCTTTGCATATAATTGCCCCAGCACTGCTCTGGCCTGGGTGAACACACATACACACTACTCCAGTGACAGAAGGATGCAAACATGTGTGATAAGAAGTGAGCAAAACTCCTTGGATGGGCTCTGTGTTAGAAAATTGATGAGCATTTTGTTCCAGGACTGAAGTGTATCATCTTTCCTTCATGCTATCTTTCCCCGGTTTTCTCCCTCTCACTGCGACCCAGCAGTCCGTCTTTCTTATCTTACCTTTCTTTTGTGTTTTGTTTTGTTTTATTGTTTCACTTTGCTTCTTCGCCCCTATCTCTTTCCCTCCACCTGTGCTCTCCTTTCTGCCATCCTCCCTCTTGCTCTCCTATCCCTCGTTCCACCAGCTTCATTCATCATTCTCTGGCTCATTTGGCTTTGTTTCCCACTCTGCTGGATGAACTGACACTGGAGCTCAGGGATGATGCGAGGGAGGTGAGAGGAATGTGTCAGGGGGAGATATTTGAGGACAACGGTAGGGAGGGTTGGAAAAAGAATATAAGAGATTAAAGAATCATAAACATTGTGGGAGTGACAGGAGGAATTTGCACTGAAGTTTCAAAAAACGAGACTGATACTTGATTAAGTACGAAGACCAAAAAATGGGGAATCTGTGAGCGGCTGATTGCCTTTTGAAGATAAACTGAAATGCTGAGATGTTCAAAATGTCTTGCTGGATGAACATGAACTCCGCTATTTCAAAGCAAAGCATTAATATTGATTGAGGTAATTAAGAGCTTTCAAAGATAATCCCCAAACACCTGTGCAGTAAACACATGTGCTGGATGTGTGCCAGCTCAGCTTCCCATCGGGTCTGTTTTAGTTTGCTCAAATTAGTCTGCAGAGGTGGCGTTGGCTCCCGCACACACAAACCTGGTCTCCAAGGAAACAGGGGTCACCTCATCTACCTCCATGCAATTTGTCACAGCAACCTAGATTATAAAGTGTACTATGAAACATAAAACACAGGCCAAGGGTGTGTATGTTAGCCCTCTGATGGGTATTGGTGTGTGTGTTTATGTGTGTGTGGGTATGTGCTAGTGCGGTGTCAAGTGTATTAATGCCCACTGGTGTTCTCGTTCATTATTTGACCCACAGCAGGGAAAAGAACTTCCACAGCTCCTTTACTCTGACTCATACAGGTAAATTTGCAGAGGCAATGATGATGCAGATTTGGCCCAGATGTGTGAGTTCTGACTTAAGGATTAGGGTTAGCACCACTTCCACTTTCACAGCAAGAAGGTCCTGAGTCAGCAACACCAGGCTAGGGCAGGCCTTCGATGTGGAATCCTCGTGCTCTGCCATAGGTCTTCGATTTCACACAGCATCTAAACACATGCAGTTACTGGCCTGGTTGCTTCAAGCTGGCTGCCCGTGCTCCTAATAATTAGGATGGGTTATGCAAAGAGAAGAAATCCCCTGTGGGGCTGAATAAAGTGTACCTTTTCTGTAGCTCTGATGGTGACTTTAAATGCACTGCCTCTTCTTATTTACCTAAAAGTATGGCAACCCCTGGAAGTGCATGGGCATTTTTACCAATTTGAACAATCTGGATTTCTGCTCAAAGGGTTCACATATTACACAGAGTCTTCTATTGGGGTTCACAGGGATACAGCAGCCCACAGGACCAGTAATATACTGCACTGATTGAAACGACCTGGGCTTGGATATATCTCTTTAATTTATCCCGTTCAGTGGTAGCACGGCTGCCACGTGTTGCAGCTGCAGTATCTAGGTATGCTTCGTTCTCCCTTCTATGTCCAATATTGGACTCCAAATTACATTTAGCAGCTGTCCAAACTCGTGCCACTAATTCCTCTTTCCTCAGCGTCTGAGGGATATTGACAGATTTCCTTGTCATTACCTGTTATCTCTCATGGTAAAAAAGAAAAAAAGTCTTGGGGTGGGGAAAGCACTTTTACAATGTCGGTATAAAATTCAGTACTTTCTAAAGATGCGTGCTGATATTTAGTCAGTCCAACAAATTTAAAAGATGATATTCCTTTGATTAGTGCAGCGTAAGTAGAACATGCTTTATGCTTTTTGCCGCTCCGTGTTCCCCTGAACTATTGTAGATTTTCATCTTGGATTTATTCTTTGCTTAATGATCCAATTACTGATGCTGAATGGAAGAAGTCACTGACATTTAGACAGATTCAACATTTCTGGGAAGGCAAGGTTAGATCATATTTTTCAAGTACTAAGCCTTCCTCCAGTCTCCTAAGAAAACAGTGTCAAGCTTTCATCTGTAATGGATATCATCGTCAGATACAGACATCCGGTAGAAAGATAAATATCATAATTATCCCAGCAGTCTTTAGAGGGGGGGGGGGGGTACCCAGACCCAGACTAGAAGCGCTGCCTTTGGATAAGCTTATTCTGCAAGAGATCAAAGGCAGACTCTGATTGAACATATTTTAGGGCAAATAATAAACATGAATAAAACATGTCGTGGAAGTTTAGTTGGTCTCTGAAGAAGATGATCAGGTCCTCGGCTAAATTCCCATCAAATTCTATGCTCCACACGGATGTTTTGCAGCTTGAAAACACTGCTCAGTGTGACTGGGCAAGATGTTTCATATAAGATGCATGAAATGTGCTCTGTGGTTACATAAAATTTGTAACAAAAACAATGAAGTTTCATCATTACCTTCCCTCTCTTCCCTCCCTTTGGCTCTTTCTGTTTTTCTGTTTGTTTCTGCTTCACAAATCACTCAGTTGGAGGACGGTCAAGGTCCAGTTCTGATGACTACGGTGGCAATGCCAGTGTTCAGTACCAAGAACGAGACTGTAAGCTCACATACAGTGATGCAGAATTCACAACACATTCACTGCCTCGTGATTCCAAAGCTCGATGTCTCAAATGAAATTACAGCTTAACTGAAAAACTGAATTTTCCTCATGAGTTATTCCATCACGGGGAATTAGTCTTTGAGAGAATTGACACAAATGGTAAAATCATTGTTGATTTTTTTGTGTATTTGATGGATGCTAATATCACTTTGATTGCAGTTTGAAAATTGGGACAAAGCGGCGCATTACAAGTTGAATATTTTTATAAATAACATAAACGGAGGCACTGATGCGGCTGTAAAAGATTGTTATGTAAGTAACCTTTTAAACTGAGCTAACCAATTTTCGTATATTTGTGTGCTTGCAGAGAAACCGTGGAATCCTTCTGGGGGTGGTTGGGACAGATGTGCCAGTCTCTGAGCTGCTCAAGACTATCCCCAAGTATAAGGTACCACATCCAGCATCACTTAGTTCTTCCTGCACGTGATTAGGGATCTCAATAGCCATTATTCAATGTTTTACACTATCACACTGACTACCGAGGGTTCCCAATGCTTACTCAAGCAGTTGTATACACTTGTGCACATTGGCACAGTCCTGAATACCCATGCACACAGCTTTAGCTCACAAAGATGTTTTACTGCATGGCTACAACAGCCACTGTCTGTTTCCACCAGATCCTAGCAAGCTATCGCATAAATAGGAGAGACTGATTACACGATCTGCAACTTCTGTGCCCGTTACCCTCTCCTCTACACTGAACTCTGAACATGTTGCTCCACCTCTCCAGTCCCACAAGCGGTCCAAAACCCCACCTTATAATACATAAAATACTCCACATAAGTCAGTCCAGAGTACAGTAACTGAATGCAAAGCCAAGTCGCAGATACATTAGAGATGAGCTTAGTCACAGCTCCTGGTTACACTCGGTTCATTAATGCATTCTGCTCGTGTCCCCCCACCCACATCCCTGCACTGATTTCTTTTGTAGATCTGAATCTTGGATGTGTGTAAGGTGTTGACATTTGAAAGTGTGTTATTTGCTCAGACATGACATGATGAACGATGCCGTCCTTTCCCGTTGTGCGGGTCTCGGTTTTACCACAAAAACAAAGACTCTGAAAGGGGCTTGATTAACCAGATTTACAATTAGGTTCTGATTTGTTATGCATAATTTTGGTGTGTCTTTGTGTGTGCTTTTGCATATTCTACTAGCTGGGCATTCATGGCTACGCCTTTGCAATCACCAACAACGGTTACATCCTCACCCACCCGGATTTACGGCCACTCGTGAGTATTACCTCCAGGACATTTCAGAGTTTACTGAGTGTGACCCTTATTACCGTAAAAATCCCTTTTAGGATGCACAGGTTGAAGTTGAAATGTGTTGTTCTGTACTGGATAGATGAATACACCCTCTCGAGTTCACATCAAGTCACTTACCAATTTTCTTTTTTTGTTGTCACACTGAGATTGTGATTGACTTTAACAGAATGGTGTGTAATTGTGTGGTACTCTGTGTGGTGTGCCTTGTGAGTATGCTGGCTGCGTGGTGGTATGTAGATGAGGAGAGCATGTTCCAGGCCTCTGCTGTTCTGTGAATAGACAGAGATACAGCTTCTGAATGGCTGTGATTAACTCTATTGTACTCACCCACTCCTCTCACAAGAGCTGGACGGAGAGAGTGTAGAAAGAGAGGGAGGCTGCGGGAACCTGCTGAATGTGAGGATAGGTGCAGGTAGGCCTGGTGTAACACTGGGGGAGAAGAGTGAGGTGCTCATATGGATGCCAGGGCAACAGATGAGCTGGAGAACAGAGAACAGACAGTGAGGCAGACAGACAGATGGTTTAATAGAGGTCTAATTAAAGACGTTAATGACCAGTGTTTAACAGCTAATGAGGGGTGGGAGACAGTCCTCACTGACAGATTCAAAAGTAGACACACATACAGTAGTAACACAGACGCACACATAAACACACACATACAATGCAATTAAAAAGTTCAGTACTTTGATCTGTTTCACCTTCATTTAATGGGTCAGTGGTCAAGCCAGTGAGCTACCCAGCAGTGGTGTATTCCTGGAGCGTTGCATCCTGACGCTTGATAGATTAATAAAAGTCACATATACATAAACTGTTGTTGCACGGTTGAATTCTTAAGAAGTTATCGGTGCTTTATTAGGCTGAAGCACTTGATTAAATAAAGGAATAGTGAAATTAAGACTAAACTATCCAGCTATTGGCCCAAGTGCCAGCAGGTATGATGACACCACCTTTTTATAGGTGTACGTAAAATGAAGACTATTCTAAATCAAAGTCGTTTCAAATACAGCTTGTTGGACAAAAATACAGATTTTATGGTTCTGCCTCTGTGTGTCACCACAGTGACAAATCAAACAATCAAGACATGATTGAAAGGAAACTTTCAGCTTTAACAAAAAAATGCTTGACTGTTTAAACATTATGGGAATTTATACACAGACCTGCATTTTCAGAGGCTCAGAGGTAATCGGGGAACTGACTGACAAGCAGTCATGGCCATGTGAAGCCTTTGTTATTTCATAGCAAACGAAACAGACATGACATCTGAAGCTGATGCAAAGTGTTGAATTTGTATTTTATAGCTTCTTGCTGTAATTTTCACAAAGATGTGTCAATTCAAGAGAGGGAGGCTGAAGAAACAAAATCAACCTGTCAGAGAGACAGAACAGAACAAAAGGCCTGAAAGACCACAGGAGTCAGCTAAAGTGAATGAGGACAGAATCATTTCCATGGTTTAGAAAGACAGCTTCACAACATCGAACAATGACAGCAACAAGCAAGAGAAGTCTTCATGAATGGAAATATGGAGGATTTAAAAAAGATCCAAACACTGGTAAGAGCCACTGAAAATGTATAAAAACAGCTGTAATTAACCTAAACAGTTAATGCATTTTTTTTAAATTCCTTAGGTTAAAGTCTGCACATCAGCCAAGTGTTGATTGTGGTTGTGTACAGAGGCAACAACTACCAACACTGTCTTTGTCCAGCACGTTGTGGAACTTACTGGATTGTTACCCTGAAATATGAAGTTATTAATTATGAAGTTGACCGAGAAATAAAGCAAAACTCTACTAATAAAGTGGGCCATGCTGTTAAAGTCGTATTAACGTATCACGGGGCGATCGTGGCTCAAGAGTTGGGAGTTCGCCTTGTAATCGGAAGGTTGCCGGTTCGAGCCCCGGCTTGGACAGTCTCTGTCGTTGTGTCCTTGAGCAAGATACTTCACCCGTTGCCTACTGGAGGTGGTCAGAGGGCCCGGTGGCGCCAGTGTCCGGCAGCCTCGCCTCTGTCATTACAGCTACAATGTAGCTGCCATCACCAGTGTGTGAATGGGTGAATGACTGCATGTGTAAAGCGCTTTGGGGTCCTTAGGGACTAGAAAAGCGCTATACAAATACAGACCATTATTAAAAGGGATGGTCAGGAACAAACAGAAAACGTATTGACTGTTTTGTTTAAAACTCACTGTTTCAATAAATAAGCCTTTTCTTATTGAAAAAGATGTGATTTGAATGGAGTAAAAAGATCCTCTTCTTTTTTCATGCATGTAGTTTGGTGAGACAAGCTGTTAGAAACTGTGCTGCAAGCTGCATCACATTCTGCACAATTGAAGCCGCCCACTCCCATCGTCTCTTTGTTGTATGTTAACCAGTGAAAACTATCTGGCCACTTACATCAAAGTACATTTACATTTTTGAAGCTTTGGTTTCTCTTGTGTCACTCCTGCTTTTTTTTCATTACAGTAGCTTTGAAAAACGAGCTTCTGCTATTATTGCACAGGTGCAAACAGGATTATGTGGAGATAGTTTGTCAACAGTTGCTTGCTTGTCTTTCTGTGGCTACTTCTTACATTAGAGCACAGTCCTAATTTTCAAAGCCAAAGGTAATTTGTCAGCATGACTGAGTAACCACAAGCAAGAAACAGCAGCAGCAACCATGTAAAACTCTATTCCCTCTCATTTTTACTTTTGCTTCTGTATCAGTTAAACAAAGATTGGCTGGTGGCTTCCGGGGTTTACTTTCATACTTAACTGTCAATTATGATAGCAATATCAACCTACTCATCAAACTCTTTCTGTAGTCTTTTCTGTTACAAAAGATTAATTCTTTGGTTCAGTAATAATTTATCATGTATTTGCTCATTTAATCTTCTCAGTTTCTTCTTCGCTATTATACACCTCAGTCTGTTTCCCTCTTTCCCTTCTTAAGGAAAGAAAGGAGGTAAAATGGCTCCATGATTGCCTCCATGCCACTGAAACTATTTCTGATGATCTTCAGGTCCCGTGTTTGGTGTCCACTGGACTGTTTTCCTGTTTTTTAAGGACATGACTTTTATATACGGTTCATCTGATGTAGATTTGGCCTGTCACCTGCACAGTTTTGTCTAGAACCACCATGCAACACCATCCACACCAAGATGTGCCAAGTTTTTGGCTAGTGGCCCTTGTTGGTGCAAACATAGTATTTTATAGCTGTCAGACTCTGTTATCTTTTTATACATTCAACTAAATAAATGGGAATAAATGATGTGTTTGTGCATGTTAGTAACAAAGTAAAGATTCAATTTAAAATAGATTCTTTGCCAAGTTGTAGATTATATGTACACACAACACTGGTTCATCCCTTGAGTTTCGCCCCTGCTTGACTGGATCACAGTGCAGTTGCTATGTGGCTTAACAAACATGCGACACTGGACAACTATTGTTCAAGACTATTTAAAACAAAATACAAACATTTTCTTGGAGGTTGTGATGACATTTTCATTATGTGAAATGCAATGGCTTGTTTTGATAACTGATAACAACAACAGAACAACAAAAGAATTGCCGTAGTTTGGCATACTCTTTCTGTTATGTCATTTCCAGTATTTCTGATTGTGCGTGCATGTGTGTGTTGGGATGTTTGTGCAGTATGGAGATGGCAAGAAGAGAAGAAAACCGAACTATAGCAGCGTGGATCTGTCTGAGGTGGAATGGGAGGATAAGGAAGACACGGTGAGACACTAGTAAATCTGCATCAAGTGTCAGGACAGCAGCGCTCTGAAAATCAGTGTCATCAAGCACAACTGTGTGTGTGTGTGTGTGTGTGTGTGTGTGTGTGTGTGTGTGTGTGTGTGTGCGCGCTTTGTCTTTCTAGCTAAGAAATGCAATGGTCAACAGGAAGACGGGGATCTTCTCAATGGAGGTGAAGAAGAGTGTAGACAAAGGGGTGAGAAATGCAAAGTTCAGAAATAAAACAACAAAACGCACAAACAACGCACTTGTTTGTCCTAAAGGCTGAGCGAGAGAAAATACTTACCAGCAAGCATTCACTCTGCTAAGGGCTTGTTACAGCTGGCTCAGTGATGTACAGGACTGACTTGGGGATTTTGTTTCTGATTTGGTTTGCTGTGCATGCACTGGTGTGTGTCTCTCTGCGTGTGAGCCCCTTATCTCCACAAAGCACATGTTGCTGAATACGGGGAAACAGCAGCCCGTTGATTCTGCTTTACTTCCTGCCTGTCAGAGAGAGAGAAAGGTGTGTGTAGATATGTGTGAATGTGTTAAATGTGTGTTCGCACATATTAAAGAGCGATTTGCATTAGGCTGATTATTATACAGACATCCACACACACACATACACACACACATTATTATTATTATTATTGTATATCTATATTTATATAGAGAGACAGAGACGCTCACAAGAGACTCTTTATGAATGTACTGATGTCCATCTGCAGCTAAGGACTGCCCAACAGAAGCTTGTACTACTTGCACCACTAGATGGCGCTAGATTGCAAGAAATGATATCAGACAGCACCGCCTGGCGTTTAACGCAGCCTCTATATTCACCTCTTTCAGAAACGTGTGCTGATTTTGCACAATGATTACTACTACACAGACATCAAAGGGACTCCTTTCAGGTAAGAAGTCTGAAGACTTCCTTAAGCTAACGAAGCTGAATTTTCCGGTGGTTAATCTGTAAACGACAACAGATTTTTAGGAAATATGTTTTGTTTGTTTTGTTTTAGGGGTTTTTGTTTATTTTTGTTTGTTTTGTTTGTTTGTTTTAGTCTAGGGGTTGCTCTTTCCAGAGGCCATGGGAAGTTTTTCTTCAGGGGAAACGTGACAGTAGAGGAAGGTAGGAAATCAGCCTTTTTGCTTTCTGACTCATTTCTGTGTTGTTGTTGTTTTTGTTGTTGCTTTTATTTTTGTTTTCCTACTTTTCTCTCCCTCGCACTCTCTCGATCCCTCTTCTTCTTCTAAGGGCCTTTGTTTTTCTGTTTCTCATTAAACAAGCACTCAGCAAGTAGTTTAGTTTAGTTTGTAAATGCTTCTCTGAGCACTACATGAAATGCAGCATCACAGAGAGCTTTTTAGTATTATAATAATACTTTTCTATTATTTTGTTGTATAAAAACACAAAAACACAATCACAAAATGCACTTTCTAAAGTTATTTTAGGACAAAAATGTTTAATAAAAATATATTTGGATATCATTTTCTAGGAATGCATGGTATAAAAGTCTCTTTGCAGAATGATTAGTCAGAACCAATAAAATGGCCTGTTTTTAAAAACAATAACAAGAAGAAATACTTTTCCATCCTCGGTGATATTTGTGCAGAAAAAGCTGGATTCTGACATTAACTATGCCCGTTCAAATCTTATGATTATTGTATTAAGGGATTAATTTAAAATATAATATAGAATTACCAATTATCATTGAAGGTGTACCAATTGATAATGTGAGTGAAAACAAATTTTTGGGAGTTATAATTGATAACAAAATTTCATGGAAACCCCACGTCAGACACATAAAAACCAAAATTTCTAGAAGCCTCGCAGTTTTGAACAAAGTGAAACAATTCCTTGATAAAGATGCACTTCGTACTCTGTACTGTACCCTGGTTCTTCCATATCTTACATATTGTGTGGAAGTGTGGGGAAACACATATAAAAATACAACTAATCCATGAGTCACAGTACAGAAACGAGCACTGCGTATTATTCACAAGGCTGGTTATCTAGATCATACTCACAAATTCTTTCTTCAGGCAAAGTTACTTAAATTCCAGGATCTGGTTAATTACAATACATCCATAATTTTGTATAAAGCTTTTACTAAACTTTTACCGGCAAATTTACAAACTAGATTTGAAATTCGAGAAAAGGTTTATAATGTGAGAGGCTTTGGAGAATTCAAATTACCCAGAACTCAAACAACCCGTAAAGGCTTTTGTGTGTCTGTATGTGGTGTGAAAATCTGGAACAGTCTGAGTTTACAACTGAAACAATGCAAAAATATTCATAGATTTAAATTCCTCTACAAACAGTTGGTCTGGTCACAGTATACTCAATGATGCTTTTAGTGTGCTCTGTAATGTCTGTCCTCTTACCATTGCTGGTATGGATTCCAAAATAAAAAAAATAAAAAATAAAGTGTGCGTATGTATGTACATATATGTACTTGTGTGTGTAGATATATATGTATGTATATGTATGTGTGTTTGTTACTTGTAGTTATTACTGCCTGTTACCTGTGGTAATGCAATTTATAATTTATATATTCTGTATTCAGTTATGAAGGCTCTAATTGTTGGTTGCGAGCTGCCGCTTAGATGCTTGTATCTGCCCGGGGCTGTTGATGGGTCTGTATGCAATGATGGGCGTAGCTGCGGGAAGTTTATTGTTTTTTTTTGTTGATGAGTGAGTATAGGGGTGGGATTTAATAAGTTTTCTTCGTCCCACTCCTTTTTCAGGCAAGTTTTGTTTTTTGTTTTGTGTATTTTATGTTCAATATAGGTATTGTTGTGCCTGAAAATGAATAAATAAATGAAATGAAATGAAATATTACACGAAGGTTAAAATAACATTTGATGTTGTGACTGGATGAAGTTGACATTAGATAATCTGATTAAATCAGTAAACATTCATCATGTTTTATAAACTGTGTTGGGTATGTAAAGTCTTCTAACTTCTCCTCTTTGGCCCAACGTAACCAGTTCCTCTTCAAACCTGTAGACACTTTTTGTCTAGTCTTTCTCTTCATGTAGTGATTTAAAAAGCCACAACTTCACAGGAAGTTAAATATTCCCCTTTGCGGCTCCTTAGGTGTGTTGTGCGTCCTTCTCCTGACAGTGTTGTATGTCTGCTCCTGCTTGTGTGTTTCTCCACGTGCATGCATGTCTGTTTTCACGTCAGTCCCCATGCATGTTAATATTCATGCGGTGGTGGTGGTGTGTGTGTCTGTCTGTGTGTTTCTCTAAACATGTCCATCACACAGAGCGCTCAGAGCATGACTTGGCTCTTCCTGATCTAATCAGAGCTGTCACATCCATTCAAAAAACACATTTTTCATCCCCCGGTGTGTGTTTAAGTGTGCGCAGTGGAGATGTAGATGCCTAGCCCTATTATTATGACTTCATATTGAGTGTTTTTGCGTATTTGTTTTGAACCAAATAGTTTTCACGTTTTCTTTTTTACAGGACTTCATGACTTGGAGCATCCTGATGTAGCCCTGGCAGACGAATGGTAAGAGTATATTCCCGCCGCTGTTTTATCCCCGTCCCTTACTCAAAGGACATCTTTATTGGGCTAAATCCTAAAATACTGCCAAATCATAAAAATAAATCAAAGTTAGGTTTGATGTCAGCTGAAATACAACAGCTCTACAACAGTTTTTGGGATCTGCAGAACTTTGACTTGATTGTTTGTGTCACTTGATGACTTGTGGTCTCCAGGCTTGGGAACCAACATCTAAACACATTACAATAAATGCTTTTCAAACTAATGCTTGTAAATGAAAAGAAGTGTCTTCCTTCTACCTCAGGTTTTATTCACTGGAGATGCTTTGCAATCCAAAAGCAACTGAAAGCAACTGGATTATGTGACCAAAACTAAAGCGATTACAGTTTTAAGAAAGGAACTGATCTGAAGTTGGTTGTGACTCTAACAAACGCTCATATTTTTCTCTCTTGTCATGTTACAGGACATACTGCAACACAGATGAGCACCCAGAGCACCGCTACCTGAGTCAGATAGAGGCAATTAAACTGTACCTCAGTGGGCACGAACCCCACTTATATTGTTAGTTATGCTCATTTACAGCCCCCATATTTTATATGTTATTAGCAAGTTAATGAACAAGCTTCACGTGTGGAAATGTGCCTTTTTGCCTTTGTCCTGTTAGGTGACAAGGAGCTGATTCAGGAAGTTCTCTTTGATGCAGTGGTGACCGCTCCATTGGAAGCCTACTGGACCAGCCTTGTGCTTAATAAGTCAGAGTATGTCACCTTATTACCCTTTAAAATAAAAGGAAAGTGAAATGATGTTGTTATTTATGTTGGATTTTATTCCTCTTTGAAATAGAAAATACCATAATATGGAGCATATATTTGCACAGCTAAAATGTTAATAATTTAGCACAGTTACTGATTTCTTTGGCTTAAAATGAATTCACAACAGCCGGATATTCATTTGTCACATGATACAGGAATTCTGATAAAGGAGTGGAGATAGCTTACCTGGGCACGAGAACAGGCCTGTCCAGGATTAACCTGTTTGTGGTGCCAGATGAACTTACAAGCAAGTACGTTTTCTGACTGCACGCATACAGTGTGTGCGCATGAACACGGCCTGATGTTTGTGTTGACTTTAGTGTTGTTTGTATATTTGGTGTGTCGTGTGCGTCATTTGTATTCTCTGTTTCCCGTCTGCTTTAAGAGACTTTCTGACAGCTGAAGACCGAGAGGGGGTGTTCAATGCCGACCACTTTCCCCTGTGGTACAAGAGAGCGGCAGAACAAGTTCCTGGTACCTTTGTTTACTCTCTGCCTTTTAACACAGGTTAGTCGTGACTTTCATTTGGATGGTGATGATGTTGTCTCTGTGTTTGAGGAAACATCGGTACCGTTAAATCCTCATTATAGTGAACTGACGACACTGGAACCCACGAGTTAAAAAACACAGTCATTATATTTTCTAAAGAAGCTTATATTTTGTAAACTAATTGAATACACTAATGTGGTTTTAAAAGGACCCTTTGAAATGTTCTCTGTCCCTCTTTCACCCATTTTTGGCTGTTTTCTCTGGCCGTGCATCTGTACCTCCCCTTCCTCTCTTATTAATTCTGGGCTGTGTTCTTGTGGATCGCACTGATTGCTGTGGCTTGAAATAAGATACATTAGGAAGAGGTTCAGCCCTTTCCATAGTGACTTGCCCAGAACACAAATACAGACGCACACAGAGTCACAAAAAGACCCACATACACACAAGCCCCTCGCGCATATTCAGTGTAACTGCTTCTCTAAGAAAAAGGTTTCTCCTCCAGAGGCAGAATGTGCTCTCATCTGTTCTCAGCCTCAGGGTTTCCATTAGTGCCAGCTAATACAAGTGATCTGAAAGCCTCTTATTTACTCGCCGGACTTGCCTTGGATGCACTCTTCCTCTCAGGACTGTGGTAGTTAGCTGCAGCCATAAATAGGGCTCTGTGGTATCTATGATCAGCGTTCCTCTCTCCAATCTCCCTGTGGTCAGTTCAGAAATAATATAAGGAATTATGATATGACTGATATGTGAACTCTGCGTGTCTTTGTCGTTTGTATTTGTGTGTGCTTTTGTGTGCGTTTCAGGGTCGGAGAACAAGAGTGTTGTTTTGGCCAGTACTGCTATTCAGCTTTTGGATGAGAGGAAATCACCAATAGCTGCAGGTAAGCGAGCACGCAAGTGTGTCTTCCTGTATTTTTGTTTTACACCCACTCACCTATACGCACATCCACATCCACAGAACCTTACACGGCTTCATTTTCCCCAGTTTACACTTGTCTCCCCACACCTCTCTTCCACTTTGAGGTGAAACACTCCCTGCCCATGTCTGTGTGTTTACCCCTGCATTTTACAATAGATTGTTACATCCTTTAGTAATTATGCTTAATTACTGCATATCAGTGGAACACTGCTTCAAATTAAAGCTGAAAGTCTGCATGTAAGTGCCTTTCGTGCATTTTTTTCTTATGCCTCTGTGTCTGTTTAAAGCATATTGCAGCCTAGATGATTTCTTTGTGGCCTGCCTCATCTCACATCCTGGTGACTCAGAAGCCCCACAATGTAACGCCCATACAGTGCAACTTGGTGCAGTCAGAAAGTTCATGGCTCTTGTTGAGTTACCATTATCTCAGTTACAGAGGAAAAGAATAAATGGAAGGAGGGGAAAAGGGGGAGGAGGACAGACATGCAGGCATACATATGGTTTCTCTGTCACTAGGTTATATTTGTTTATAATCTAACTCTCCCCAAAGCCACAGGAAGAGTCAGTGTTACAGTGAGTGTAGGTCAGTTGAGTTATGAAAGTTTTGTGATGGTTTATTCGTAGTAATTGGTATAGATGATCCTGCTTCCTCACTGTTTTTAACATTTAGATTAGAGTTTTAAATCAATGAATTGTTCTAGTCACATATAGTGAAGCACACTTGTGAAGTACAGCCATCCTTTCCACTGGCGAAAATATACACAAAGGACCAAAGACTAAGGATCTGTGTCCACGCTCTCGTCAACACATGACGACCAGCTTCGTGCCAGTGGAGAAATCCCAGAACACGGTTTGATGTGGAGAGAAACACGAGGGAAGTCTTTCGGGCTAGCAGTGATAAAATAAGAGACCAAATAAAAGGGCAGTGGGAGAGAAAATTATTTCACGGTGCCTGGATGCGCTGACATGAAAGCAGTGCATTGTGGGTATTCTTGGCCAGGGGGAAACCACTGGAGCAGAAGGACAGAGATGGGAGAGTCTGTGCGCTGCCACGGCGCACGCAGACACACAAGCATGCACACATGCATGCACACAGCGTATGCATCAGGTTTCCAGCCCACAGTTTACACCAGCCCACAGGATTATTTGACCCTGATGACTTGATCACTGTAGTTTTAAGATAACAACATTCTCTCAAATCCTACTCAGCAGCAATGCAAATGACTAGTCAGCACCAAGACTTTTAGAAGACCTTATTGTTGGAGTGGGTGCTGATGTACGGCACTGATGATCACGTTTGTCAGAGCAGCAGGGGGTGTCTGTGCGGATGATTTTATATAAGAGAGTCAGATGGGAGGAGAGATGTAGGCTAGAATGCAAATTGAGCGTAGGGCGGTTAGGGCCAGTTTTCACTGCACTGCGCTCCACTGAGCTGTGGACTTGTGAATACGCGAACACGCTAACTTAACAGGACAGGCTGATGACATCACATACCACTGGCCCTGCAGACATCGAGTCACAATTTTAATATGTGCATACATAGGCACGCATTTGTATTCCAGTCCGCTTGCGTGTGGATCAGTGTTTGTGGTCACATCCCAAGACACGTGCAGTGAGTCTCCTACCCTGATATACACAAAACCATGAAAGTCACGGCATTTAAACCAAAAGCATTTCTGCACGTTCGTCTGTCTCACTGCGCTGAGTAATCGAAACTCTCCAAAAATCGATAATAATCGTTTTTTCTAATAGACACAGGAAAAATATATTTTCATATTTTCTGTTTCTTCTCGAGACATTTTGCTTGTAATAAAATAAAAGATGCAAAAAATATAATGTCAAATGTGCATCTCCCGATGTTTCCCTCAGAAGTCCCAAATTGTTACAGATATGCCATCGTTTCAGCGGATCATTAAGCTGACATGGGCAAAGACATCCACACAGATAGCCCTCATTTCACTGTAACTGTAACTACTGTCGGAGGCATTTTCGCCTGAGGGTCTTACACTGTCTTACAGAACAGTGTATTGAGTTGTGTTACTGTTTTCTTCTGATTTAGACATTAAAATAATGTTTTTATATGTATAAATAATATTTCACGAGTTGATTTCTCTCCAGCATGAGCAAATCTCCCCAGATTTCCCCTCCTTAAACAATATTTTAAGGACCTTATCAAATTAACTGGCAGTATACTGATCAGGTAAAACGCTTCCCTTTATTATATATAATACATATTGTAGGACATGACTACCATCAGCATAAAATCACAAACAGGACTGTTCTCAAAACCTGTAGTTCTAAAACTTAGTGTGTGTCTGTGTGTGTGTGTGTGTGTGTGTGTGTGTGTGTGTGTGTGTGTGTGTGTGTGTGTGTGTGTGTGCAGCGTGACGATAATTCAGACCCACAAAGTGAAGAGAAAAACAACAAGGCTGAATCCGAGTTGTGTTGTTGTTTTAGTTTGTTTCATTATTGCTTCAGCGAATTTCTCATTTTTAACGTCACAAACGGAAAAATATCCTTTAAGAAAACACTTCCTCCTCAAACCTGTGTCACATTATTAGGCACAGACGCATCTGTAATATGTGCGTACAGTACAGTACGCTTTCACACACGCTCAGTCACAGATAAAAACACAACCTCGTTCACATACACTCACATCAGTGATGCGACAGGACTGACAGCAGCTGCCTACTATGAGTTATCAAAATTACGAATAACAACCAAACGACAACCAAACTCTAAAGTCCATTTTTTAAATACAAGAGCGTCACGATTATACCTACAAGTACACAGTTATAAATATATCAGTGATATGCTTTTCTTAGACAAAACGAATGTTGGAATTCTTTGGCCTGTCCTTCAAACCCGCATACAGCAGAAGACACTCTTCTGATCAGTGCATAGATACCTGTGGAGTTTAGCTACCCAAGTCTCAGAAATGAGGTGAACATACTCGCAAATAAATAATCTCTCGCGCACATACATGCACAAGCACACGCGTGGCACATCCGCAGACAATTAGGTTAAAGGGTTGAGGCCCAGGTTTTAAGTCTCGGGGTAGTTGTCGTCTCCTAGGCGATGGCGTTCTCCAGTGGTTCCTTCTCATCTGCTGTGGCGTGATCTGCACCCTGCGCTGCCGCTAGTTCCTCATTCTTCTTTAACTCCCGCTGATATTTGGCCATGATAGCGGCGTAGGCGCATCCGTACACCGCGGCAGCCAGCATCATCAGACACACGATCCCACACACTACACCGGTGATGATCACTGTGGCAATAGCGTGCCGCAGGTTGACGGGCCGTGGCTTCTGCTTAGTTTCGCACTCTGCCATGCCACCTCCACCTCCACCACCAAATCCCTCCCCCATCGCCATGGGGACGTGGAGAGCATGGCTAGAAGGATGAGCGTGGTTGCCATGGGTGTGACTTTGTAGTAGTCTCTCAGACTCAAGGTGGTGTATGTTGGCAAATAGGTAATGGTAGCTTGTAGTCATACAGACATGGAAGAGCTGGTAAGGGATCTTCTGCAGGTCTCTGTCCTTCATTTCTTCTGGTTGGGAGCAAAGCACTTCATCCACCACTCCACCTGGGGTCAGAGTTTAATAGTTAGAAATGACCAACACTGAGTTTTGAAGGTTGTGTCAGTTGTTCATAACTTAATCACCAAGTATCCTTTGCAGCAGCTTACAGAGAAAACCTCAGTCATACTCATCAGCTAAGCTTGCACTAGCTCATTTATATTTGTGTTTTTAGTCTAGGATATATTACTGTAAACGGCCACATTAGCAAGTGTTATGTGATTAAAAGAAGTTGGATCACTAGAGCTGAGTAACATGGGTCAACTGCCTTCTGTATGTACCATAAATCACTTTAGGACCTGCGTCCACATATGTGGACGTCACATTTTGGGTTATTTAGATCAAAATACTCAATTTTTATCTACAAGGGCCTGATATCCACTTACGAGGACATTATCCTGCTACTGTTCTATCAACATTTTACACGAATATCCTCATATGTGGCTCTCATTTTTCATAAAAACAAAAATAAGGTTAAAAAAAATCTGGTAATTCTTTGTTTTTACATTCATCGGGCGCCAATGTGCCCAAATATCAAAGAGAAATTCAAAATGCTGCCGAGGAAGAGTTCGGGTCTTAGGAGGCTAATATTCATCGCTCTGTTTTCTTGTAAAGCATGCTCTGTCACACACTGTGACTCTGCTTGTGTTATTAACCACTGGTTTTCTGTTAAGCATGCATTATTGTATCTGGATTCGTTGTTCTGTTTTGTAGTAATTAGAATTTTCAGCCTGTAAGATGAAAGCTGTGTCAGGGTGACATAGGCATGTAGGCGTGCCAGCCAGCTCCATGCACGCCCGGCTTTCATTATACAGTGGTAATTTTGCTATCTAATGCGTGCTGGATTTAGTTTTGCGTGGAAAATAATGTGTTTCACAGTAACAAAGAACTCTTAATCTTCACTGTGTAGCTGAAGACCACAGTTATAAGAGCTGCAGTGCACCGTGTTCAGTAGATTCTCAAGCGGACTGATTTAATATTTTAAAAACTAAAAAAACAATTAACTATCATTAACTCGTTCCCCATACAGATGACATTTGATGAGCTCCCCTGAAATCATGAGTACCCCCAGTAAATAAATATATATATAAAATATATATATAAATATAGTTTCCAGGTTTTTCAAAGGTCAACTGCATTGGCCGAGGTGCAAAATCAGGCATTTTCCTCTATAATTAGTCTGAGATATGATGCAACCTGCTCAAAGATCAGAGTACAACTTTAAGTTTTAATACATACAAAGCAACGCTCAGCTTGTCTGCAAGCTTCTTTGCAACCTCCTTTCACATCACATCCTCCTTTCATGCTTTGTCTGATCTGTTGTCATTGATGCTTCGTCTGTTCTATGCAGGCGTCTTGCTGCTAAGTTGTGCCAGAGCAGAGATACTGTATACAGATATACATTATTGCAGCTGGAAATGACCATCTCTGTATTAACAGTTAACGCTGATAGTCTCTTCAATGAAAAATTCTCAGCAGGATATTCATTTGGAGACATTTTTATGCTGAAATCCCACATTTTTATAAAGTTCTGTTCTTCTTTTTAAGAATATTCACTTGTTGCATCCTGACCTCTGGCTTGCTGTAGATTTATTCCCATGCATTTCTTGTACTGCTGTGATTAAATATTACAATCAGCACTTTGCCCAGCAAGAAAGGCGTTGTTATGGATGAACCTTGGAAATGTTATGGAAGTTTCCCAGTCGCTGCCTAGAGCTGATAGTGGTCTGACCTTTAAAGAGGTAGGTCTCCAGCCAGAGTTTGAGGCCTATAAGTTGGCAGTCACACCTCCAGGGGTTGCTGCGTAGTGCAAGGCTGTCCAGGTGTGTCAGGGCCTCCAACAGGGAACGATCTAATCGTGTCAGCCTGTTGTGTGCTAGCCCCAGGTGGCTGAGGTTCCTCAAACTGTCCCCCATGGCTCCCGGCAAACCCCACAGGCTGGTGAAAGGGAAACGAAACAAAATAAAATGAGAGTCATGCGAAATCAAATCAGGGAACGTAACTTTTTTTTCTAGCATCAAGGTCTAACCTGTTGTGTGAGAGGTCAAGGTGTGAAAGTGAGCGGATAGGTCCAAGCAGCCGCTTGTCGAGCTCCCTCAGGTTGTTGTGAGCCAGGCTGAGTCGCTGCAGCATTCTCAGCCCAAGCAGAGCAGTCGGCGAAATTGTTGTTATAGAGTTATTAGATATATCGAGAATGCGAACAAGGGGTATTTCCCTGAAAGCCATTGATCCAAGCCCCCTGATGCGATTATCTTGAAGGTATAATTCCTGGGTGTCTGGATGCAGTCGTCGCGGGATGTCATACAGTCCTCGACCCCGGCAGTCTACTGCTTTGGTGTTGCTGTTGCAGCTACACTCCTTCGGACAGGCATGTGACAAAGACAGGAGTGAGAGGACAGCACACACCAGTATCGCTGTGGAAACAAAGGGACGCATTAGTGGATCAGACGTGTAAAAGTGGAATATTTGCAGCTGCGTGTCAGAAATGAAGGTGCACTGTAACCCTTCATTCTGCAGCTTTCAAAAGTGTTCAATAATATCCTGCAGTACTGTTACATAATTGCAATTGATTCACACCACAGTGTTACAGTCTAGTCTCCATGTAAATAAAACGGTGTTCGATGATTTGCAGTTTATTTTGTCGCTATATTTTCTGTAGTATATAATAACAGAAATAACTTATTTTAATCTGGGGAAAACAAAATACAGGATTGTGTCATTTTTGGCTTGAATATGTAACTTTTTTCTTTGCTTTTTTTGCATTGTTTTTTTGTATAATAAACAAGAAAGTAAACTTCTGCTAATATGCCAACTCCCACCTCCCACCCCCTTAGACAGGGGCCTTTGGTGACTTTGCCAAAGCCGCATAACCCCTCACCCACACACAAATCCATACGCAGCACATATTAGGTGTCTGATTCCCTTTGAGATAACTTCATGTCCATTCCTTCTGGAACATTACAGCAGTATTTATAGCTTGGCTTGACTAGCTCGAGGCTCAATGAAATGAAGCTCTGACCCAAGCCTGTAAATGTAGCTAGCTCACAAGTCACAAACATATCTGGTGAATAGATGGACATGCTGCATCGCATCTGTTTTCACCGGAACAGAAGCTCCATGTTCCTCTGATCAAATATTTTTATAAATTATGTCTTTACCCTGCAGGAGCTCTTAGGCAACACTCTGCAGCTAACAACACAATAAATAACCAACCACAAAGAACGTTAACATGAATTAGGTAGCAAAAAATAATAATTTAAAACATTCTGCAGTTTGCACCAGAATGACTTTATCTCACCGCTACATTCTTTAAATAAACCACATTTTAACGCAGTCTTCTATTTTCTAACATGCAGTTAAAAGCATCATTTGATCTCTGTTTAGCTGGTGGACTTCTCGGATTACGTTGTACAAGTGTGGAGATATCCAGGCGCAGGTGCTCTAATGTCAGGTGTTTGTTTGGTACAGTGGCTCTTGGCGGTGTTGCCTTTGCAGCTTTTATTTGACTTGCCCCAAACAAAGCGCATCATAACATGGCTGGGTTGAGATTTAATACAGTGCAACGACCTGTGATAATTGCATCCTCGTTACTGAAATGACTGTCCATATGCAAGAATGAATTCAGTCACGTGATCACAAACGGTCCTGCTTACAGGGAACATACAAGCATGAGCACGGCAGCGGCTCAGTGGAGCTCTTTGACAGCATTTGTGGAACGAGATCAACAAAACAGAGAGGCACTTTGCTCTGATGTGTCCCTCCAGCCCAAAGCACCTACAAAGAAGTTTTTCATGACAAACACAACCTGCAGCAAGCATCATTTTAAGTTGTCCTGGTACCAACATAAATAGCTACAAGAAATGTAGAGTTTTTATTCAAAAGCTTTCGTAAGCAACCCTTTTCCAATAGTCAGGGAGCAGTTTACATAATATTCTAGTTTAACAGCCTTTCCATCTACATATACGCACACAGACACACACAAATGCTCTTTATGCTGTTTCCTCTGATGGAGCACCTACCTCTCATTTCTGCCAGTCGTCTTTGGGCCACTTGCATTTACTGGTGTTTCAGTTGAAGATCCATTAGCCGTCAGTAAGGCTGAGATTAGCTTGTCCTGGTAATCATCTGTGCAGGCTGATATGGTCAGCAGGTGAGAAGAGATTTAAGATCAACAGCAGAAACCCGTGTTGCTCTTAAAACCCCCAGCACTGGCAGCAAGGGCATGAAACCCCATCAGATCGGGTGAATTAGAGCACAGAGCTCAGTGCCAGCCGGGCAGCCAGTCTGGGAATCACTGGAGTTAGAAAGCTCTGCCTCTCTCTCCCTGGCTTGCGCTCTCTCTCTCTCCTCTCTTGCTCTTTATCTCTCTCTCCCTGTTGCTCTCCTACCATCTCTCAACCTCTTTTTCTGCCTCTGCCTGTAATTTTCTGCATCCTAATCTTTTACATTTCCTCTTGCTCGTTTATGTTGAATTTCGGCTCTTCAAACCAAATCAACACTTCTGTCTCTCTTCGCTCCCTCGCTCTCCCTGTCCCCAGTTGCATTTGTAAGTGTGATGGTGTGTCATCTCTCAGTGGACAGCTGTGCCTCTCAAATCACAGCACAAACACATTCACTGACATTCACGTTACCTCCTATTTGCTCTGGCAAGAACCGAACTAGACAAAATTAGATCTGGATTGCAGCCTCTGCACAAATATTCAAACACTTCAGCACGCAGCGAACATTGTCAGAGGATGCCCATTGCTGTGGCATGGTTGGATGCTATTATGCATGAGCCGTGGGCAGAAGGGCTGGCAGAACACGCCCCCAGCACAGCAACACAGAATGCACGAATGCACCCATACGCATGCACACACACATTAGGATATGTAGCGGTTGCAATATAGTTACATGGATTTTTCTTTTTAATACGCGTGTGTATGTGCATGTAGATGGATTGACTGTGAAGCTTGTATAAACTCATGGGTGGCTTGAAGGAGAAGCAAAAAATGAACAAAGGAAGGGGTTGGAGAGATTATTATGATAAATATGATTAAGCTTACATGCAGGCTCAGTCCTGCAATACCCTTTGTGGTATTTGCTCTCCTGTCCATCCATATTTACATCCCTTCTTCCCTCTGCTGAAGGGCCTGACAATTATGTCAGTTCTGTCATGTTAAACCTGAGGTCAGTTTGTGTCACCAGTTTATGTTAAATTCATTATTATTGTTCTAAATGACTAAAGGTTTGCTCAGTTAACCTTGAGCGACTACTGCAGGCAAACATAAATCCATGTACTTGCACACACACACACAGACATAAAGACAAATCGACACATTCACTTGCACACTGGAGTGGTTCTGTACGCCTACACAGGCAAATACATCCTCAAATGTGTGATGACACCTTTGTATTTGCTAAAAGCCCGTATGGTTGATATGCCCAGACAGTCTGCTGTGTTTGTGCTGTAACGTGTGAACGTCTCCTCGAGTTACCTAAAAAGAAACAGAGGAAAAAACATGTCCTCCTCTGACTAGGACGCCACATATTATCACCATGTGATCACGTGATATCCTGTGATGCTTCAGTGCATGTGGAAATAACCTTAAGGGGAAGCTACATAGATGCTATCTGTGCATGACCTCATTCACAAATGTTTGCAATGTAGCCAAAACAGACTTTTATTCTGTAGCCATTAAAGGCAGATGGTGTGTATGCCCAAGTGTGTGAATCAGATGAGTTGAGAACTAGGCAACGCAGAAGCTTCAAATTGATTGATAAGGTCCAGCTACTAAAAATCTTGGATGACTTTGAATCTCAGTGACCTTGACCTCAAGGTCAGAGGTCATGTTTTCTGAAAATCTTGCGAATGCGAGGATTTTCAAAATGCTGTCATATTTGCGTCTACTGAAAATCATGGCTGATTTCAAATCTCATGAGGTCAGAGGTTTGAAAATCTTGCGAATGCGATAACTTGAGAATAAGGCGATGCAGGATTTTGAAATTGATACCACAGGGGTGTCTGCTAGGAGGCTGAAACTAGCTGTTTCCAGTATTTCTATATTGCTGAACAGCAGTGAATCAAGTCTAATGCAACAAGAAGACAGGAAGGAGAGGTCAGTTAAATCTGTCTGCATCCTCCTGTTCTGTTCATCCTCTGACAATTCTGCAGGATGTTGACATGATCCACCCCGTGTGCTGTGGAACTGCTGCTGCATGAATGCACAAACAAATGTGAAAATCACTCCTCTCTCTCTGTTCTGTGTATGCGTGCATGCTTGTTCTAGAGGTGTTTTTTGAGCTGCAGCTGCAATGTGACTCGATGCATGTGCACGCTCAACAAATTCTGGTTATGCACAAGAGCACTAACATTCAGATGCAGTCCTGCACTGATGGACATTTACATTTACGCAATCCTTATTAGACTCCCCAAATACCTGTGGACTTTAAGTCGTTGTCATCTCTCCCTGCCTGGGATTGCACTTATACAAGATTGGTGATCGGATGGATTTAGAGTGGATTTTATGTCTCTTCATGTTTGGACTCATAAACCCAGCTCAGGGCATAAATACCCCCAAGTTCTTAAATCATACTTTAGGAAATTAAATGTTCCCCCATAGTACAGAAAATTCCTGAGCATTAGTGAGACAGATTTGGGCTTTTGTTCTGAGCCAGCTTCCCCGTAGCAGCCAAATCAGTGCACGTTTAACCCCTAATACCATCTCGCACAGAGCAAACTCCTCTGCCATTCATACTGGATTTATGTTAACTTGATTTTCTTTCTGAGGTAACAGACATGCCATCATATTAATGTCTCTATATTAGAAAATAATAACTTTAACTGGCATATACATTCACTAATTTGTCATCTTTTTGTGTTATAAAAACACCTTTACCATTTCTTTTGTTTTATTACTTTTTTCTTTCTTTTTCAGAGAAGATCTTTTTGTTGTCTTGATGATGTGGACTCTTCCTGGTTTAGCATCACGTGTGTTTCCAGTGCTGTTGCCCAGCATCTTAAATTAGACTCTTCTCCTGGGTTTTCCATGTGGGTGTAGAAGTGGTGGGCTGCTGAAAGGATCTGGCAAAGCTCATGATGGGATAAGCTGCACCTGTTCCTCTGGGCAAGAGCTAAAACAGGATGCAGTAGCACCCCGCTGCACTTAAATATTCACACAAACACATAATTATCCTGAAAGAAATGCAAAGCTAATGTTATCATCTATGAAGGCTTCATGCTTTAAATTAGCATTTTATATTTATTTATATTTATTATCTTGATCCCATCTACACGCTACACTGTGTGTTTCTCTCTGCATAATCAGACAGAAACACAGAAGTGTGCCTAAACTAATTCAGTTTGCCTTGAATGCTACCACTGCACCAGGAGGAGGAGGAGTGAATGAGAATGGTGACTAAATGTGCGTCTGGTGAACTGTAGCGGTGTTTTCGGCCGAGCGTGTTTCACTTCTGCTTCGTTTGGAATGAAATCTGTTACACACTCGGTGTTTGAATGCTGCCTTCTTTAGTATGTACAAATATCCACACTACTTGGACTCAAAACCATCTACACTCGCCAATCCGTGTATCTTTCATACTGTAGTTTAATATCCAGTTTGTTAAATCTATTCAGATGCTCCCTTCTTTTTGATTTAGTTTGCTACCTGATTGCACTGCTTTTGGATAAAGCTCTGTGACATGCTTCTAAAGATTTACAGACCACCTAAAGGATGACAAACCCCCACTGAGAGAACGCTCGTCCTCCTGAGTCTTAATAGCATGAGGTAGAGCGAGAGGAGGACGAGTAGGAGAAGAAGTTAAAGCCTGTGGTAAATGTGTCAGTCTTTCCGTAGTCAACTCCGAAAAAGCTGACGCATTTAATGTCAGCCGGTGTCTTTTTCCAGGCAAGGAATTCTGGTCAGATCTGTGCATTTAAGGACCTGCTGCGATGTGGCTTATGGACGTGAGAGCAGCTCAGTGTAGCAGCTCTGGAAGTGCACGTCAGGATAGCAACAGGGAAGCAGACTGAGGAATGGATTTCATGTGGCCACAGAGAAAGAAGTCTGGTTTAGAGTGATGTGAAATTTTAAGTGTGGTTAGTGGCATCTGCACACATGGTAGACTTACACATTCAGCCTTCCAGAAATACAAGCTGATGCATGTATGGTCCGGGGCGTACTCGCCCTTGTAGCCTGTTTTGTCTGTTTTCGTCATTGGAGGTTAATGAATGATGCGTTCTGATGCTGCGTGTATATTAAGATTCTCTTGTGCCAGCGGGATAACGTTGTGTATAACAGAGATCACAGTGCACTTCCCAACACACAGAACACATGACCTGCTGCTGTCTCTGCGTGACTCTTTCTCTTACAGCTGTGGGCATCCAGATGAAACTGGAGTTTTTTCAGAAGAAATTCTGGACAGCAAGCAGACAGGTACAAATGCATTAACACAGAACCTGCATGTGAAATGCAGAATAACACCTTGCAAGCTCAATATAAAAACTGTAACTAATGTTGTTTATGTTTGAGTTTTGAAAAAATATTTCACATTTGATGAAATAATAACAATTTGAAACTTTACACAAAAGGTCGTCGGTCTGTCCAATTAAATTGACTATCCATTAGTTTTCCTATTCCGCAAGTCTTTAAAGGTTTCCAGTGGCCAAAGGGGATTTATGTTCCCAACCAGCCTGAATATTTGTTGTGACACATGCAAACATCATTTTTCATTTTACAGTGTGCAGCATTAGATGGGAAGTGCTCCATAAGCTGTGATGATGAGGTCAGTTTGTTTTCACGTTCGCAGTCAACCCTCCGTGAATCTTCCGACTCTCTAACACATATTTCTCTTTTACAGAATATTAACTGCTACTTAATTGACAACAATGGCTTCATTCTGGTAGCAGAGGACTATACTTTGGTGAGACATGGATGAACGAGCCTCTTTTTGTCACAGTTATACATTTCATTTTGATTTCACTGCAACCAGAAAATTGAATCCATCGTGTACCTGGTCATCTCCACCTCGGATGTGCGTCCCTGTTCGAAAAACTGTTGCTCAAAAAAATTAAGGGAACACATCATGACAGCATCACAGCAAGTCGGAGATACTTCAGGGCTATCAGTCTGTAAAGAAGGATTAACGACTGTAGATCAGTTTTACCTGGTTTGGTGCAAATGAAAGGTTTTTACAGACAGCAGCCGTGGATCATTGCTCCGACTAATTTCTGTTAATGTGTCCTTGTCACTGTTCGTAGCATGAGACCAATAGGTAGTCCAGATTCTCCAGGATGGCACGTCCATATGTGCTGTCACGCAGGTTTTGCTGTCTCCCAGCACTCCCAGTTGTGTGGGGGTATATCAGGAGATGGGCCATTACACAATAAGAGCTTGACAAAGCCGCAGAAGGGCATCAACCCAGCAGCACGACCGTTACCTGCTCCTTCGTGCGAGGAGGAACAGGAGCAGCACTAAGGCTCTAAAAAACGACCTCCAGCAGGCCACTCGTGTGTGTTTCTGACCAAACAGTTTCATTTGCACCAAAGCAGCTGAAATTAATTCATACTTTATGTTTCCTAACTGTATATATTGATGTCACTGGCATTTAACTAACTTTGTAATATATCGTAATGATCAATTTTTTTGAGCGGTGTAATTTTCTTTCTGCATCTCACACAGAATATTGTCCCTTTGACTGCTCACAATGAGACGTGCTGCTGCTCTCGCATAGACTATACCCTCTGCTTAGCTGTCACCAGACATGCTGTCACTCTGACTCTGCCTCATGCAGAAACCAGTCCGCTGGCTGTCACTGCCCTTGCTTTACCCTGCATGTTCTTTTCATGTGTATCTCACTTGCAGGCTTCTGTGCTTTATTTTAACTTAATTTGGATGTGGCAGAGCTTTTAGGCTACCAAATGTCACGATTTTTTAATAACAATATTAAATGGGGACAATGTATTTGACTAATAAGGTAACAATGTGAATTATAAAATGTTGCATTGAATGTGTGAACAGCTTTGACTATCAGCTGTTATTTTGTTACTAGGCAGAGGTTATATAGCGCTGAGTCACATTTTCTGCCCCACAGAGTCAAGAAAATTAGAATAAGGAAGAATGAATGGGGAAAATATATAACAGTACTCTTTAGCAAGCAAATGCCATATTTTTGTGTAGACCAAGGAATCCAATAATTTCAGGACTGAGAAACATTCAGTAGTAAAAGAGGATAAAACACATAAAATAAGAAGATATGTTAGATGGTGCAGTTTTTCTGAAAGGTTTTGCAAGGAGCTAGTGCGTAGCATTCAAAGATGCTTTTTTACAAACTAGATCAGGGCATAAATCTCTTCCGTGTTACAAGACATATACACCAGCCTATGTTCACCAATACACAGATTCATGACAGAGTTGGCTGCATAAAGAACATGTGACTCCAACCAGCAAGTGCTGCCTGGCAGTTTGTCAGTGGTCTCAGAGGAAAGCTGCTCCTCACCAAGGGAAAACCAAACACTTCGAGAGGACTGATCCATACCAGCATTTTCTATTTACTGATGATTTCACGTTTAGGATTTGTGAACATTAACATAGAGAGACAGCTGGAAAGAATGATAATGTAATGTTAAAGGTAAGACACACCTGGTAGTGGTGGTGGTGGGACTATTTATTGCTTTTGTTTTTCCATAAGTCTGCGTGTTTCTTTGTGGAGAATGATTTGTAATGTAGCAGGATTATGAGGCTTGAAAACCTCGGCTTGTCATTTTTACTTTGCACTACAGTTACCTGACTTCAGTCCTTGTGACAGTTTATGATGGTGACATGGATCAGCAGGTTTTCTGTGCGTGTTTTTCTTTTCTGACATTTTAAAAAAGAACTGACCAACTAAAATAATTTCCAGGTCAGTCGGTAAAGAAGATGAGTTTAGTTCCAGGGTTTGGGTGCAAAAAGAGATCCATCTACTACTAATTTTTTTACAATTTAAATGAACATAAAGACTTTATTCTGACTCGTTTAATTAAACTAAAGCCTTTCTTTTTGCTCTCAGACCGGGAACTTTTTTGGTGAAGCAGAAGGGGCTGTGATGAATAAGCTTCTGCAGATGGGCTCTTTCAAGAGGTGAGTATTTCAAAGTGCATGTGTGTGTGTGTCTGTCTGAGGGTGTACTTGAACATGCCAGCTCAAGTGTACGCATGAGTGTGAGTGTTTGCATGTGTGTAAATGTATGCACATAATATGAGGGAGGCTACAGAATGAGAGCATGTCTCCCCTCATGCTGACAGCTCTTAACTTGGCCAATCATGTTGAGCTTTTCTGTGCTGAACTCCGACCCCTCACTCAGCAAAGTTCTCCATTAGGGGATTATAGCAAATCTTTCCCCGAAACAAAAGAATTAGGACAAAACCTGAAGTCACACACACACACACACAAGTATTAGACTTGTTGCAATGCTGTGTGTCCTGGAAAACGCCGAGAGCAGTGGGTGGCAACATTCTGCAATTAATTTGGAAATCTAATCCAAGAGGATACCTTTCCTAATTTCACAGAGTAGGAATGCCAAAACAGACAGACACACACTGTAATTCCTCCGTGGCGTCATGTGTGGAATCTGAACTTAGCTGCACATCTAGTCACACAGAAGCTTATGGCCACGTTTACGTCTCTACCACAATACTGCAGCCAGGCCGTTCTTCTGCCTGCAGGACGTGGGCGAAGAGATTTGTGCTGTGCTGTCTCAGTGTATAAAAATCCCGGGTGACAAATGATCACACAAGTAGACAACCACGCCTGCATGTCATAGGGATGAACATCAAAAGCTGACAGCAAATAGTTTACAGATCCACCCATAAAAACAAACAGGCCTACAAGTGCTTTCCCTGAATATTTAATGTTGGCTGAAGAGGGATTGTTTAGAATGGAGGTCGACGTTTGATGAAGGAATAATGTGACTGGTGTTGGTGAAGTATTAGCGTGATGAGTAACAGCCTTCAGATCTTAACACTAATGACTCCAGTGTGATCTGTGTTAACCCAGTGCCATCTGTAAAGTATTAATGTGCCTTTTCTTTTTTGTTAATGACATTTTAAAGTGGACGACTTAAAGATGAAACCAACTGCCAGCCTGAATTTATTGGTCAGCACCGAGACGCAGCATGAAGATAAATGCACAGGAATTATTTTTAGTTCCCTTTACATCCTCTCCATCTTTCCAAGCAAGAGAAATCCATAAAAAGTCATGCTATGCTGAGAAAATGAAGAGTATTCGTACACACCCACATTGACATAAAGTAATCACACATCCACGCAAACGCACACAAACTCAGATTTTTGCACTGGTCTGAATTTGCTGCTAACGCTATTATGTGGCCTGGCTTAGTGCTAATTGGTTCCTGGCGGTGTGCTGGAGCTGTGTGTCACCCGTACTGTGACTGAGGTTGGTTTGAACATCGCCCAGGGCTGCGGATATACTGGGCCCGCTCAGACATCACACACATACTTGGACAAACGTTCACACACAAAGCACTGTCAAGTATACAGGAACTTGTCCAAAGGCTATAAGAACAGTGTCCAGTGTGTGCGTGTGTGTGCAAGTTAGAAACGCCTTCAATAACCTCACCCAGACAGACCTAGATCTCACACCCTCAGGGTCTACTAAGCCTCTAAATCCTCTGTTATCCCCCCAATATCCCCAAATCATCTACACACACACACACACACACACACACATACACTCACCCACCTTCCTACGTCACTTTGAGGAACCTCTCAGGAAGCTCTCGGCTTTCACATGCTTTCCTTTTCCCATTCTTGCCACATCCATCCAATATATTATTGGTAGGCAAAGGAGCAGTTATAGCAGAGGTGGGATCTTTTCTTCCTGCTCCCACACAGCAGTCCAAAAGGCCCCACAGGCATGCAATACCAAAGAGAGTGTGTGAATCAAGACTTATATCACCCTATCAGGGCTGCATTGTCCTCAAATGATTTAGCTGATCTCTATTTCTGATATTCTGTTTCATTCTCTATTTTGTTTTTCTATCGTTGTGTCCACAGGGTGACTCTATATGACTACCAGGCTCTATGTTGGGTCTATTCGGAAAGTAGCGACAGTGGACGCACGCTATTGGACGTGAGCCCTGCAAATGTTTTGAAGCTCTTCAGCCTCTTTGTTTGTAATCCATGCAGTGCGAAGCTGGGCCTACATGTGTCTGATATCTGTTTCCTTTCTTTAGCCCTACTTCGCTTTCTTCTCAGCTGTGAAGTGGATTCTGACTGAGCTTGTCATGTAAGACTTTGTGTATGTGAGAATGTCTCATGTCTGTTTCTAATAACATAAGTTTGCTGCATGTATGTCCTTTGCAGGGCTTAGATTAAATGTGTGTTTGTGAGTATGAACTGTATGTTTGTTTACGAGTGTCTCCACATGTACGTTGACATGATCCTCTGTGATCATGAGCAGTAATGGCTACCTGATGTTTCCTGTGGTGCCACATTGTGGTTTTGGAGTCTTCCTGGGTGGTCTGTTGTTGCCACAGTGCATCATGGGAGGATTGATCTGTCAGTATTCATTTTACAGTCTGTCATAGTGAAGACGTGCTTTTGTTGATATCACTGTGTGGAAATGAGCACAAACCCACATGAACCTGAGTATCTATAATGTGCATATAGTCAGTCTGAATATTGTAAGTGATCTGTTCATTTTCAGTTAGTTAATGCTAATGTGCTGTTCTCTAAAATATAGTATTTTTCTACAGAACTGTATAGAGTGCAGATTAAATTGTAATTGAAACTTAACATGAAAAGAGGTTGTCTGTAGATATTTATTTACTTTCACTTTTAAAGTTATAATTTGCAGAATTACACAATTTAACGCTCTCTACTTTGCAGAGAAACCATTTAGTATGCAGACCATATTATATCAGCATATGTTGGCTATGATTATCGCTGATGTCATCTCCCTATTTAGATTCCTGGTTGAGTTCAACTTGTACAGCTGGTGGTACTCTGACCTCACCGCTAAAGGTAAGAACAATCTCTTTGGGGATGTGCTTGATCTCCGGCTTTCCATCTAAACAGCACTCACGCATCCACATGCACTCTACCGCTGTCTCAACACAGTTATAACAATGTTGGACAAACTGCAGTGGCTGTAATGTTATAAAAACACTCAAATCTATTATAAACAAATCTGCTGCGTTTGGAAAAGAATTCATACGAGATGCAAACTTGAAAATAATTTTGTCATTAAAAGGTTATTAATGATTATAATCCAAAGAGCTAGAAAAATAATTTACTAATTAGCTGACGAGTTGAGTTACTGAGTGGCTCAGAGTTTATTTTAAATTTCTGTTGCATATATTTAAACTAATATTGTCACTTAAGCCTGATTGAAGTGCATTTTTTATTGGTTTTGAATTTTAAATGTTAAAACAGGTTAAAAAAGGATTTGATGAGCAGTTCAGTTCATTTTTATTTCAAACATTTCAAACATGTGCCTTCACAATCATTACAAAATATCATTCCATTATTTGTTTGAAAAGGAGTAGGCTGAAGTATTTACTTATTTGTCCCTACCCCCTCAAGTTTTACCTCTCATTCATTTAATTTTTTTTTGTCTTAAATTAAACAAACAACATATGAAACATATAAACATATGAAGTAAAACAAAACATAACATACATAAATCAAAAACAAGAAATTAGCAAGCCCCACCACAGTATAGTTTCTTTCATATGAAAAATACAGAATGTGTATATTTGCAGATACACAAGTTATGGAAAAACAACAAACCAAAACAAACCAAAAAAACAAAAAAGAACCACAACACCATTACCAGCTACATTACCGTCCTGGGTTAACCCCGTTTTCTTCATTCTTATACTTATTTAAAATTAGGTTTTTATATTTTACTTTAAACTGTTTTATGTTTTGACTGTCTTTTATTTCTTCTGTTAGACTGTTCCATAATTTAACTCCTGCAATTGAGATAGACATAGTTCTTAAAGTTGTTCTAGCACTTTGTATTTTTAAATTCCATTTCCCTCTTAAGTTATACCCACCTTCTCTTTCTATGAACAATTTACAGATTTCTTTGGGAAGCAGTTTATTTCTGACTTTATACATTATTTGCGCTGTTTTAAGCTTCACCAAGTCTTGGAATTTAATAGCTTGCATTTTGACAAAGAGTGCATTTGTATGGTCCCTGTACCCCACATTATTTATTAATCTAATGGCCCTTTTCTGTATTATAGTTATTGTTTGTGTGTTACTTTTGTATGTGTTTCCCCAGACCTCTACACAGTAGCTCATATATGGCAGTAGTAAAGCACAGTATAAAATGTGCAGTGCTTTCTGATCCAACATATGCTTTGCTTTCCCCAGGACGGCAATGCCCCGTGCCAATTTCCCCCGAACATAAGTAATGTGTGGCTTCCAACAGAGCTTGTGGTCAATGATCACCCCAAGAAATTTTATTTCATTTACTCTTTCTAAATATACATTGTCAACACATATTTCTACTTCGATGTTTTTCTTTTGGTTTCCAAACAACATAAATTTGGTTTTATCGAGATTCAATGATAATTTATTTATATCAAACCACTTCTTTAATATCGTTAATTCCTGTGTGATCATTTCCAAAACCTGTGGCAACTCCCCACCTGCACACAGTATATTTGTGTCATCTGCAAATATTACAAACTTTAAAATCTCCGATACTCTGCAGATATCATTTAAGTACATAATAAACATTTTTGGACCCAGTACTGAACCTTGAGGTACTCCACAAGCTATATCCATCAAATTAGATTTATATTCATTTATTTGTACATATTGTTGCCTATTCCCTACATAGCTTTTTAACCATTCCAAAACCACTCCCCTAAACCCGTACTTTTCCAGTTTTTTTAATAGAATTTCATGATTAACAGTATCAAACGCCTTCTTTAGATCTAAGAAAACTCCGAGCGCATACCTCTTATTATCCATACATTCCGTTATCTTTTCCATCAAATCTATCAGTGCCAAAGCTGTTGATCTGTTGCTTCTGAACCCATACTGACTATCTGTCATTAATTCATATTTTTCCACAAAACTGTCAAATCTTTTTATGAAGAGTTTTTCCAGTATCTTAGAGAACTGGGAGAGTATTGACACTGGTCTATAGTTTGTAAAATGATGTCTTTCACCGGTTTTGTAAGTGGGAATAACTTTAGCAACTTTCATTTTTTGTGGAAAAACTCCTTTTTGAAACGACAAGTTGAATATATATTTTAATGGTTTTACGATACCATCAATAACTGTCTTTACCGTTACCATATCAATATCATTCCAGTCTGTACTGGTTTTGTTCTTAAGTCCTCTAACTATGTCATAAATCTCTTTCTCTTCCACTGCTCTTAAAAACATTGAGCTACTATTCCTTTCAATATTTTCACCAGTGTCCCTTTCTATTCCATCAACCTTTATTTCTTCTGCCAGTTTTGGCCCTATGTTTACGAAGAATTCATTAAAGCCATTTACTATCTCTTCCATGTTATTAATACTTCTTGTCCCTTCTATAAAGTATCCAGGGTAATCATTATTCCTTGATTCATTTTTGATTATTCTGTTTAATACATTCCATATATCTCTTGTGTTATCTTTATTGTGTTCTAACCTTTTAATGTAATACTCTCTTTTACAGGATCTCATTATATTAGTTAATTTATTTTTGTAAGTTTTATACTTCATTTCAGTTTCTATTGTTCTCTTTTTTATGAATTCTCGATATAGGGTATATATCGAGGGTATAGGGTATTCATCTCATTGTGCAACCAGAGTTGCACAATGAGATGTTATTCTGGTCGGTCTTGTTATCAGTGGAAATAAACCGATGCTGTACATGGAATCAATAAATTCTTCTGTACTCTTATTATGATTTGGATTCAATAAGTCAATATTAAAGTCCCCACAAATAAACATTCTTTTCTGATTTATATTTGTAAATAAGTCCTCCATATTATCCTTAAATATCTCAATCTTAGATCCTGGTGTTCTATATATACAACTGACAATTAGGTTTTTCCTTTTTTCTATAATTATTTCCACTGATAAACATTCCATCACTCCATCAATAACAGTCGTCATTCTTCCCATTCTTTTGTACTTTAGGTTTTTATCAATGTAAAGTGCCACCCCACCTCCTTTCTTGTTGATCCTGTCTACATGAAGGAATTCATATCCATTTATTTTAAAGTCTTCAGTTGTTTTAACAGTTACAAACAACAACATATTCTCATTAACATATTAGAGAAAAATCAAACAGAAACACTTTGTGTAGCAAAGAAAACTGAATTCATCTACCTCAGACTGTGTAAAATAGCTTCTTCTGAAATACGTGTAGATTTTCTATTTTTATTTTTAGTCTGATCTTTCCTGCCTCGCAAAACAGAGAAAAGAGTCGCAGTTAAAAATGCGTCTAATTTCTCACTGAAAATCCTTTTTTTCATCCTGTTGCTCTTTTCGAAAGAAAAAAATGTGACGCACTGCTTTATACTTATGTTTGAGTTCACAGGGGACGACGCTGCATACAGAATAAACACCCAGCGTCCCTACCACTGGCCTCATGTCTTCATCCTCGCCATCTCCCCTCCATTTCCTGTTGGTCTGAGTCAGTGTGACCACTGGAAAAACAGAATAAAGAGGCACAATCCAAAACCTAAAAGCAAGAAAAGAGAAAAAAGCAAAACAGACCATTACCTCAAATGACCTCAGCGTTTCAGAGCTTTTGTATACATGTCTCTGTACACACAATCTTCTTTGTGCGTCCAGAGGGGTTATTTTATGTGATCTTATGATCTGTACGGTCTTATCCCATGTTGGTGATGGTGGTCGGCAACAGCCGTTTGGTAACACAAGAAAAAGCTCTCTCTCATGTGTCAGCCAGTCTATCATGTTCTCTCCTTTTCTCTGGTTGTATTTCATTCCTTTCTCTGTTTTTGCTCCTTCGTACTCGCTTCCATGAAATCGCACACATATGATTATTGCCAGGCTATGAATGCTGTGATTCCTCATGCTTTATGGAGTGTCGAATACCGTTCGCCTGTTTGAAATGAAAGCCTCACTAAGCAGCATCATATTGGAGCATTAATTCTTGCCAAAACTAATATGAAAATATTTAGTGTGTGAAACAGGGGGGAGGAAGAACCACAAAATGAAAGTCTACGTCTAAATGCTTTCCTTGCACACTTTAATCCTGAATGAAGTGAAGCTGGGCATCGCTGCTCACCAAGTAGTCGAGACAATTTCACAGCTGGCTGGCCTCAGGTCTTAGCACTTTCTATATCTTTTCACAATAAAGACGCAGGCCTGTGACACACAGCTGAAACACCATCATTTAGCAGCCGTAACCCAATCTACACAACCTCTCGAGCTGAACTAATCCCTGACCTTTATACATGTAGGCTGCGTTCTCACATCCATATAGTTTATTTACAGTGCACTCTTTCTCACACACACACACACACACACACACACACACACACACAATGAATCGTGCTGCACTCCTGATTCTTAATAATCAAACCGCAGCATCCAAATCACACACATAATCACCCACGTTTACAAGCCTCTCTGCAAAGATGTGTAACGCGCTGCGATTCAGCTTTCAAACCGTTTCTTTATGTGAAAAGAAAACACTACGTTTGGAAGATGTCGACCCTTTTTAAAAAAGGGTTTAATGACATTTTAAAGCGACCATTCTGCAGGGTCATTTCAAACCTCTGGGTGGCAGGAAAGTTCAAGCAATGCTGTGAGAATGACTGGCCTAGATTTACATTGGAAATATTTCCAGCAGGACAAGAGACAGCTCTGGTGCAGAAATGCTGTTTTCTTTCAAACGTGAATATTTACATGGACGCGGTGTGTTTAACTGTGTGTTTGCGTAACTCCTTGCGTAGCTATTATTTGATTTTGAAAGGGGTGGTTCAAAGTTTTTCCACCATCTCTGGCTGAATGTCTCGCTCATTCTCGCCGCCTTCTCTCTCCTTCCTTCTTCCCACCTCGCAGCTCAGAGGACAGGTCGGACCATGCAGGTACCGTGCGACACAGAGTACCCGGCCTTTATCTCCGAGAGGACCATCAAAGAGAACACCGGCAACATTGACTGCGACGGCTGCGTCAAGTATGGGATGCACAAACAGACACATAAACATCAATTAGCTACAAGCGACATCAACAATAAGAGCGCTGGTTATCAGCTGTCCACCATAGAACAACTATGAAAAATGAACGATCCTGTTAGCTCTCATCTTCATCCTGAATAATGAGAAGCACATTTAAATCATTTGTTGTCTGCTGAAAACGCTTTTATCCAGAGTAATCCATCAGAGACACACACACAGTGAGCGTTTTGAAATACGAGGCATTTAGAGATGAGGGAGAGAGGTGGAAAAAAGGCTTCCTTTAAACATGGGAAAATGAGTGTGGTCCCCATTAACAATTTGGGCTTTTCTGTCAGGCAATTGTGGGGTGTTCTCTGGATCCCTGCAATGGGGCCTTCATTGCTCCCAGCTGTGGAACTGCCAGGGAGCTCAGAGCTCTGTGTGTGTCTCAGTGTGCTCGTGTATATGTGTGTCCGCTGTCGGTGCAGCCCCAGAGGGTCAGCGGGGTATCCTCCGCTTTCGGAGCCAGGACTGTGGTGTGGCTGGAGATACTGCGAGACCCTCACATAGAGACACCCATGCCCAGCCGCACATGCTGAAGCCTGCTTCAGAGGACAGGGTATAATCTGCAATGATGACACCAGAGCTGGGATTAGCAGGAACAAGCTGTGTGCTCAGCAACATGCCGCCTTCAAATGCATCGTTTTTAAAACGCAATGACTTTGACAAAGTAAAATGGAGTTTTTATTTCTCTTATATGGAATTTTATAGCTCATATTTGTATTAGAGGTTATTGGCGATAAACATCTGTTTCAAGTTACAGCCTGACTGAAGCCTTTCTCTTATATTTTCATTGGGACACGTGTGTATGCTTTATGCTCTAGGAAATATATCCTAAGCTCTTGCCTGCTAAACCTCTCTTTGCTGTATTTTGACTCTTTGTGTGGATGTGTGTGTCAGATCTCGTACGTGTGCGCTCTGCTCCCCGATTAGTGTGACAGAACGTAAGAAACATCAAACCTTGGCGAGTGCTCTGGTAACTTAAGTGCCCCCAATAAGATGATTTAACCTTTATTAATGCATCTGTAGCTTTTCTAGATGGTAACTTGAGATTCAGGACAAATAGAGCGTCTCCAACCGGAGAAGGTCTTCAGTGGGACCATTAGTGACAATAATCCTGGTTGTATATCTTCCAAAGACACATGCTCCTTTTCCTTTTCTCAACCAAGAGGGACGATTCAAGTCACCAAAAACAGAAAGAAAAGAAAGAGGTTGAAGCTTCCAGTGAGGAGCAGCTTCAGGTGTACAGTTACAGTAGGACGTTGCTTAATCTGCTAGGATAGTACATATTTCTTCTTAGGTTTTCTTTTGGGCATTTTTAATTCAGCATTAAAAATGGATTTTAATTCTGCAAATGCATTTAAAATAATTTGAAAGAAATGATAAAGTAATAATAATTACTATAATAATAGTTGCATTTTTCTTTATACATAATCTTCCTTTCCAACTTTAGTGCCAGTATCCTCATCGTACCATATTTCACATCAACTTATCCAGAGCCCCCCCCCCCCGTCAGATGCATGCAGTGGAATCATGTGTAAAAGGAGAATATTGGAATCACGGTGCTCGTTTTCCCCCTAAAGTAACAGGAGACGTGGAAATAAAATGACAGCATTCCTCTTAAAACTCATCTATCTGTTTGTTGAGATTTTGTTGGAGCAATTTCGACTCGAATTAGTAAGAGTTAAATTGCACACAGTAATTACTGGTCAAATTGTTCAACTGTGATGACAGATATTTCTGAAGACCATGCTGGACATGCATTTATGGTTATGCTGTGCAGTTATTAAAACCTTAGAAAAACATTAACATTCTCGGCTGGATACAGAAAAAAACATTTATCCGAACCTGTGCAGGGAATGATTTTTCCATGAAATGTACGAGACTATGTCCAGCTTGGAAACTATAGTGAAGCATTACGAAATGTATTGTGAATTAGCATTATCTTTTTTTATATACATAGTTATTTTTGGCCTTTTTTCAGCTTTGCTAGATAGATGCAGTGAAGACTGACAGGAAAGTGGAAGGAAAGACAGATCAGCCACCTGGGCTGGCCACTCTCAGCCACGCAGCACATGGTCGCCTGCTCATCCAACTAAGCTTGACCGGCACCCATGAATTAGCATTATGTTATCATAAGTAACAAGGTATTATTTAGTCGTGCATCCCTGTCAGCTGTAGAATGTGTAAGATGTGTTATGTTTTGTCAAAACTAAAAAGAAGACAGTCTTTCTCCGACTGCATATGTCGTAATCCTTTCCTACAGTTCTCAGCTTTATATATCAAACTCTAGCTTTTCCTTTTGTCTCCCACGTGAGTCTCCACATTGTTTAAAAGGTTGTGTGTTATTTTTTCTCAGAGAAACATGTTGGATGTCCTTGTCTGTCTCCCCGCCAGCCAAAATGTAGAGGCCACAGCACTATGAGGCAACATTAACAACAAATTGTCTGTTACGCTATCTGTGTTTGTGATATGCATTGCTGTCTGTCACTTGTGTATCTGCGCACATTATACACATCAGTGCGTGTGTGTAGGTGTGTGTGCAGTGTGATGCTCCCTTTCCCAGCTCTGGGGATGTTCAAGGCCAGCAGATGTGCTGTCAGGATGTGTTTAAGTCTTTTCTCCAAAAACACTTGCTCTGCTTTCTATCAGCGGGCAGCGCTGGACTGGACCGGCGCTGTGCAGGGGTGTGCACAGATTATTAAACATCAGCAGATCCTAATTCACCCTGATTGGAACTGGTTTGGCGTGTTTGCTGAGTTGGTTTGGTTTGGTTTGGCCGGTCGTGCTGGGATAAGTGTATTAAGTGCAGCGGATTGGCACTCCTCGGGGATTGAAGGCTGTTTGTGGTCAGATTAAATTGGTCATGGTATTGAATAAGTAAAGATGGAGATATTCCTGTACGTATTGGGTCTGTTTGGATCTATCGGGTCTCTCCCTCTCTGTCTTTGTTCAAGCTCTCCTTCACAACAGTTGAGAAAGTGCGTTTGTGTATACAGTATTTTTTACATCTGTGTGTGTTCACTCAGTCACACGTGCGTGTTTTCATATGTGTCTGATAAATGCTTCAGAGCGAATTCGATAAATCACCCAGCTGCAGCGAAAGAGAGCAGGCAGAGAAGCAGGAGATCAAGAAAGAAAGGGTGATAGAAAGAAGAGATCATCTTTACGACCTCTCTTCTTAATAAAGCTTATCCACAGCCATAAATCACCGGCCAGGAGGCCGAGGCAAGGCCTGATCTCTCAGACCAGTAAAACACAGCCATGGGAAGCTGTAAGCACAAAAGTGTGGTTCCCATTTGTCTCCCTTTGGAGTGTTTTATATTCGGCAACACTTCATTGGTGCTTGCCTTGGATAGGGTACAACAAAGCCTTAAGAAAAGGAAAGGAAGAGAACGAGGAAGAGGGGCGGATGGAGTGAGTTAGACAAGTATGTGTGTAAACTATATATGTGTGTACGCTGGTGTGAGTCTGTCTGTGTCGCTGTATGTTTATTGACAGCTGGCGGTGAGATACTTCATACTCTTGACATGCATCCAGTGGAGTCTCTTCAGAGTGCTTCTCCCCTCTGCCAGGGGAGCATGTGAAGACTCATAACACAAATCCCGTGACACACATGGAAATTTACATCATACCCATGCTCCTGGACTGCTAGCCAGATCTCAACTGTCTCTTGTTCCTTTTCCATCTTTCTTTCTTTCTTTTTCTATCTGGCTGTCCGTGCTGTGATTGGCAGGTCCTTTGTGATTCAGCAGATCCCCAGCAGTAATCTCTTCATGGTGGTGGTGGACAACAAGTGTGACTGCAGCATGTTTGAGCCAATCACCATGGACCCCATCGAAATCATGTATATCCTTCGCTGAGGTGTGAGGGAGAAGGTTGCGAGTATATGTATACAATGATATTAAAGCAAGACATATAACAGCGATAGGGTTACGTAAAGTTACTCTACTCTGTAAAAAAGTGTGTAAATTCATCAAATGGCTTCGAATGTAACAAACTCTCCTGGGAGTCATCACCTCGCGTCAAACTTTATTGGGATTGAATAACCACATGAGTACGAGAGGATTGATTATTCTTTGGTTTTCAAACCCCTGCTGAGATAAATATACATGTTGTCTTGTTTTCTTTTTAGTAGACGTTTCTCCTCCACCTCATAACTTTCACAATTAGATTTTTTATAGTTAATTTCCATTGATTATGAATTCAGTGGAACATTTTAAAGTAAAAAGCTTGTTTACACTCCACCTCTTGTGGGTAAGCGATCTAATTGCTGTATGGGACAAGAACCAAAGCTGAGGCAATGAGACATCACTTTTTTTTGGCTGTGTGAGAGTTTGGACTTTGTCACATGCCACGCTGTGATTGGATCTTGATCAACAGCAGACACGGCTAGCTTGGAAAGGCTGGAGACTGAAGGAACTTAATTTGTCACCACATAACTGGCTGAATTCTCCTACAATGTGCATTTCTTTGAAATTTTATGCACTGCAGTCACGCTGTGTATACATGTCCACCAGTGTTTATTTTGTTGTGGGGTGCTCACTGTAGCATGCTGTTTTGTTGCTGTGCAACAAAAGAAACCTCATCAAACATCGCTCAGAATTGGCTCTTGTTTCACTTTTACTCTACACACACACACACACACACACACACACACACACACACACACACACACACACAGGCATTCCTTTTGCATTCAAACAGGAAATATACTCCAGCAGGAGTAATGCTGAGTGTACATGTCCTCTAGTATTGCCTTAACTCCAACTGCACATAATGAATCTCTGAAGTGCGAAAGATTGAAGATGCAAAAGGACAGGAGGCGCCCAGACACCTGCCACCCTTTTCACCCAGAGGTACATATACTGCAATGTACAATAACTCACTATAGTAAAAGTCCTGTTTCGTATACCTCTGATTCAAATAAAACATATCTGTTCCCATAATGCCCCTCTCTTTCTCTAGGAAAACTCAATGGAGTGTGGGGGAGCTGTGAATCTTACCCAGTCTCTTGTTACGACACTGCTCTGCCTACTTGTGGCGTTGTTCCCCAGGTGACCAGAGCTGACCATGCCTCTCCACTGAGAACTTTACTTGGGTCGGATTGGCTCGGCATGCAAAAGAGTCGCAATGATGCCACCGAAAAAAACAAAAAAAACAAAAAACACTCCTGCCCCATATAAAGTTGTGCCCAATTTCAACTCACCACCTACAAAGTCCCTAGCCCTGACGTGCCATCCTACAAGGTAAATATCTGAAAGGATTAATAATGGATACAGCTGCTAAGTAGTAATAATTAAGGTGCTTTAGCAATATCACGAGGTTTTTGAGGAGATACAAAGTTTAGAATCACATAGTAATAATGCTGACAATGCACTTAGTAGCTTAAAAACTGCACAAGTGGTTGAGTAACACCCACAGACACTAGCACCACAACGTTCAGTCCTTTCAGGTAGCAGCTAATGGGCTGGGTCTGTAGCTGGGCTTGGAACTGGGTATTAAAGCCACGTAACACCCACATGGATAAAGACAGATACACATGGCCAACTTTGACTTTTTATGAAGATATAAAAAAGAAAACAGATAATACTGATGATGATTATATGTGGCTGGGGTTGTGATGAAATGTCTGTCTGTTAATATTTTTTTTCCACAATGAGAAAATAAAAGAGTTCTAGTGTATGTATATAAAAATATATTGTAACAAAAGAGTCTTATTTATGATTTGCAAGTGGTACCCATAAACTGTGACTACGAGATGTTTGAGTCCTCTGATGTGAGTGGTTGTTAATATTTGAGCTTTGCCTTATTAAACAACATTGGTCCTGTTTATGTACTTTTGAAATAAAATGATGTTAAAAAAATTTATGTGGTTGTCGAAAGCTGTTGTCGAAAGGAGCTTAGCATAGCAGATATTCGCTAAAATGAAATATGAATCATTACTTTTCGTATATTGCGCTGTTGTTTTTGGCAGATTTGACTGATTAATACAGAGTCTGCTCTTGGTCTTTGTGACCTCCCCATAAACAGAGATGCAGCAAGTGTGTGTGTGTGTGTGTGTGTGTGTGTGTGTGTGTGTGTGTGTGTGTGTGTGTGTGTGTGCGTGCCTGTCTGTGTGTGTGTGTGTGTGTGTGTGTGCGTGCCTGTCTGTGTGTGCGTGCGTGCGTGTGTGTGTGTGTGTGTGTGTGTGCGTGCGTGTCTGTGTGTGTGTGTGCGTGTGTGTGTGTGTGTGCGTGTGTGTGTCTGTGTGTGTGTGTGTGTGTGTGTGTGTCTGTGTGTGTGTGTCTGTGTGTGCGTGCGTGCGTGCGTGTGTGTGTGCGTGCGTGCGTGCGTGCGTGCGTGTCTGTGTGTGTGTGTGTGTGTGCGCGTGCGTGTCTGTGTGTGTGTGTGCGTGTGTGTGTGTGTGTGTGTGTGTGTGCGTGCGTGTCTGTGTGTGTGTGTGTGTGTGCGTGTGTGTCTGTGTGTGTGTGTGTGTCTGTGTGTGTGTGTGTGTGTGTGTGTGCGCGCGTGGAATTGCATGTTCATCTGGTGTTTCACTGTTGTGTCATTCACGTAGCCCCTCTGCCCCAGAGACTCATCCTCCCGTTCAAAGAAACAATAAAGACCACGACACTGGAATGGAAGACCAACATAACAACCATCTGTATCTGCTTAGAAATAGACCAGGGAATTGCATAGGAACAGACACTCTTCTGACACACACACATGTACGCATACATGCAATAACACAATTTTTAGAGTAGTGCAAAGAGAGCCACATATACATATGTTATGCTGTAAATAAAAAGCAACAAAGACGTTTTCAGTGCCGGTCAGAGGAAGCGCTGCCGTGGCCTCCACATCAACACCGAGGTCCCTGTGGTCAACAATGGGACATGCTTCATCTCCCTCTCTTTCCCCACCTCTCAACGAGCCGGTTCTGTGAAACTCCAGCTCCAGCGGCGAGGTAATTCTCAGCGTCCTAGTGGTCTAATCTATTCTCCTCTGTTTAATTGAAATCGTCCCTTCAGCAGAACTTTGTGACTTTAATCATTCCCAGTTCTCTTCCTCTCTCTCTGGTCCAAAGACTCCCTGACTTGCTTGTGGGTCATTTATCACTGCGTAATGGGATTGGAGCTGTTTTGGGTCAACACGCATCCAACCCAGTCTGTGATTCCTTCCTGTTTGCCAGATGAGTTATGGGAAAGTGCATCCAGTGTGTGTACAAAAGGCAGACTTGGGAAAGCTTTCTTCTTTCTGGGGTGTTGCCACAATGGCAGCCCTGTTGCCCCCTTCCTTGTTCCTGTGAGTGATAAATGTTCATCTGTGTTTTCTGTAAGCCATTTTGCCCTCACACTGATGGATACATAAGCCATTCAGATGCTAAAAATGCCTGCAAATGCTTCCACTCTGTTTTCTGGATTTCCCACAGCACGCAGCTGCTTATGCACACAGGTGACAATGACAAAAACACTTTAATAAAGTAGGAAGAAACAGGGGGAGGGAAAACAATGAAAGAAAAGAAACTAACTTTAACTGGGACAAACTTAATTTGAAGAAGAGCCTTTGAAAAAGCCATCCCCATCTGTCAGAGAAGAAACACTCAAAGAAGAACTAAGTGACAAACAGTGGGGGTATTTTCATCCGCATTCCTTCCCAGTGATCCAATCTGCACTGCTGTTTGAGGTGGGGAGGAACCCCTAAGAGAGGAGTCACTTGGACACAATGCCCTAAAGGGGCCCTGAAGTTCAAACCCAACATATCCATCAGCACTCATGCTACTCTAACTCTGTTCACCATTATGCACAAGACAAATCTCCTTTGCTAATATATCGGAAGACAAGCGATGGCTGAATCGCACATTCAGGCATTTCTGCATACATGCACGATGAACACAATATGCATGGGCGGTCACGCAAAGGGCAAAACTTTCGGTGTTACCTCCAATGGCGTGGATACCAGTGGTGGTTTGCTTCGAGGACCACAGATATGTTTAAATGGAAATGATTCTGAGCAGCTGAACCACACCAGGACCACACACAGGCTCGCTGACCACAACACAGCAGAGCTGAGACAAGCTGGGAAAACACACACACACTATTCTGTCCACATTCCACAGGGTGACTAGCAGCATCAGCACTGCAACCCACTGTCTGCGTGTAATCTTATACTTGCATAGATCGGGGTTACTACAGCAAATGTCTTAATTTAGAGAAACAATGATAGGAAAGCCCTTATTGCAAGATGGCCTGACTGCGCTTAAAGGGTTTAATGGTTCATTACATCGACTGCGCTTTTGTAGCTTGGCTTTCATCAATGGCGTGTTTACGGTAGGTTCGCCATCATGTCCTCAGCTCTGCCCTTGTTTACCTCCTCTTTCACTCTCCTTCACCTTTTTCCCTGCTGCCCGTGGTAGTGATAATGAGCAGACCTGTCGACTCACATGTGCCCGCGCACTCACACATCGGAAAAAGCCGAAGCAGACCCCAAAGACAAATTTGTTCCTGTGGGTGTCAGGAGACACGCTGCTGCCAAGGTTGGAGCAGCGAGCAGAAAACATGCGCTCTTAACACACACACGTACGCTACGAAATAGTTGCCTACCCCATGCTGTGACAGGAAGAAAAGCCTTCAGTACTTAGAGACCTCTTGGCGAGCTAGAGGACCTGACAGCCAGCTGTACTAATACACTTTGTATATTCGTGTGAGTGTGTGTGTGTCTGTGTGCAAGAAAGCAAGAAAATGGGAGAAAGCTAGTGTGAGAAGCTGAGAAACTATATCTCACTGTTTTTGAACTCTGGTTAGGATTAGCATGCAGTATACATTTGGTGAACAGAGTGTCCGTAATTCACAGGCTTGAAGTTCATCAATTATCTCTCAGACAGTCAGCTTACTTTCATCAACCACACGCTGAAAAACAAAACCAGAACAAATCAGGCGGATATTTAGCATTCCATCCTGTGTTTGTGCAAACAAGCTGAGTGAGATTTTTCAGCATTAGCATATTCAGCGGAGTCTTTGTAGCTACAAGCCGACCTCTGCCAACTCATCTAGTCCACGAAAATCCTCATTGGTTTACACATGGCAATGGCCTGGAGGGGCATACTTATTGGCTCCCTGAAACAGGAAGTGGCTAAATGGGCCCCCCGCTTTTGCCTCTGCTACTCAAATGCACCCAGTCTGTTTTCAGTGTGCAGCTTAACAGAATGGACAGTCAGGAGTGTGGACGAGGAGAGAGGGGAGGGTAAGCAGGGAAAGTAGGAAAGCTAGATTGGAGGTCAGGGAGGCAATGGAGGGAAAAGGCGGTCTGATTGCAGCGGGGTAGGTGGTCGAACAATACCATAGCCCAAAGCAAGCAACGCCATTGGCTCCCAGCCTGGTTTGTCCCCAGGTCTCTATATTGTGTTGGGACTGGGAACCGCTGTGAGTATTGTGAGCACTTTAGCATTTCCTCGAATCACAGTTCATCAGTATCAGCATATTTGTCTTGGATGAAGGACCGATCAATGAGTTAGGGACGATTGGGGGTTTGGCTCCCCCCACAGCGTGGTATAAATCCCGCTGTGCCGATGAAGGCTGAATGTTGATATGATAATTGATGTAGTGTTTTTTCGGTACGTGGCGTCTCTGGGCATGGTGCGGTTGCATTACAAACTTTTATAGAGGTTCGTGCATGCGTGTGTGTGTGTCCATCTGTCATGTTTGATTTGTATCTTTATACCGAGCTAGAGAGCCGCTCAGGCTAACCCTCTGTGAACTCTGTGTAGACAGAGCTAAATGCTCGCTCTTACTGGCACATGTGCAAGTGTTTGCATTTGTTTGTGTGTTGCATGCACGTGCTATGCTTGTTTTGCTTTTCTCGTGTGGTGCACGTTAAATAGCCACACAGTATACGTCAACATGTACTATATGTTGTTTATGTCCTGTATAGTTTTTCTATTCTTGTATATTAAATGAGCCTGTGAATCAAAGACGCGTCTATACGTGCAAATTTGGTCAGATGAGCCCCATGTTGTGTGTAAGGTTGGCCTAGGGATTTCAACGCCCTTATTTCACATAGCAGAGCAGTGAAAGAAAGGCTAAGGTTACAACCACAGGCCCTGACAAAAACAATCTCTGCAGCCATGTGACATTTGTATGCCCTAGTGTCCCTCACACACCCCATTTCTCACTCCTTTCTAACCCTTCCCTCACCCATCATTACCCTCTTGACCCTAGAACTATCCAAAGGCTTGCCATTGACTCTAAGTCCGCTGTTCGCTCTTACTCTAACCACCATCACATCCATTCACTGTATCTGCACATGTCAGGGTGCACATGAGCACTTGTGCCAACACCTTTATGCTTATGTGCACAGTATGCACTTCCATGTGCTGCATGTATTCAGTCCTCCTGTTCTCTCTCAAACTAACTGTCTGGAGCCATTAAACTGTATGACATCACAGCAAGTAATGCTGGGTGCCGATGTGTGTTTTGTGGTCGAGCCGAGCCGGGATGTGACGCCGTCTGTTTGTTTTTCAAGAGCTGGAGTTGGAAGAGAGTCCCGGGGAGCAAGCTGATTAGAGCTGTCATTTATGTAACCATTGCAGTTCCATGTTGCAATTAAAAATAATCAGAGCTGCTATATACTTGAGACATGATCTGGTCATAGCCCAGAGGCTTTATGTGCATATGATTGCATGTCTATGGGTGGGTGTGTGTGTGTTTGTGATTTAATATTGCTTGCTTGCGAGTGTATAAAGAGTATTATTAATGAGCTGTGTAATAGAAAAACCCTGCAGTGTGTCATTACTTGGAAAGGAAAAGGAACTAACACACAATTTGATTTGTCAGGCCAAGAAGTTGAGTTTAAAGGAGACAATGGCCAAGAGAGAGGAAGTCACGAGGAAGCTACGGATAACAAGAGTGTGTGTTTCCAAACTGGTAGTTAACCTCTGCCTCTTTGAGTGTAGAAATGTGGACTAATCTTTCTGAAAGGCCAGCATCATTTATAAAACGTGTGAGCGAAATCACAAATCAGCATCTGCTACTGTGTGCTTGCAGACTACTTCTCCCTCCTCCCTTTCTGAAAGCGTCCTCCACTTAAACTTGTGAACTTTATTTCCACCTCATTCACTGTATGTTATTTCATTCTCTCGTGAATAGGCTTTCATTCTGTTCTCGCTCACTGCAACTTATTTCCACAGCTGGGTGTGAATTCCTCCACTGCTCTGTTAATCTTATACATTAGAATCAGAATCAGAATCAGAATGGGGTTTATTGCCAAATGTTGAGCAGGTTTACAACATTAGGAAATTGCTGCGGTGCTTCAGTGCAAACATGGTGTCATAAATAGCACTTAAATAGACATGAAAAAAAATAAAAGTAGGGATAAGAATTAAAAGTGCTACGTGGAAAGATATGTGCATGAGATATACATGAGATATATACATGAGAATAAGAATTATGAGTGCTACGTTGAAAGATATATACATGAGTGCAGGTGGTGATCAGTGCCAAACATGAAATGATGCAGTGACACAGCGTAGGGTCATGTGTTAGTGGCGGGAACAGTCATACGGTTATTGTTCATGTGTTCAACAGCAGAGGGGAAGAAACTGTTCTTATGGCGAGAGGTTCTGGTGCGAATGGACCGGAGCCTCCTGCCTGAGGGGAGCAGGTCAAACAGACTGTGTCCAGGGTGAGAAGGGTCAGCTGAGATCCGAGCTGCACGCCCCAGTGTCCTGGAGGTGTACAGGTCCTGCAGAGATGGGAGTCTGCAGCCAATCACCTTCTCAGCAGAGCGCACAACACGCTGCAGTCTCTGTTTGTCCCTGATAGTGGCTCCAGCGTACCACACGGTGATGGAGGAGGTGAGGATGGACTCGATGATTGCAGTGTAGAACTGCATCATCGTCCGTGTTGGCAGGTTGAATTTCTTCAGCTGCCTCAGGAAGTACATCCTCTGCTGGGCTTTCTTAATGACGGAGGTGATGGTGGGCTCCCACTTCAGGTCCTGGGTGATGGTGGTACCCAGGAAGCGGAATGAGTCCACAGAGGTGATGGGGGTGTCAGTCAGGATGATGGGGGGAGTGGGGCTGTGTGCTTCCTGAAGTCCACAATAATCTCCACTGTCTTCTGGGCATTCAGCACCAGGTTGTTGTGGCTGCACCAGGACACCAGACGTTCAACCTCCCTCCTGTAGGCAGACTCGTCCCCGTCAGAGATGAGCCCAATAACGGTGGTGTCATCTGCAAACTTGATTAGCTTGACAGACTGGTGGGTGGAGGTGCAGCAGTTGGTGTACAGGGAGAAGAGCAGAGGAGAAAGAACACAGCCCTGAGGGGAGCCGGTGCTGATGGTCCGGGAGTCCGAGACATTCTTTCCCAGCCTCACGTGCTGCTTCCTGTCCGTCAGGAAGTCAGTGATCCACCGGCAGATGGGATCAGGCACATTCATCTGGGAAAGCTTGTCTCGGAGATGGTCTGGAAGGATGGTGTTGAAGGCAGAGCTGAAGTCCACAAACAGGATCCTGGCGTAGGTTCCTGGGGAGTCCAGATGCTGCAGGATGAAGTGTAGGGCCATGTTGATGGCGTCGTCTACAGACCTGTTGGCTCTATATGCAAACTGCAGGGGGTCCAGGAGGGGGGCCGTGAGGGTCCTGAGATGGGAGAGAACTAGGCGCTCAAATGACTTCATGACCACAGATGTCAGAGCCACGGGTCTGTAGTCATTTAGTCATGTAGCCATTAACCCCAACTCACGGCAAAACAGTCCTGTGTACAAGAATAAATATTTATCGCAAGCATGGGCAGACACAAAAATCCATACACTGTATATATATTGTAGCATACTGAAATTTAAATGTGTTATTGCAAGTTGTTCCACGCAATAACACATTTGATTGAATTTTACTTAAAAATGTTGAACTGACTCAATGAAAAGCCAAAAAACTAAAAACGTTTATTTTCATTTTTAACTTGCATTTTAGTTATTTGTGTTATATGTGATATTTCAATGAAATGTTTCTTTCAGTTTCTTTTATTGAGTCAGTTTTACAATTTAGAGTAAAACACACCGTAAAAATAAAAAATCCTAAAAAACAGTAATATTCCAGCAGCTGGGGCGCCAAAATAATAACAGAAAATAACTTTAACTTTAACAATTTAATGTGATTAAACAATGAAATTACCTATAAACAAGGTCAATGAATGCAGCACTATGAATAATAATACTTTAATGTACAGAAATATACAGTTAACAGCTGGTTTAAATAATAATGGATTGCATTTATATAGCGCGTTTCGAGACCCTCAAAGCGCTGCACAATTCCACTATTCATTCACACACTGGTGGAGGCAGCTACAGGTGTAGCCACAGCTGCCCTGGGGCAGACTGACAGAAGCGAGGCTGCCATATCGCACCATCGGCCCCTCTGACCACCACCAGTAGGCGGTAGGTGAAGCGTCTTGCCCAAGGACACAGAGACTGTCCGAGCCAGGGCTCGAACCGGCAACCTTCCGATTACAAGACGAACACCCAACTCTTGAGCCACGATCGCCCTAAATAACATTATTTGATTTTAAAAAAAGTTTATAAGAATAATTTTATATATTTTTCCATAGCATTACATTTGAATTCAACAGTACAATCTTTCAAATAACAGACAAATATTTGTGAAATTATGATGCATTTGTGAATGTATTTTAACAATCTGCATATGCACACGTACAGACAAATACATTTAACAAACAATAAAATTATGTTTTATTACATTTACAATGATTTTATGTTATTTTACATTTGAAATGTAAAATCAGTCTATTTCTGTAAATTTAATGATATTCTAGAAGAACAGTACAAAACTGTAAAATACACAGTAAAAATACTTTTATATTACAATTTTTTTACAGTGCACAGTCGGTTTTTTAGGAATTGCTTAACACATTTGGGTGGAACAACATCCCACAACTTTTTTTACTTAAAAAACTCGTTTTCAGTGTTGTTATCAAAAATCCTCCTCACATAAGTATATTTTTCCCACTTGTTGTGACTTTGAACTGCAGCTCTGCTGAGATTCTAGCTTCAGTTTGAATAGAGAGCTATGTTTCAGGACAGACTTTAACTATAATCTCAGGTGGTTCAAAGCAGTCAAACATAAGATAAAGAACTAAATCTAAAGATGTCTAGATTATCTAAGTAAACACTTGCGGATGGTTTTGAAGAGTTCCTTTATACGCTTCAGTTCCTCCTGCTTTATCTCAGATTTCCATTTTGATCAATGGGACTGCCCTCACTGTAACTATAATTACTGTTCTCAGCACTGGACAACAGTGGAAAAATATTGCAGGTAATTAAAGCTCTGATTAACAGATCTGACTGCATGTAGTAAGAAAAAAATGTAAAGAAATCAAAATGTGTTTTCGATTCCTCATATTAGCCACCTTTGTTTTGCAGTCTTGGCATCCTCTCAGCCATGAGGCAGTCACCTGGAATTCTTCTCCAACAGTCTTGACGAGTTCCCACATATGCTGAGCACTTTTTGGCTGCTTTTCCTTAACCCTGCGGTCCAACTCATTCCACCTCTGTTAAGTTTAGGTCAACACCTGTTAATTGAAAACAATCCCAGGTGACCACCCCGTGAAGATGGTAAAGATAAAGATATTGCCAATAGTCTGTAAAGCTGTCATCAAAGCAAAGAGTAGCTGCTTTGGGGAATCTAAATGATGTAAAAAGAGTTTGCTTTGTTCAAACCTTTGTCTCGTTCTTTTAAGTTTCAACTGGATTTTGTTTACACAAATTTTACATTATAGATACAAATCCAATAACTGCTTATGAGCAACCATTTGGCAAAAGAGAGGGGGAAAACTTTTAACAGGAGGAAACCTCAGACAGAACCAGATTCAAAGTGAGTGGCCATGTAGACGCGAGGAAAAGAAAGGACAGAAAAAAAAAGAGCACAGAGAGACAACAAACAATATAACACTCAGCACGTTGGTGGGACCATGTAACCGCCGACCAGTAACCAGGAACATGCAGCTGCCAAGACAGAGATGCTTGTAGAAAGCGGGAGGACTCTCCCTGCAGAATGAAAAAAGGAGCAAACTATAGGATATAGAAGACACAATAATAATGGCATATATTATGTCACGGCATGGGAGTGCCTCCCAGCTCTCGAGCCTGGAGCTGCTTATCTGAGAAAATAATTGCAGACCATTCAAACCAGCCCAGCCCTGCCTTACCAGCCAAATGCCTCGTGATTGTACTGATGGAGAGAAATGGGCCTGATCCTAATAAACTAAGTATTTATGGAGTGAGGGTAACAAGCTGAGTCAGAAGAGTAATTTTGGCCAGCATCTGTTTATATACTTTTTTTTAACAGTCTCCCTGGTGTAAACAGTGTGTGTGGTTTTCAAACACTAAATGCCTGCTACATTAAAACACCAGATCTCTGCTACTTCTAAGAGTCTACATTGCTTTGAAAGCATAAACGCATAAATGCAGCTTGATAGGAAACAGTGAAATGTTAAGTTGTTAAAGGAAAATATCACCCAAAGAAAAGACTGGCTGATACAGAGAGAAGAAGGACGTAAGTAAGTAAGTGAGAGCACGTGCATGTTGGGAAAAAGCATTTTTATTTTGTTGAAATAAATTCTGATGTTCTTTAAATGTGCATGCATGGAATAAAGGAGAGCTTTGGTGTCTCTGTACATATGCTAAGACATTTTTTCTAAATTCAGCATTGCGGGAAATTTTGTCAAGATGGAACTGCTGACAAATTTTACTCATACATCCTGTTTAAGTTTGAATATTTATTCCTTTTTTACACATGGAATAAATTCATTATGAGTGATAAGGTCTTCTTTTAAATCGCTCTTTAAACACACTGAGTAAATCAGAATTAGAGTGTATTGCCAATTTCTCTATACGTATTTCAGGGCAGGATGTCAAATTACAAAAAGTCCAACCCTGTGACTTAGAAATGATGTTTATATACTACTAATTTGTGTTGAGTGCCGAGGGGTTACAGGGTATGCGCATTGCATTATGAGCATGAATGAGACAATTATTTTGGAGCATTGAGTATTTCCCAGATGTGTCCTCCACAGTTTAAATGTAAATTACACCCTTGGGTGAAAGTCAGTTGAAGGTGAAAGCACATGTAAATTGCTTAGGTGCAGGTCTGCAATTGCTCTTTTTCCCTCTTTTTTTGCACCCTGAGATCATACATTTTTAGGTGTATTTTCTTGTTAGACTTGGGGAACCTCTTGCCAAAACCCTGTCTCTTTTCTATGGTATTTACAAAAGTACTGGGTATTTAAATCAGGTACTGAGTCATGTGTGTGTACATTTCTATCTACATATCTTTTGAATGTGTCTTGCTATTTACAGCTATTTACAACCATAAAACACACCTCTAAGTACCAAGAAAAACCCGAGAAGCTTCTTTCAGCAATCCCTTAGTTCATAAGGGGTCCCAGCAGTATCTGCATATTTCTTATGGGAGATTTTTACACTAGACACCCTTCCTGATATGTGTCCCCACCCGGAACCCAACTGGGTGTCTTTAATGTGGCATGCAAATGTGTTAACCACTACAGTGTGGAGCACTCAAACTTAAAACATCTTGGTACAAAGGAAGATATGCTCATCTATTCAGACCACCAAACCAAACAGCTTTAGAAGGTGTATCCAGATCAAGGTTCAGGAAGCTTGATTGGAGTCACAATGGAGGGTGGTTGATAATGCGTCGTTGGATGCAAGTATCCTCTGTGTATCAGTTTTTAGGCCATTTCTGAGTTCTTATTCCTGAATGCGTGTGTGCAATTATTGCCTGATGTGGTTAGTCATAGGAAATATTATTAGCTAAAACAGTTCTTAATATTAACACGATTGTGCCGACTCACAGAGCAGAGAGCCATGACTTTTGAATTAATAAGAATGGACGTCAAGTATAAATATCCTTTGAAACACGTTTATACGAACCAAAAATCTGAAAGCATTGGCAACATAATGGTTTCCAATAGCGCACAGAGAGAATCAAAGCTGGACGGGGCACTCAGCTGGTGTGGATGTGCAAGCTGAACACATGCAATGTTTTCATAACATGAACCGTGTTCCTAGATAAAATTCACCAGAGTTTATTTTTGTAAATGTTCAATGAATACCCACTTTCCCTATTAATTTCCCAGCTAAGCACAGGAAGACAAACAGTAAAGCTGTTAAGCAGCTGAGCGGACCTTCTTTTTCCATATTCATAACTTGTTATAAGGACCTGGAGGGCAGATACGCACCTTAAACTTGGCAGATGGTGTCACTTTGGATCGAGGACTTCCCTACTGCTTTCTCTGTGCACTCCCTGTGGTTCGCTGTCTCGCTGTCTCCCTCTCAGTCTCTCATCCCCCCCCCCTTTTTTTCATTGGGGGGGAATTCACCTCCATAATTTATTTCATGCAGGAAAAAGACATTGTGGGCTCATAAATCAAGAACACTTTATATAAAAAGAAATGAAAGCCGCCTGCATATGGGATGTTTTAGCTCACATTCTTAGCAGTTCGACATGTAATAAAAGAAATATGGAATTTTCACCTCAGGTCTCTATCAATAAAACAAATGTGAGCACTGAATATAGCTCTCTGTTCTTGAGCTCACGCTGCACCGTGGCATTCGCACAGCTTGATTTGTTAGACACAGGAGTGGATGTCTGCGCTAGGAAGGCAAACGGAGTACAGGTAGAGTTCTTTAAGTGTGATCTACACCCGTGGAAAGATCGTTCTTATCTTAGCAGATATATGGTTTAAGACCCTTTCGTGACCGAGTTTCCCAAAGCATTTAAAAGAAAAAAGTTTTGTCCACAGACAGGTTTATGCGTCAGGCCAAATCTTACACCGCAAATCTGTGGCTATGGACATTAGCAGCACACTCATATTTTTGAGTTTTATAACAGAAAACCAGAAAGTGCACAGTTTTCACACAGGAATGCCAACAACATTTGTCAGATGTCTAAATGCGTGTATATCCGTCAAAAAGTATACCTGCAGTGTTTGAAAGCTTATCTGAGCATCACAGGGTGGCTTCATTTTATTTTGCCCTGTCACAGTTCTACGTATGATGTGACGTGTAGCTGTTAGTCTGTTAAGCCAACACTGTTCACTGTAATCTGTGCTCTCTGCTGTTTGTGGGTTTTAAACAGTCAAGTTGAGGATGCTGCGTCTCCCTTGAGGAGAGATCGTGTTACTCTGGGATACCGCTGAAAGCTTCTGCTACCGTCTTATGCTTCTTTTTCATTTGATGGTGTTGCATTGCCACTCTCTACAACTCAAGCTGAACCGGAGCCACAAAGAGCTAAACACACAATTTTCAAGCAGTACTTTCAAAAGTTGCCAGAGTCACCCTTTCTTTGTCAGTTCACAGATGTGGGTTTGCCTCTGCTAGATCGCAGTCTCATCTTAAAACATGCTTAAAGATGGAAGTCATGTCTGTGTAGCTGCTTCAGAGTGTGTTTTGTCTGAGATTTGTGCTCTCTTAAAGCCCAATGCGGTCCAAGGGACAGCCATATATTACGATCATGCAGAAAACAACCACGTCCTACCCTCCCTCACCTATTTCTCCAGTCATCACTCCTTTTCTGAGTCTAATGTTGAAATAGCAGATGATGTGACACGTTACATGTTGTGCCGTCTGACTTTGTTGTGCACACATTTGATGACGGTTGTAGCTTTATCCAGGGAGAATGTGCATATCTGCTTGCTGTGCTGCAAAGTTCTGTAGAATTGTGCCAAAACAGTAAAAGAAGTCAGTGAGCTGGTGGCTGCAGTAGGTTAAGTTAATACACCGTCTCCCTCGAGCTACAGTGCAGGGGGACAGGTCTAAAAGGAATGTCAGTCTCTTAAAACCCTTCGGGTGAGGACTTAGGAACCACGGTCTGACTGAAAACACCTGCACCTTATAAGGGCCAGTGTACAGAGAGCTTCAACAGCCTGATCCAACATACACATTCATGAATGTTCGCTTTCACACAAATACACATCCATAGGCTGAACACACACGCACACACGCGCACATAAAATAAGACATTTGTGCTCGCACACAGAGCAATGCAAAAATTCTCATAAATGCTGCGTGTACAGCTTGTGTCATCTTTTCCATGACTACCCAACGCTCTCTTCATAGGTAACATTTTTTTGTATCTTTTCCTCCAGGATTGAAGTGAAATGAAATACTATCCACACATTATAGAAATGGACAGGACCCAAAAATGCTCTACACTCCCAAATAAACTTCCACTCAACTTCATTTCAGACTTTAAGGAGGAAAAAAACTCTTCTGCAGACAGTGAGTTATTTGTGCAAGTCTGTAACATGTCTGCAGACTTGCATTGGACTGTTGCTGGGATGGGTGACTGGTTTTACTGGTGCACCATGGGAGAGAGAGACATAGCGAGTGGAACAGCACGATCAGGACAGTGGAAACAATTTTCCTTGGCAGTTATGTATTTGTTGCCTTACAGACACCCTCCTCGTGAAGTGTAGCTTGCTAAACATCCCGTTGATTGCAAAGCATGTCTTCAGCTTGACATTTCAGCGCAATGTACCAAACGAGTTCGGTTCTTGTACGGTCAGTCGGTAACACCTGGTATATTTTAGTTGCTCTCCCCTCAATATGGTTTTTGAATTTAGTTATATTTCAAACCATTTCCAGAATGCGTGTTTTGGGCACTTGCCATCTAATGCAGACCCATCCAAGCAGTATAAAAAGAAGTGGCACAGCAGGATGCCTTTATAATTTAATTGTGTCTCATTAACCTAGCCTCGGGGCTGATGGCAGAGTGCACTATGCATCAGGTTAACACACTGCCTTAGTTAGTCTTAGCTTGTTTCCCTAGGCAGACGGCACGCTGTAGTGCTCCAACAATCATTAAGAACCACAGGACGAGTGATGAGCTAAAAGCTAAGCTGGAGACTGGATGGGAATCAGAGTGCTAAAAACACACAGATGGTGACAGTTTTAACACCGTGGTACCTGATATAGCCGCTTGTGAAAAGAGTGCACACACAAGACTTTCATCCTGGAGAAGAGCATGATGAAACCAATGCCATGTATTGTTTGTGGGCAGAGCGCCGTTCTCACTTTCATTTCTGGCCGTCTTCTATATAAACAGGAAGCCATATTTCTCCGCACTGATATCCAAAAGAAAGTTTGGGAGAGCCACGGGGGAGAGAAGAAATATAGAATTAGTGTGATAGTGAAGTACATGAAGTGTAAGAGTGAAGGGCTGAGGGAAAAAAATGAGACAGTGAGGAAAATATTGGCACCAGATATTTCCCCCGTTTTGCTGCAGGGCTGAATATGTTTCTCCATGTTTCATATTTGAGCTTTTGAGTCAGAAAGAATTTCCTTATTCTATTGTCTGTAACTTTTTAACTTTCAAAGCCAATCTGGAACAATTTCAGGTGTTTTCTTTTATCTTATGCCCTTTTCTTCATAGTCCAGAGGTGTCATTTTGATATTTCTACACATGTACACATTATTAATCAACAACAGAATAGGATTAGCGGCACATCAAGTTTGTGCCTTAACTCGGTGTGCTTTAGCGGATAATGTACTGTGTCACATGCATTTTAGATTCTGAGTTCAAATGTCGAACGTGGTCTCTGTGCCGATGTGTTTTCATCTTGCTGTGAAATTAGCTTCCACTTTGGCATTTGTGCAGCTGTGGAAAATGGATTCCAAGTAAATCTGAGGTATTTCCTATAAATGAGATAACTGGTCTGTCTCCAAGCTCTAAACTGAAGTCAGACTATATGAATTCAAGTCAAAGTATATGAGGATTCAAAGGCACGTGATTATTCACTGTGTCAGTGGTGAATAATGTCTTCCATCTAGGATAAGGGCTCAGGGGAGCCTCGCATGTAATGATGTGCACTGTTGTGTGGTATGTGTTTGCACTAATCTTTCTGCATTTGTCTGTGAGACCCTGGGGAACCAAATTTCTGGGTGTAAGAAGACCTAAAGCTGATCTGCCTCATTCTGCCTGACACTACAGCCAATCAAAACGTTTCCCTGAAAGCCCGAGTATTGTGTGCGTGCACGCACACGAACGCACACACATCACCAGCCGAGTGCCAGAACCCATTCATCAGGCCCTCATAGCCGGGCCCTGTCAACCTCCAGCCCCAGGCCTGCAGGCCTCAAGCCAGGGGCTCGAGTTCCGGGCTTCCCGCCAGTCTGTCATGGCGCTGGGCCACGGGCCAGCCTTCCATCAGCTTTGATGTGAGTTGGATAACCGAATGGCTGAAGAAGGGTGGCCTCTGAGAACAGGAGTTACACAGCACACGGAGCGGGTCAGTGAGCTGCCACAAGCATTCAGAATGTGTGTGCACATGCATGCACGTGCACTCTCTGGGGTTCAGATCTTTTTCTACTGAAGTTTCCATTGCATATGCTCCGTGTTATAAATTAAACCAACGCTTGAAACATTTTGTATTCTAATATGATTAAGTGGGCTTAACTGTTTGATTTGGAGACTTTATAGACATGCATCTAATTAACATCACAATAAATATACTTTTTTTATTACTCCATATTCAGACCTATAATTTTTCAGATTTTCATCACACTGGAGTCTGAAATATAGTATTTAATGGCGCTGGGAGCATGAGAGATAGATTACATTGAAGGGAAGCAAGAAAAAAGCTTGTTTTCAACCAGTGCACTAATGCAACCCTCACTCTCTCTCATAACACATACGTGCACGTACATGTGACCAGAAACTTCACAGTGACACCTGCATCCACATGTCACAAAAATCCAACTAAGACTTGCACAATGCTTGTGTTAGTTTAGTGCTCAACTTACAAAACATTCATGTTTCAAAAACAACAAACGCTGATAAGGACGTATGCGCTGATTGACATTCGATCCAAAAACTGGGAGCTTTGATCAAACTGGAACAAGCACGTTTTGCTAACCGCTGTCTGACCTTTGAACATTTTAAGGAGGAAATCACCAAAGCAGAGTCCCTTCATATCTCCTTCATAGCTTTTGTTTTTGGTCCCTCTCTGTCTCACGTCTGTCCTATTATCTTCTATTATCTCCAACTTTCTTTAAACTTTTTTAGCCTTTTAGCTGTTTATCAAAAGGAATGTTTCTCATTAAGCCCTCTGTCAGCTTGTTAAACAGAATCAGTTGGTGATGATGAGAGCGACGATCTTTCTCTGAGGTCAGCGAGGCTACGGAGGCTACTGGATCCACTGAGCACAATTAATTTCTCATAAAGTCAGTTCCTCTTTAGTTCATCTGAAAAACAAACTATCGTCAGACTTGAGAAATTCAAAATCTCCCTTACAGTGTTTATTCGTTTTATAATTACTGCTAAAATGTAGAAGCAGCGTTTTAGAAATGCTTTGGTCCTTTCCGAATCACACAAATAAACACGACACACAATACGTGGGACTGAGGTGACCTTTCCAAGCCCCCCCACCTCCACGAAGAGTCAGAGCCAATAGGAAATGTGAATGTTCCACAAGCAGTCCCTTACAGAAGGATATTCACCTTTAAAAGGTGTTAGGTTTATGGGATCTAGTGAGACTTTACCTGTATATCCAACTATTCCATTTTTCCATCTGCGCTGTGTTGATTCATTAACCACAAAGACCTCAGTGTAAAACCCCCGTTTAAACACCTTATTTCATTAAGTGCTTTTTAATGAGGGCACTAACTAGCCCAGGTGTCAGTCATCAGGAGAAGAGATGGCCAAAGCTGCTGGAAAATATGTCTTTCTGCGGTCTATAACATTTTTCTGTGATGGTAAAACTTATGATGAGTGCATGTGTCGATTCTAGTTCTTGCAAGTGCATCCTGTGTGACCTGTGCGGGGGAGTTTTTGCAGCGCCGTTCCTTAATAAATGAACTGGCAGCAACACGTTTCTCTCTGTTTCGTAATGCCACGACTGGGCCTCCGCTCTCATTTGCGGTAATAACACGGTCCATTTACTGTACTTATTTTCAACACAGCAAATTAATAAGTTTGTGTCGCTCTCAGATAGATTTCACAAATCTGGAAGCAAATGCTCCTCCTCAGTCTTAATCCTTGGCACTCTGCTTCAGTCAATGTGGCGCATCAGGTTTCCCCCGACTGTATGCTTTAAAGTATATCCATGACTGCACACCTGTATTTTATGATTGCAGCACTTTATAACATTTATCATCTATTTTAATTGTCTTTTCTCATATAACATAATCAGCTGCTTGCCCCTGATAGAGGCTAGGATTACTAGCAGGATTACTATTGCAACAACACATTAATTAAGTTAATTATTTATTAATAACATTCTTATTCTAATATTTATGTCAAGATTTGGGTGGCTTTTTGTTGTGGTGTGGGAGAGTGTGCAAAGGTGCTTCTGACTGATTACTGCTGGTGGCCAAGGACCCACCAGGTCTCTTAAATCTGACACTCAACACTTCTATGATATGCTTCATTAATAAGAGCATTAAAGAAAATGACTTCATCTGCAGAAACAGTAGTTCATCAGTCATTGTCTGTGAGCTTCCTTTGTTATTTCCTCTACTTTTACTCCGTAATTCAGCAATCTGTCGCTTTTTTCTGTCCTTGTCATTGTTGCCTTTAAAATAAACTTCTCCTGCTGTCTAAGGTGAAACTCATAAATCTGTTGAAGCTCCTCAAAGTAAGGATGAAGTCAGTAAAATCACGTCTCTGAGCATTTTCTGTACTGATTGTGTACATCAGTATCAGACAATGTTCATCTTGTAGCCTCCACGCCTACCTTCAAAAGAGTATTCCTGCATTCATGCTCGGTTTCTTGCAGTTGGCGTTGCGTCTTTCCTGGGTGTTTAGCAGATCCCCAGAGTCTTAGATGTCAATGTAAAGTTATCAATACACAGACGGGGTGAAGATGGAAAAGGAAGCTCAGTAACAGCTGTGCTATGCTTTGACCAAAACTGGGCAGAGCTGCGCTGATGTCTGAGCAACCCCAGGGGCCCACTTTAGTGTAATCCACAAAGGCTTAGCAGGCTGACAGCATCACTCAGCTACTGGCTCTGACCTGGCACTCAGCTCCCTGTGGGGCACACACATCCACACACATGTAAAAAAGAAAGAGAAGATCCCATGGAAAACCATAAAGAAGAAAGTCTGTCTTAGACGTGCTTGTAAACATGTCTCATTGTGTAAAGTACTGCACATACTCAGAGAGGAAGCCATAACCCAAAGATGCGACGACAGTGAAAGTGCACGTGACCTCTGAAGCTGTGATGTACAGAAAGACAGACCCAACAGAGAGCAGCTGATCAAATGTCACCTTTCTCATGAACGTTCTGTAAAATCAACTCAGATTTCTTTTATAAAGAAAAATAATAATTTGGTAAAGTGGTCATTTAATACAGAATAACATACTGTAGCCTGTTACTGTCATATGAACGTGTTTCCACATCTGTGAGCAATAAAGCAAGATTACCTGCAGTGTGCTTGAATACTGTGCGCGCACACACACACACACACACACACACACACACACACACACACACACACACACAAGCAGCTAGTCTGCTGTGTTTACCTTTCCAATTATAATTACCTGCTGGGATGTCCTCTATTAATTCTGCTTTGCAACTGTATGAGCTATAACAGTGGTGAATATCGCACATGACAATCAGTGCTAAATGAGTAGCCATGGTAACCAGGTCGACCCAATGAGACGAACTCAGCTCTGACATTAAGGTTATTAGAGGGAGAAAATTGATATCAAGCTAATAATAACTCATTATCTCCCCTTTTCTCTCTCGCAGTCACATATACACACAGAAACCTCGGTCGTGGACATTGACAAATTGTGACCTCTATGTATAACCTTCCTATTTTCAGCCAGTTCTGCCCCATTGAAACAACTTGCGGTGCGAGTGGTTTCTTGGGGGGGACACTAGGATAGAACTGGCAGCGAGGGAAGGGAGAGCCGCTGCTGTGGAGCCGACTCGCCTCTCTGATCCAGTCCAGACTGTTTGCGACGTCACAGTGTGGTGCCCTGCCCTCTTTCTCTAAAACACACAACCACAATCTCAAATAGCTCTAAATGTAGCTCTGCGGAGTGCTCTTATTTTGGCCTGGTTGTTGTTTTACACCAAAAACCGGGAAATGGAACAAGCTTCACTTTCTTTGGAGAGATGAGCTTTGCCAGATGTTTGCGCTGACAGCAGGGTTTTTTTTTAGGCTTGTAGTAATGAGAATTTTTTTGTGCATCTCTAAGTTTTTTCTGCAGTGACAGTTTGATGTGAGCCACGATTTGATGTTGTCACATGAATAGAGGTTAATACGTAGCCCGCTACCTAATTCACCCGGCTATGGTGCAGCATGGGGGTTTGTAGGGGGGTGAGACCAGAGCTGAAACTGAGGTTTTGTTTCACAGATGGTAAAATGTGGTGTAAATATATTACATCAATATGCGTAGCCTGGTATATTGCAGTCATAGAAGAACATTTGTTCAGCCTTTTCCACTGCAGGAACAGAATCAACAAAGTAGTCTATGAATGCACAAAGATGCGGTCAGCAGATCTGGCTTCAGCACGGGGGAGTTTGTCTTATATCAACCAGCTGCTTTGTTTTAAGAAAACACAACTTGTCATGTAATCGTCGTGAAGAACCTCCGAGGAATTTTAATGCAGCGGAAAAAGAAACGAGTAAAACCACTGGATGAGCTGGAGAACCTCAGTTTTTATCCAGCCTGGTCTATTCATCATCGTAATTATCACCTTTGCATGAATACAAAAACACACACGCATGCACGCAACTGCAACCGAGCATTAAACGCACGATAAATGCTTGAGTTATGCGCGCATTTCAACATTTCTAAAATATGAAACCGTCAATGTTTCTTTTGAGGGAAAAATCTGTAAACATGTTTGTTTATTTTTTGCAAGATTAAAGGGAGGAAAATATGAGAGCAATGTGAGATATACTTAAGACACGCTATTGTGAGGGTTTGGATCATCTAAATATGCCATGTGAAGCTACAAAGAGCTCCTGCAATGAGTGCTTAATTGTGTGTGCAAAACCCAAATCGCACCTTATCACCCTGTGACCACAACTGAGGGGGGAGGGGGGGGGGGGGGTGACTGTGTTGTTCTGCATTGAACTGATATGTAAATATTTATGTAGTCACCCGCATTAACTGTCATTCTACCAGAAAAGGGGGCAGGTTGAGAGAGGGCTGCCAAAATCAGACGAATCAAATGTTTGAACACTTGGAAGATCTGCTCCTCTTCGTCTGAGCGTATCCGTTAAGTTGTACCTGCGCAGGCAGCTGCACACCTGGATTTCTGTTTACACTCCAGCTAGAAGAGTCCTGCTGGTATGACGTCAGCCACTCATGCTGCAGAAACCTCGTCCAGGATGACCTGGCCTTCATGTACATATGAAACCCAGAGTTGAAGGGTGATTTCATAGCCTTGTAAACCATCTGTTGACAGACGTTTCAAAAATGTAAAACCTCCCTGCTTGGCTTGATTTCCTTGGAGCCTTTTTTTTTCTTTTAGATTTTACAGTCTCGCTCTTCAAACGCTGACCTTCTATCTTTCCCTCTTGCCTTTGACCTGTGTGACACCCATCGTGAACTCAATGTGAGCACTTTTCATGATTTAGCAGTGTTTGCTCAGATGGGTGCACATGCAACTGTGCAGGCATACACACCGGGCTAACTGACAAGGTCACATATGGGATGTGCTCCTAAACTCTGTATCATTTTACAAGTGTAAATATTAGTCAATGTCAGGAGCGTTTACACAGTAATGGTAGTCCTTCAGCTCTACTTTACTTGAAGCACTTTTTCTCTCCTCCTCTCCCTTGAGCCTCTCTTCTCACAACCTTCTTCCTATTACTCCCCTCTTGTTCGATGCTCATGTAATCCCCCATTTCTCATTACCCAATCTTCTCTCCTGTTTTCCGCGTCTGCTTTTGAGCACCAGTAGTCTCTGACAAGACCCAGTCTTATTCCAGACATCCCAATTTCCCCACATTGAAATCCCCCTCGTCTTATTCTCCTGACAAAATGTGATTAATCATTCCATTAACTGATCCACTGTCACTGGATTGTTGAGGAATACTTATAATACAACCTCAACCATCCTCCAGGGAGACACCTAATCTTCAGGCCATCTTCCAGACCTCTCAAACAAAATGCTTTTGTGCACCACATGCCTGAAACAGCTGTCATCCAATGTGGGTTTGATTGTCATGAAATCTGCCCGTGGGTGAGAAGAGCGAATAGCAGGAAGTTAATGTTTCAAAAGAAAAGCACAACAACAACTTGAACCTGGACGGTTTAAAAGACATCGTTTCACCAAAGGCACATTCACCAGCTCCTTTGTTAAATACACCTGTTCAGCTGCTCGTTATGCAAATATCTAATCAGCTAATCACATGGAAGCTAGTTAATGCATTTAAGCATGCAGCCACAGATAGCTCTGCTGAAGTTCAAAGTGGGCATCAGAAAGAAGTGACTTTGAATGTGGTGTGGTTGTTGGGCCGGATGGGCCAGAAACTGCTGATCTGCTGGGATTTTCCCACAGAACCATCTACAGAGAACTTACAGAGACTGGTCTGAAAAAGACCAGGGAGCAGCAGTTCTCTGGGTGAAAATGCCAGAGGAGCATGGCCAGATGACTCATGCAGTAAGACCTTGAAGCAGATGAACTACAGTAGCAGAAGACCACACCAGGCGTCACGTCGGTCATCTGAGAACAAGAAAGTGAGTACGGTTCACACGGGCTCACCAGAATTGGACAATAAAAGATTCAAATGCTGCATCATTCATAGGGTAGGTTGAGAATCTGATGTAAACTACATGAATGAGTGGATCAGCTGCTGGTCATGGTGTAATGGTGTGTCCTAGTACTTTGGGCCCACTAGTACCAACTAGAGTTTAAATGTCACAGCCTACCTGAGTATTGTTGCTGACCATCTCCATCCCTTTACATATAATACATCGTGTCCATCTTCTGAAAGTTGCTCCCAGCAGGATAACAAAGCTCAAACTATTGCAAACTGATTTCTAAAAACAAAAAGGCAATGAGTTTGTGGTACTCAAAAAGCCACAGTTACACCTCAAAGCAACAGAGCCTCTGGGATGTGTGGAATGGGAGACTCAAATATGCAGTAACTGTGTGATGCCAGCTTATCAATATTGATCAAAATCTCTGAGGAAGGTTCCCAACACTTTGTTAACTGGTGCAAAAATGAGGTAGTTCTGAAGGCAAAAGGTGTCCAACCCAGATATAGAAAGATGTACTTTAAGTGTCCAGTGGGTGTGTCAATACGTTCTTGGCATGTGCATTTAGTAATGTACAGGGTGGGCCATTTATATGGATACACCGTGCCACAAACAGGACTTTAACATCACCAACCATTCCCATGTTATTATGCTGTATCCATATAAATGGCCCACCCTGTATATGCAAGAAGGAGAATCTTTATTTGAAGGAAGAAAAAACTCAAGGAGGCACAGACAACATTAAAGACTGAGTAAAATACTTCCTCGTTGGTTTTACACTCGGTATTTATTGAAACAAAGTAGAGCATTGAGCCAATTTGTAAAAAATAACAAAATATTTGCTATAGCACATTAAGTTTAACAAACCTCAAGCTTATAAATATACATAGTTGGATTGGTAGAAATAGTTTGTCTAGCGAGAATCATCACAGGGACAGTGAGAAGGTAAGTGAGTGGTACTGGAAACCTGTGGCAGCATCGTAACCTGAACACCTGTGATACAATGTGTGTAAGAGTAAAGCCAAGCACGAGCATGACTTGGTTCCACGACGATAAGGTGCATTTCCCTTTTGCAAAAACAGTGAGGAGCCGCATTAGTGAGAATTAGTTTAAAAAGTGAACTTTGGGATGCCTGCCTCATCACTGGTCTGTTATGAAGATGATGCTTTTCTGCTGAAAGCTAAAACGAGGATCTGTTTTAGGAAAATAAATACAGTTTACTGATTGGTTTGTTGGATAGACGTACTATATACACAGAATATTTCTCCACTGTAACCACAACATTGCCCATATATATTTAAACCGTGTTAAGTATTGTAGAATAATGTTAAATGGATAATTTGAAGTAATATGGAAACATTGAAGGCTATAATATTGATATAACGATAACAGCTGAACAGACACGTACAGACATGTTTAAGCCTCTGTATCAAAGTGCATAATGATGGAGGGCTTGTTGCAGCACCTGGGGAACTCTAAGGCATCAGGGACAGCTTAGTCAAAATGGCCCGATCCCCGAAATAGCCCTCTTCTTGTGCCCATTGTACTCCAAGGACTCGTACAAACCGACAGTGTTCCTTACTGTATGTGTGAAGGGGGACAAGCAGACTTCAGCAACGATGTGAAGGCTGGTCTGGGAACAGGCCCTTGAAAAACACATCCATAGACTACAGCACACGTTCTCCTCTTTATAGTCGCTCTCCAAACAACAAAATAGGACCTTTTGTCAATTATGCCACAAAAATTAAACCTTACTCATCTATGAAAGGCACAGTCCAATTTAAAACGTTGTGACCCATTTCCTCTACGGAGTCAAGAAAAATGGCTTTTTCTGTGGTTTAAACCCCCCCCCCCCCCCCAAAAAACAAAAAACAAAAAACAGTTAAAAGGAACCGTGGTATAAAATTTCCAGCCAGATTTAGGCACTTGAAAGATTTAAGTTTTCTGCTGATGAGCGGGCCAAAATAAAACATTACAATCTGAAAATAAATATTTCACAATACTCTCAGTTTCTGAGGACATGATTTTTTAAGTCTTTTTGCAATGGCATAATTGTTTAACTCTATAAATATAATTTATATAGTTTCTTTCTTCCATTCTCTCTGTGTTCAGCTCCTCTGCTCATGAATACACACAGATTTATGCCCATTATCTGCAAGCAAATACACACAGGCAACACTCTTCTTCTCACTTGCAGACAAATTGGTCTACGACTTTGGTGCAGCGCTTGCACTTGACGTAGCAGCACCAGTGGAACTTGCAGTGGCACCGCTCCACTATCTGGGCCTTGTACTGGTCATAACCTCTGCCGCAGCACATCAGCTCACACCCATCCATGCCCTCTGAGGTCTTGTTGCAAAGCCGCCCCACTGTGCCCAAAGAGCCTGTGCTTTGGTTCTTCAAGCAGTAGTCTGGACTTTGCTCGATGTACACCAGGTCATGGTTCGTGGGAGGGTTGAACCTACTGTGCATCTGCACCAGCTTTCCTCTCGAGTTGAGTTTCATGGCTACGGCACTGTCATACTTCTCCTTCAGTGCATCGCCCACCTTGCGGAAGTCGGCCAGCTGCAGCCAGCAGGTCTTCAGGCTGCAGGAACCTGATACTCCGTGGCACTTGCAGGACACGTGGGCAAGGTCTGACACAATCTTGAGAAGAAGAAGATCAGAGAGAAACAAAAACAACAGGTTGCATAATTATTCTTCTTCAGAAAACGGAAAAAAGAAACTTGACCACATGCTTCGTGCTGCAAATTCACCCTGCCTGTATAAATATTTGAATAATGTGCTGCTCTTGATCTCATGAGGCATCACTTTGCTAAAAAGGACAGAAAGTGCAGGGTGCTCCAGGGTGCAGTGATGTCCACTCGTTTGTCCTCCTTGAAAGAGTACAGCCTGCCAATCTGGCATTACGATTCCTTTGAGGTGGTTTCAAGATGTTTTAAAAGGAAAAGAAACTCCAGAGCTGTCTGCAGTGACTCCATCTTTTCATAGATCAAAGCCTCAGGGGAGCAGATGGAGCTGTTACACAGATGATCAGTGGAAACCTGTCTGATTGACCTGGACTGGACTATCTCACTTAAAAAACAAACAAAAAAAAAAGCCTTTCAAGCTCTGGTTGGTCTAATTTTGAAGCGTGAAGTATATACACGTCTCTCTGCTTGTTTTTAAAAAAATAATAAAAGATTTGTGCGTGCACGTGCATGTGACTCGGCCATCTTACCCGCCGTCCTGCCTCATTATTGTGAAGATTCATCAACAGCCGTGCATTCTCGTGTGAGCCTTTGGGGAAGCTCTTCTCCCTCTCACGGGCATCCACAAACTCCCTGGAGAACCTGTAGCCATAGTTGAGGTTGTCTCCGCAGCCGCCCCAGAGCCAGTCTCGGGGAAGATCTTTGGGGCGAGCAGCACGACTGCACCCACAGCTGGAAAGCTCACCCTCTCTGCAGGCCCGGCTCACGGCGTTCACCACTCCGGCGGCACTTATGGCATACGTGAATGCCGTTTCTCGACTGCCTGCAGATACAAATACCACATGACATTTGAAACAAGACAAGAGTAGAGATCCAAATTTTGTTTTAAGCTGCCCAATTTTAAAAACACTGCAACCCATGAGACAAGAAAAGTGATCTCCATCCACTGCTTTCATTTTTGTAGGTTAAGCATGCACGTGTCTTCTGTAGCCAGTGGATCTCCCCATCGTTTGCTTTAAGTGTGTGTGTGTGTGTGTGTGTGTGTGTGTGTGTGTGTGTGTGTGTGTGTGTGTGTGTGTGTATGGCACTTTGAGATGTGATGTCATTTGACAGCATTCACCATACACTTAAGATTACAGAGCACTTCAGCCAAGCGCTGCAGGGTCGTCATCAACAACATGTTGAACAGTGGAATCTGGTTTGCTGTTATTGGGCTTCAGCCAGAGAGAAGACGGCGCCCTCCAGTGACAGAGATCCTTCTTAACAAGTCTCTGCCATTTCACCCAAATTGAACGTGACAACGGTTCTTTTAGTTAATCTGTCACGACTGAGTGACTCTGGAGCCGCTGTACATTAATTCCAACTGTTTCTACCCTCAACATTTCCTCTATAGAGCGAAGATTTAAAGAAAAAAAAAAAGGCAGAAAATTGCACATAAGCAGTTTTTGTCGCTGTACGAAGCCACAAGAGAACTAAAGAAGAAACAGACTAGCAAACGATGAAGCCGTGTGTTGACACTGAAGACGAGGACTGCTACACAATAAAAATGCACAGCTCATATACATGCTCGGGCAAACCTTTAGAGACTATGCTATAATGACAATAACATATGGACAGAGTGAGATGAGGGAAACTAAGGCGAGTGAAACGATAAGTCAAGAAAGAGACGGAAAAGAAACAAAACAAGCAATATAAGAAAAGAGACACTTAATATTCCAAAAAGGAAGAAAAGATGAATAAAGAAACCTCCTGGAGAGGCTGAAAGATCCAGGTGGGAAATACTGCTGGAAGCATTAGTGATCAGAGAGCGTGGTGGGGGGTTTATTAGGTTAGTACAACTTTTAATCCAGCCTGAGAGTACTGGCCTAACGGTGGGCCTGCAGACAGACAAACTGTCGTCTCCCACACTGCTGCCGCCCTTCTAATGTCCCCCACCCTCGAGCTAGCCAAGCCATGCAAGGGAAGAGTCTGAACCCAGCCACGCCGGCACCCCCTGGACCTATGCTTTAAATCACCAGCAGTGTCCTAAGCCAGCAGACAGTAAGACAGGCTTTCATATGGACAGCTATAGAGGGGAGGACATGTTTACATGGCCCAAGGTGGACTGAGATGGGATCACTGTTGGGGAGGAAGTGGGAGGGAGAAGAGGAATGGGAGGAGAACGGCTGCTTGTGAAGAATAATTTGTGGAAAGGGAGTAAGGACCAGAGACACGCCAGGCAGAATCACCGAGAACAGAGTCAAAAGCTACACAAAGAAGTACAGCGCGTTAAATGGTCGAGCAACACGAGTGAAACGGTGCGACATACACATGTCCATTCAAACCGTTTCAGCTCTTATCCTTAAAATGTCCCCGTTAGAAAAGTCATCTGCAAACACAGTAAGAGGAACGCTTCTCTGAATAAACAGTCACCACAGAAACTCCTGACCATGTGTCCTGTAGATCATCCAGAGAAAAGGTAACATTACATTTAAAATTTAATTTATTTCATTACATTTCCTTAGTGGGACAACACACATCCAGTGTCTGCAACTGGTTTCATTTGGCTGAACTAAACACTAAAGACAAACTAAAAATAAATTTGAAAAATGGCCAAAACTGGAAGATCTGACCCGTTTAGATTTAGCATCCTAAGCTGCTCCAACATCCAATAAAACTGGAACAATGTGTGTTTAATGATAGGACCCAAGAACAGGACTTGATGTTAGGGACTGGAAAGCTCTTGAACTTTCTATAAGAGACAAACAGACAATGTAATCTCTGACGTGGTGATATATCGCTCCATATACTCGTAGCACTCCCCTTACTTGTAAATACACAGAGTCAGCTACAGTCCAGAGTTTGTGTGTCTGCGTGTGTATGTGTGTCTTTGTGTATTAGACTGTCTCCCATTCATCAGGGGGGAAAGCAGATTCTCCGACTCCCTCCTGCTCCATATCAGGGGGCTGGTTTAGCAGGCCAAAGCCACATGTGATTTATCGAGCAACCTCACCCACCAACTATTCCCTCCACACAGCTGCTGAGCATCAGCAGCCTCATGCATTTCACACACTTTTCACAAACATAAAAAAGGGTCAGTGACTCAGAAAGAAGAAAAGAAAAAGACATAAAATATAAAAATCTAAGTAACCCTGTTATATCTGGTACATACAGGAAATGTGCATATCAACATGCTGGTGAGTACAGTTATGAAGCGTTATCTTTGTTAGTTTCCTGTGTCTTTGTGTACGCGTTTCTTAGAATATACGGCACGTCATACAGCCTGTGTCTCTTACCTATTTGCATGACCCGTCCAAAAACGGAGGAGTTGTCCACCGTGCTGCAGTTCCAGCGCCGATGTCTGAACTGGTACTGGCACTCTCTGATGCCTGTCTTGGCACCTTCACCGATGTACTGCATGTGGTCCTGGTAGAGCTGGCACAGTTTCTTCTGGCCCTGCGACAGGCCCACCAGCTGGCTGCACAGAGGCTGGGCGCCGATGATGTAGGCCTCTGGGATTAGTAAAGGGTTCATGGCCAGAGACCTGCGTGAAGGGGACACACAGTGCAGTGTTTTCAGTCATGTGTCATTAAAACAAATGCATCCACGTTGTTGGGCCAACACTGCAATCAGCAGCTGATTTCACTTGATTGGGTTCTCTCCATTGATGATGGAACTATGTTAATCAGTGAAATGGAGGTGCAGTTAGTTCCTAGGTGGAGTAAAACCCTGTACACTCTTAATGTCAGAGGACAGTCGATGTGAAAGTCATTTAGAGCCAAGAATATACAGCGAGTGAAGCTTAGACGAGAGGAAGAGCAGTCAGGAGATAAAGGAAAACAAAGAAAACGCAAGTAAAACACAGATGCATGAAGGAAATAAAGGGCTACGTTTTAAAAACACACCACTATTGTCCGACAAACGGAAGCTCACGCTCCCGCATCCAGTGGCTGACTGCGGCGACCACTGTAATCACTTTTGAGTTGAACTATTTTTTTTACAGTTCTTTATATTATTATTTTTAATTAATAAAAGAGACAAAGCTGTTATAAGGAAAGAGTTGATGCTACTAGATTGCCTACGCTGGCTAAAACTGTGAATTTGGAATGAGTTTAAGGTTCTTTATGTGCCTATAAAGCCACGCATCGGTGGCTCCCGGGTGTATTTAAGAAGTTCTCTGCCCCTGTGCTGCTAGGTCTCTGAAATCCTCTGGGCAACTGCGTTTAACTGCTCCATGATCGAGGTTAGTGGGAGATTTTTGTGGCGGGAGCTCCAGTGAACTGGAACAGCCTTCCTCTCACAATCAAATGCTACCCGCAGGACTTAAAGAAAAAACAAGACGACAACAATAACATGTACATATTTTAAATGACCCTTGGACATTTTTAGTCACCTTAGTATTTTTATATTAATTTAAAAAAACAATCTCACAACTTCTGATATCATTCCACAATGTTGTTGTATAGTTTGTGCTTTTTGCACCTATTTTTGATGTTACTTGTCCAATGAAGGTATACAAATTCATTTATTTTAAAACAGGACATTTTTTTCCAAACTGAATTATATAAGGATTTCCATGTGTGTTTCAAAATGTGCATTTTTTTCCATCTTAACTTTAAGTTATGTGGTCGGCCAAATACACCGGTATGTAGGCCGGTGTGTTTTAAAAGAAATGTGTAGCTTACTACAAAAAAATATATAAAAGCACAGATATGATTAATTCTCATAGGTTTTCTCAAGTGCATTTCCTCATGTCAGCTCACCCGAGCAAGAGTAAAATTCAGCAGTCGTGTAACTTCTTATAGCACCAGATCATTTCAGCTAAAATAATTGTTCCGTTCAATTTTGTGGAAGAGAAACACAAAAACAGAGCGAGAGAGTGAGGAAGGAGGAAACACCAGTATGAGCATCTGGTTCCAGGCCACAGGACAATTAGAGCGGCCCATCTCAGAGCCCCCAGAGAGAGACAATTAGCCCCTAGTGTAACCTGATAGACTAAGGAAACTCAGCGGCAAGGAAACACAGAGGGAATACGCAGAAACATACACCGATATACACAAACGGGCACACAGTAGAAAGGGGGAAGAAGAAAAATAAATCATGCACACTAGCAGTCTGATGCTGTCTCACAAACATGCAATGAGCGCGCTCACAACTCCAACACTCCAAATCACTCACACCTGTGCGTCCTCTTGAAAAGGAAACTGACAGACACACACTGTGTGAACATCCTTTCCAGGGTCTGCTGTGTAGTAATGTGCGAGTCCTCAGCTGCAGGACTAATTTGAGCTGTTTCAACTTTAATGTAGCTTCCTACTTAGCTTAATTAGTTTGTATCTGTATAAAATCTTTACAATTATTTGTTTACATTGTTATTTTTCTATAACTCTACCAGCAGAGTATGTCACTATTTGCTCTGATTTGCTCCACTGGAAAATAAAAATATTTTCTAAGAAGTTTTGGGTTAAATGTCCAAAGTTCTTGAACAGGAGCTCTGATTGGGTACAATAAATATTCACCAGGTGTATAAACACAGAGCTACTGGATGTCAAGTGTTGTGATTATCAGAAGTGCTAGGTGTGTTGAAAATATAGACTTCTCTTTTAACGGAAGCAGGATATGCGCGCGCGCACACACACACACACACACACACACACACACACACACACACACACACACACACACACACACACACACACACACACACACACACACACACACACACACACACACACACACACACACACACACACACACACACACCGTATTTGCAAATATTTGGACGCAGACTCGGAAACCACAGCATTCTATGTTTTTTTGCGATGTTCATAATTTTGGTTTGGCAAAAGAAAGTAAGGGAGAGAAAGTTTTCTTGCAAAGCTGATGGTATACACAGAGTATGGCATATAGATCACACATATACAGGCCTCAACAAATAAACACTTAAAACAAACAGTCAGTATCACCTATATGTAACTTTTTGCCGAGTCTTTTTAGGCACCGCTGTCCTATTTACAAATTAGCGTATGACAGAAAAGAGAATGACAAGTAAACACACTTCAAAGGCGCACACTGAACAAATTAAGACTCACAGAATTGCTGGCATATGGAAAGAAAATTATTGCATACCACCATGAGTTGGCCTCCACCACCACCTGCATGAGGAGAGTGAGGAGTGTGAGGGCAAAGACACAGTGTCTGGAGTCCAACACGCTGCCAAAGGGCCAGCAAATCGGCCGACGCACACAGCCTAGCCCCAGGTTCATACTGCCAGTGATCTGAAGGAGAACAGAGAACAGGATACTTGTCAGTCTGCCTGCTTAACTAGATGTTTGTTTCTCATGCACAACTTTGGGGCATATTATGGAAAGAAAAGGGCAGAGAAAATGTTCTTTCAGCTGGATTGCTGTATATTTTACATCTCATTTACATGCGTGTGTGATGAAATCCCTGTAGCCATCACTGCTTGCACAGCAGAGCAGTCATTTGGCAACATATCAGAGTGTGAATCACACAGCCAGAGAAGACACATGACTATGAAACCCCGCAAGACACATTCCAGACATTTCACTTTAAGGCACAGAGAGACTGAGAAGCGCTAGTTAGACAATTTAATTTAAACTTATTTTTAACAAATATTAGCGCATTTTAACGAAAAGGACCGGGGTTGTTTTTTTTAAGCCAATAAAAATAAAACAGAACTGTAGCTCCAAGTTCCGCTTTTATTTACATTTCTGGGAGACCCGCCTGTATTTTCTTTTGCTGAGAATGTTTTGTTTATTTGAAAAACTATAATAAAACTGTTTTTAAAGCAAATAATTTTAATTCGTTTTTTTTAATCGTGGGTAATTAAATTAATTATAAGAAAAACGCGGGTTTTGTTTTTAAAAAGATGGAACAATTAAAAAGTAAAGTCTATTTCTCGTAACTACGAAAAGTGGCGATTAAACGTGTAATCTGACAGAGGCCTAATGGACATCTCCTTATGTATTTAGCCTATATTAAGATTAATTTTTCTACTTATTAATTGAAAATGGATCTGACAGCAGCCGGGTGGCGGGGGGATGATGACCGGATACTTCGCAGCTTTTGCGCAAAGAAAACCGCACAGAATTTTAAAAAAAAAAGAAAAGAAAGAAAATGTGAATTATCTGCGCACAACAGCACAGCTTTGTTGCCATTTTGGCAGAAAATTAGGTCAAATAATTACTCCTAAATTTGCGAGTTAAAGCGATGTGCCAGCCTTCCATCTTGTTCGTGTGTGAGTTTTTGGGATCGAGAGCAAGTCTAATTTGTCACGCTGCATTATTTTCCAGGGTTGAGTCGTGGAGACCCGGGCCTGCCTAAGACTCATTAAAAACAAGGCCAAGTTCACCATCACTCACCCAGCGCGCGCGCACACTCGCGCACAACACACACACGAACACGTGCTTTTGGTTTGCGTGCTGCCTCGTAATAGTTGGTGAAGTTATGTTCTTCGCAGTTCCTCCACATAAATTAAAAGCAATAATCCACAGAGGGCGGCGGTTTTACACTGATTTTAAACCACTAATTGGAGCAGTTGTGCCTGAAAGGAAGTGGATTTTTTTAAATATTTTAAAACACTTTAGTAATTTATTGATAATCAATTAAATATTATTTTTGGCAAAACAGTTTGCTAGGAGCAGCTGAACAGCGGTGGTGACTCACAGGGTTCATTTGGCAGATTGAGTCACGGAGCTACACGGTAGGTGCGCGCATTGATCTGACAATTCACATCTGAGTTTCATCCACTCAGAACAAAGAAGAGTACATTTTGTTTTCATCGACGGCACAAACTAACTTTATTAATGTGAATATGATTTTTTTATAAGCTAAGCAAATCCTGCGTTCAGTGACCCTTGGAAACGATCTGACCCGAGCGAGGTATTCATAGGACGTGACCGGTGACTGATGGCTATACTGCAGAGTTTTGTCAGTCAAAGTGGTATCTAGCTAAATGAACAAATTTCAGCTAGAATGATAAAGCAGCAGGCAGTACTTCAGTCAAAGTTAATTTCGGGGGTATTTCAAAGAGCCATATGGCACTAAAACCGAGAGAGCACGCATAGGAGGGGCAGAAAAAAAGTCTGCCTTTTAAGACTAGAGCTGGGAATACCTCAAACCCGGGCCTAGATATTACCCCGTTCTGGTCTCGTGTTGTTAAAACGCTTGGAAAAACTATTTAAAATATCATTAAACGGATTCATTGTGTTTTAAAAGTTTCAGCAACAATAAACGGTGAAAAATGTGAAGGAAAGCCAGTGTGTGCTCAAAGTCAAGTTGTATTATGCTTAATTTAAGGACCGGTCTATTTAAAAAAAACAAAAGAACAACATATTTACAGTCAGACGTGCATCTTAAAGTCGACAGATGCTGACTGTGAATAAAACGAGTTACGCTAGGCTTCTTTTGTGTGGATGCGCGGGCTGGTGGAGAATGAGAAAGAAAAATGTATGAGGTAAAAAAAAGAAATGCATCTATTTTAAACATATAAACACTCATTAATGACTGAAATATTGTGTGTATCTAACAGGACAAGATGATGAGCGTTTTTTCCCTGTCTGCCCCGATGTTTACACAAAACCAGGAGAGGGAGCCAGGTACAAGGAGTTGAGAGCAGCAGAGAACACTGCCTGTTCACTTAACAATAGAACACTGTTCGTTAAAAAGCTTTTAAGCAGAAATCATATGCATTTCTAACAAATACTGTGCTTTTTATGTAATGTTTGCACAATAGCGAAGTGCCAAACGGCTGTCAGGCCATAGGAATGGGGGGTGGGCGCATGTTTCACACATCACATCTGTCAAGCACTTTTGTCCACATCCAGAGCCTGTACAAGTTCAAAAACATCCCACTGAAACACAAATTTTCCACTCTTTAAGATAAACTGTGGCTGAGGTGGAAAACTGAGTCGACTAGGAGACGTATAGACTACTCACCGGGGAGCACAGCCCGTTAGAAGCCGTAATCCACTCTCTGCAGACGATATCAAACCAATAATCACAGTGCAGGCCAGGTGATTTAAGATTTCCTTTTCCGCTGCACTCAAGGCAAGTACCGGAGTTTCTTTTTTTCGTTTTCCCCGGAATCTCTTGGGATATGCCTGGTTGGGATGAACAAAGTGCAACTCAGGGAGTCAAAGCTGAGAGTTCTTCAGGTTTAGTGTTTGACGCACACAGAGAAAAAAAAAAAAAAATCAGTGCAAGCGCTCCGTGCGCTTAACAGCTTAAAGTCTGGTAGTAAGCAGCGGGATGGATAAAGTATCTAGTGACAGTGTGTGGAAATAGTCCTTTCCTTTCACGATTCAGTGCGTGACTTTGCGGTACCTATTAACAAATACAACCACCTACGGCAACCCAAAGCGCCACTGGCGGAAACCTAACTGTTGATTCGCTTCTAATTAAAAGCAGCATGAAACTTGTCTGTCCAAGTGGAAAACTGTCCCAGAATCCAGCTAAACTACACCACAAGAAGAAGAAGAAAAAAAGACGTGTAAAAATGTTAAGACAATTAATTCCAGCAGATCACACGCTCACGCCACGGCGCGTTTTACCTGCGGAAAGATCCACACGGTGATCCTCGCCACAAACGACTTGTCAATTTACCTTCCATTCTGCGCAAAAAAACAAAAACGACTCAAGACAATTCCCCAACTCGAATTAAAAGTCTCCACTCTCAAAAAAGCAAGTCATTCATCCGCCTCACCGAAAAAAATAAATAAAAACATTAATTGATCGGCTCCAGACTTTATGCTCCAAAAACTTTCCGCGCGGACTATCTCCAAACAGTGCGGCTTGGCGAGCGCGCACGGTGCCAGGGGGAGGAAAAGAGCACAGCGTGTGAACGACAGCGGCTTTTCTGAAGCTCCAAGCGCGTCGTCCTCCCACACCGTCTGTGTTGAAGTGCAAAAAACTATCCCTCCCTCTTTTCTCTTCTCCCCTCTCTCGTTCTCTCTCTCTCTCACCTGCTCCCCAGTCGCCTCCTCTCTCAAACTAGCACATTGCTGCATTGATGCGCGGAGCAAAACCTTCACATGGCGCATGCGCTTCACATTTCTCCTCAAATCCCTCTTTTCTTCCTCCAGTCACCAACTTTCAACAACCAAGGAATTTCAACGTAGTTGGAATTGAGGAGAGAGAGAGAGAAAGAGAGAGAGAGAGAGAGAGAAGGGCGGAACAGGCTGTTACAAAACAAGCGTCTCTATTACCTAAAACAAACTTATAAAGCACCCGAGGCTATTACCCTATCCATACCAGAGCAGCGTTTGGATTTTCACTGGCAGCAGATCGAGTTACCACTCAGTAAAATCAAGACAAGCAGGTCCATATCATGTGCTTATACAGGCTGCTCTCATCACCTAAGTGGCCGTGAGCATTACAGTCATTAGAAATAGCTCCCAGGCATAATAATTATTATTTTATGGTACGTTATCTCAAAACATGCTGCAGGAATCTGTCAGCTTATAGTTCGATATTTTTTCACGGAGTACAGTCTGAACGTAAAGTGTTCAATCCTTTTAATGTGTCACACTGTAGATTACTCAGTATGTACACAATGAGGCCATTCAAGGGTGAAAGACGTGTAGTTTTCAATTGCGATGGACAGAACCTGGTTTGAGGAAACAGAGAGAGGATAACAGTCAGTGAAAGAAACAATGCTAAAATTAATGCAGGGAGACAGTCACCTGTACATCTGGCTGTGGACCAAAATAAAGACTTGCTTTTAACTGATAGGGGAGATGATTACACTGATGTAGTTGCCTTAATTAAGTGCCATCAATCTCGCAGGTCTGCTGCCTTTCCTTTACATTATGTGATGGAAAATGCCTGATTTGGCTCCCAGCTAACTTTTTTTGTGACGTTTTTTACAGCACTTGGACAAAATCCAAGTGTAAGCTGTATTTTCTTTCAAATGAGCTACTTAGTACGATGCAAAGCTATATTTTTACATGTTTTATACGTGGCGGTGCAGTGGTTACCACTGTTCCCTGGTAGATGAAGGTTGTGTGTTTGAACGGTCTGAGTCCTTTCTTGCAGTGATGGACTTCAGAGCTGTTGCCCTGTTTGGACCAGTGAGAGCTGCCATACAGATTCCAGTCCCATAGTCACCACGTGATCTAACAGTAGCCATCAAGTTTTAACACCACACACTGTGTAACTGAAAGCTGAATCTGATTATATATTGAGACTTAATATTAACAATGCTTATCTTTGCCAGACAGGTTTTTGGCTGTTTTCACACAGTGTAGGACTGTAATAGTGTTGTGTCCTCATAGCTGTGACAGCATTGAGTCCTGGGCATTTTGGCTCACAGCGTTACCATGTTGAATGCTGGAGACTTCTGACTGTGTCAGAGAACACTTTAAAACATCCTTAGCCACCCCCACCACTACCCAGCACCACCATGCCTCACTACCCCTACCTCCCCACAAGTCCCCCTAGGATAAAAAAGGGCAACATCTGGCTGAGTTTATGAGGGAGAGAGAGAGAATTGGTCGACCATGAAAACCGAAAAAAAGGAAAAAAAAAATCTTTCTCGGGCAGTGCAAGAAACTATTGTTGTAGATGCCATTAGTGGGGGGGCAACTTTAAACTTGTGAAAAATACTCGTCGTTGCACTCACATTTATCAGCAACCCCAGCATCAGTGCTCACGCTGCGGTCTCCCTGATGAAGCACGCACAGTTTGCACAGTTCTTGTGAAACCAATATTTTATTCAAACAACAGAAACAGGCTGATCACTGCAAACCACTGTGGAAGAAGTCAAGGGCGACTGCTGTTACCCCCAAACGTTCATATCATCACATGAAGACAGTGTAGCACAAAACCACACACACGCGCACGCACACACACACTACAAAAACTGTACATATTAGGTAACAACCAAATGAAAACACCACTATGCTGCTAAATTAAACTGCAATTGTACATTGTCATCACATCAGGTCAAGCTCCAGTACAGTGAAAAAAAGTATTAATGCAAGACACTTGATTATAATCAGATTAGTCACTCAGATTCACAGATCAGTAGACAGTAACATAATACACCACTCGTTGAAATCAGAACAATAAGTCACATGAATCTGTGATATTTAAAAAAGAAGAAGAAAAGTGGCACTCAAATAGTTTCAGCTGTAGAAAATCAAACAGAACATGAAAGTGGTTCATTAAACAATGACGGGGAGGCAAGGCGAACACAAGGAGAAATGTATGCAGACTTTTCTTATAATAAGTTGGCTGCTTTGAGGTCAGCTGTGTTTTCCTCCCAGTTAACTAAGGACCCTATTCTTGGAAAAGAAGGAAGCTAATCATCAAACATTTTGTGGTGATCTCTCTGCAGGAAATGGGAGATGGGCAAGGGTGGTTTTACAAAGCACTCAGTTGCAGTGTCATTTCAGTGATGTATCTCAGCAGATATCTCCTTTGGCACAATACATTGAGAAGGTCTCTGTGGATTATGGATTACAAGGTCCGTGTTGTCATATTTACACAAGTCTGATATTTAGCTGCAAACGTGAATACTTTTCGTGCTACCATAAAAGAGTCTAGAGCTGGCATGAGTTCCTCTGGCTCAGCTCGGCCGCACTCATAGTCAACAGTCGTTTGGGGGACGGTTGATGAGAAGCCAGGACTCTGTAGCACCACGGTACTGTAAAATAAATCCAGCTTCCAACTGAAGAAAGCTGGAGAAATGAAGGCAGTGGACCGCTTGCCACACTCATGCCAGATGTTCTGATGAGGTGCACACACAGTGTTCCCAGGTCTTCTGTGGGCCACTGCATACCAGTTGCTAGAATAACTCATTTCTGCCCATCTGAAAACTTCACCAGAATCCAAGTGCAATGGTGGGTGCTTGAGTGTGCATTTATATCTGTGTTTAATCAGGTCTGGTGGTCTCGATGGTGAAGGATATATGAGCCGGTGTATCTGTGTTCTTGTAGCTGATGCCTGGTATCTGATTCCACGAGCTGTGAGAAGAAACATTGAGAACAAAGTGAGTAAAACATGTAAAATGCAAAGAATACAACAAACAAAACAAACAAAAGCTAAACTCTCTGTGTCACATAGGTGTGTGAAAATGCATTTTCTAGTCGGTGACGTTAGGTTGTTTTTAATTTCTACGGTGATCTCCAAAGAGGTTACATCACGTTGCTGGACAAACAGACCGCAGACAATAGTCCAGTGTGGACATTTCGTGTTTTTTACGCTATAGCTTGACCATTTTCTTCCTGTAACTGTCTGGCAAGTCTCCAGAGCTCCTTAAGAATTCCCTAAATGCAGCTGGCAGCAACTCAAACATCAAGTGCTCATTAATAAAAAGAAAAAACCCCTATTGGAATGTGTCTGTTACTCAGGCCGCACAGCAGTCAGTAACAACTCACTTCTTTCCTGAGGGCTGTGAAACAATGATGTATGTCTGGTACGCTGGGGGCGCCTCATTGGCTGAGCAAACAGGCCCGAAAATAACCACCAATCACTGAAGACATTATCATCAGTCATCAGGGAGGCATAGTGAAGGAACTTCAAGACAAACTTAGACATATGCACAGGTAAATACATAAAGATCCCAAAACACTTAAGTTGCAATTAATGGTAATTAACTGTCGCATCCTGGGTTGGTGTATGCTGCGTATGAAGAGAAATGTCAAATTACAAGTAATTGTTCCAGATTTGCTGGGCAGCTCACACTTTTTCTGCCTCACTGTGATTGGCTGCTCAGCAAAAAAAAAAAAAGGACCATCCATTACAGGCAGAAGTAAATAAACAGGAATAGCAATTAAAGTGAAATCATTTGTTATGCAATGCAGGGTGTGTATGTGAGCATGTGTACACGTAGCTGTTCTTGGATGTAAGTTTTACCAAATAAATATGTGCATGTGTGTGTATGTGAGAATTTGCCTAGGTGGGTTCGAGGCCATTCTCAGGTTTCTTTGCACTTAAATTAATGATTTGGAGGCCCAAGAATCAACAAATATGGCCCCCGGCAGGGCATAACGGAGCGCACGACCTGCCCGTGGATGTGTTTGAAGACTGCTCCTCTTTCTTCTCTGTCAGCACCTCACTACCTCCAGACAACAGACGCATTCACTACACAAACTCACATGCGACGCCTGCGTTCATGCTGTTAATGAGGAAGTGTGTTGCTATGTGGTCATGAATGTGTGTATGCTTATCGACCTGTGATTATTTAACATGTCAGCATGTTGTGACAGAGTGTTAAAATCATACGAAACTTTTTGTTCCTTATTTGAAGTGTTGCCTTTGTGGTCACGACTTCTTCATTTCTTTTTTTTGCAGCTTTATGAATGTGATAAAGCAAAGCATATTGTGTCAGACAGGACCACGCGTGGGATAATTGAGTGAGCTCAGATGGCTCTGACAGGGCGCTTAAAGCCTTTTGTGCCAAAAGGACAAAGTTTCTTTTTTTACAGCTAAATCCACCCAAAGAAAAGTCACCTGCGTGTTCACTGCATTTCAGCTTAGTGAGGTAGTAACTGTCACCGAGTCTATAGTTGCTCTTTATATGCCCCTTAAATTACTTGTTCCAGCAGATGTTCTTCCATTGCTTGAATGATGTGTAACAGAAACAACTTGCAGATATTTCCTTATGCAGTAATGCAAAAAAAGGAAAAAAAGCAGGATGAGCTGAGAATTTGATGTTTGCCAGAAAGTGGCAAAGACATGTGCAGGAAGAGAAAATGGTTTTGTGTAACGGTCTGGCAAAATGAAAACGGTAAAAGTGTTGGAATGTGATAAACTGCAGAATAATATGCAAACACTGACCCGAATCTTCAAAGAGCAACTACTGATAACCAAACGTTAACAACTCATCCAACACATCCGATTCCCTGCCATCATTACTAGGAGGAAAAAATGAAAGTACTAATACTAAACATGAATTTGCTTTATAAAGGTCTCAAACTCCAAACAGCCATTCCTTGTCCCCATGTAACTTTCATCCCCACCCCTCCACTCCTGGCTTCCTTGACGATGGGTACGTGTGTGTAAATGATTAGTACCAAAATTAGCAACATCTGATGTTTATTTCAGGTTAAGGAGGTAAGTAAATAAATAAATGAATGAATGACTAAATACACCGCCTGTTTTTATAGAAACATTGTGTAGAAATGATTCAGGAGGCGGATATTCTGCTTTGTTATCTACTAGTCCGTCATGAGGACTGGATATGAATCCCAGAGTCTGAATGCAAGCGGCTGAACTCCTTCTTGTCTTTAAGTGCTACTTATATAAACTTGTTGTTAAATGGATCCTTGCAGAGGTTTGGACCACCAGTGCTGCTCTTTCACTTGGAATTACCCCTGTGGTTGGTGTCCTATCACTCCTGAGAAAAAAGAGAAACACACTAAATTCAATTACCAGTACAAAGACCCCCCCCAGCTCAGTCTACAGAGAGGGGAGACATAAAGCAAGTCAGTTGGTTGTATGATGATGAAGCTATTTAGGGTGAAATACAAGCATAGTGGGTGGGGATTTTCTTCCTGTCTTAATAGTCATGAGGAAATCTGTAAATCCTGACATAGTATGTGACCATTCATGTCTTGAAACTGCTGCCAGGAAATCTCTTATCATATATCAGAGCCTTGCACTAGTGGTGACTAGATATGCTCCATGATGGTAAAAACAAACAAACAAAAAAGAAAGAAAAGTCCGATCCCAGGAAATGCTTAAGGTGCAAAAAGTGAAACTGTAAAGTGGGGGAGTCTGAAAGCACCAATCTGATGTCACACAATGCTGTGAACCAAAAGCACTAAAAAAGGAGGAAAAAATAAAGCAAACGATTGAGATCACATGGCCATCCCATCATCCTAGAACCGTAGCCTTTTCAAATGTGGTCAGGAAGAGAAAGTATCTCCTCTCAACAATTGCTTCAAGAGCTTGCTCCTTCTTCCCTCGACCCCCCCTTCTTTCTTTCTTTCTTTCTTTCTTTCTTTTCTCTGCCTGACTTTTACAACTTCCTCCTGGTTGGGCTGCAGCTCTAACCCAAACAAAACTCCATTTTTTAGTTATTGGCCCTCATGGCATGTAATGGAGAATCAAGCTAATTATCCCTACAGCTGTTTTCACTTGCTTTTTATGTAAGCAATACCTGGCTGATGCAGAGAGCAACAGTGAGGCCCTTCTTAGCGCTCCAGGCCTCCAGGCCGGCTGGAATTAGAGAGCAAAATGCCAGGTTTCCCTCCCCCGATACTGCCTGTGTGTACCCCTGAACCCATCTCCCAGCACACATCCCAGTCTAACTCAGCCAGACACAGTCCCCCACACATCCAAAGCTTCTGCGTCCACTCCCTATTACATCTCTCTCTCGCTTTGATGTTTAACAAAGCTGCTCTTCAACAGCTTAGATGGATCTGTGTGACAAGTGTTCATTTTCTTCCACTGATGGTCTCTGGCAATTAACGGAGGAGGAGAGCCAGGGTGTGGCTTGGGTTAAATTGGAACCATCTCCTGCTGTCACAGGACTGAGAGACAGGGTGAGTGCACAAAAAAAAGATGGAGGGAAAGAGAGACACAAGGGTAAATGCAGGGAGTGGGAGAGAGGGGGGTAAAGAGTAAAAGAAAACAATCCCTCACAGGCTAATTACATAATTTCCTTCATCTGAGCAAACACATGCTGGGTGAAAGCAAGTGTGAGCAAGCCCCACAGATGCCAGGCCAAGAGGTGCAGAGCAGACCCACTAACAGTCTCTAGCAATGGGCGGCTTGTGCCACAAAGGCGCTCGGCCAGATCTCAGAGGCGTCTGCGGAGTTTGTAGCTTTTGTGGGAGTCGTATCCACAACCTTAGTATCGATCCTCCCTTCCCCAGCAATCTCAGGGCAAAGTGACTCAGTGCAGATAAACAATTGCTGGTGTACTGTTTCCTTCATAACAGTCCATTCCTCACTGCAGCCAGAAATCTGTTCAGTACAAACACCACTAGGTGGAGTTGACTGTTGTTGAAAAAAATATATCTCATGTATCAAACTCATTAAAGTCCCATGGAGAGGCAGCGTGCATCTGTAAGTGAGTCGGACAGCGTGTATGCCTCACATGTGCTTTTTCTGAACTTTCCTCTTGCTCAAACACCGCTTCGCTTGCTTGCTCCGGCTGTTTGCGTCTTTTCAAATTGAGATCAGGTTGAAATAAGCACAGGCAAAGAGAGAGAAGGAGAACATAGTAGCAATTTCAAGACTTCTATCATTTCAGCAGAAATTACAGTTAAAACTATGCCAGCTCCAGAACGTAAAAGAGCAGTCCTCCCCTCCAACTCTCTCCCTCCCTTTATGTTTTTCTGTCTCTAATCCGGTAAGGAATGATGGAAGGCTCTGTGTGGAATGGTGGTGAGTTGGGTTCAGCCAAGGTGTGCCAGCGTACTAAAGATACGGGTAGAATCTGCAGGAGCTGTTCCTAATGCGAAGGTTGTTTTGACATATTCACACACAGACAAGTATGCAGGCATTCTTGCATTAAAAAGAGCAGCACATGCTGCAAAAGGGTTACCGGTGGGACTTGCTAACATATTCATCAATCATTTAAAAAGCCCTACAGTAAAAAAGAAACTATGTACATAAAACAGCGCATTATGTTCATGCAAGTTCAAAAAACAGGTTTGTGCAACAACAGTAAGAACTGGATGGGATTCTATCTCTCAGCTCCTAGTCTTTTTGATCTCTAACTAATCTCTGAGCTTTTCCCCTATGATTCATCCTCCTGCCCTCTCCTCTCTAAGCACAGTGTGAGTGGCAGTGTTTATGTTAGTGTGAGAAATGTGTGAGTTCTACTGTGGGCCAGCTGCATGGTTGTCAAACTCTGTGTATGCAACCCACTACTGTACCTGCTTTCATACTGAGGCTAGTGCGCGAAAGCTACTTCCGTCTCATAACAACACCTTGACCCGGAGCTTGACCTTGACATGGAGCAGAGGCGGGCCATCAGAACCAGGGCCTAAGAGGCCTGAACATGCCTGCATCTTGAAAGCAGCACAGGCCCAGCCAGGCAGGGGAGACGAGTGAAACCTGAGCCCACATTAAAGAATCTGCATCAGGTAGGAGATCAGGAGAGGCCTCCATGATCTCAGTGTTTGCAGGGGTCTGGGCCTCTGAAGCCCTATCTCACCTCCATCTGGAAAGAGAATCTGAGGGTAGCCTGATGGTCCGATAATAGGCCATGCCGACTGACACGGTAACAGCCTCTCACCCCCATTTGCAAAAAAACCAAAGTGGATGCAAGTCTAGTTGTAGTGCTCACTCATGCTGGTGTGAGAGGGAGGCAGAGAGCTTGGTGTGGGGGTCCGGGAAGGAGGAGGGTGGGATGGCGGTAGGTGCATGGTGGCATTGAGGTAAATTGAAAATGCATGCAGTTTACAGAGACAAGTCTAGAGTTTAATGGTTTGTTTCTTTTAGTCTTTGTAAAATGGAAGACACAGGTTTGCCTTAAATTAGGGCTACGTAGCTAGAGCTGTATCAGTAACTATGCATGGCTGTGTGTGTGGAACAGAGGCTACTGGTGGTCCCACGTACCAGGCTTAAAACACGTGGGGCTTTTCAGGCACCGAGGCTGTGGGACGCTCTGCCGTTGTCTTTACGCTGACTCTACTGACTCCTTTAAAAAGCAGCTGAAGACATTTTTATACAAACGGGCTTTTAATTAATTTTAACTTGGACGGCTGATCTTATTGTGAAGCACTTTGTGATTTTTATCTGTGAAATGTGCTATATAAATACATTTTACTTACTTACAGTTGCATTTTTAGGTTCAACCCACTCAAATGCAACCAGAAAAAACACGTATGACTTTATGTGGTAATTATCGTATTTTATAAGGCAGGAGAGAGAAAGTGGGCTGGTGTCAAGACCTTTGCCTGCAAGATGGAAAAGAAGGAAGAGAAACAGTGAAAGCCCTGCTCTGCACATAAAGCAATAATAGTGTGCTATTTCCCTTCCATCATTATCACTTCATTTCCTTATTTGCATTTGTGATGACACACGGTACAGGAATAATGCTGCGTTTATTTACGTAGTTTTCTAGGGTGCTGCGAATGCTCCACCCTCCTCTTGATGTCTTCTCAAGATGACATCAACTCCACTGACCCATCAGTTTTCACTCCTGACCCAGCTAGTTGCTTCCTCTCTTTAACTGCCCATAGAGTCACTGTTTCTCCATATGTTCTTTATGGCCCACAGTTCAGTCCAGTTTCTGCTCTTAACTTGCCCTCACACCAGGTCGGACATGACAGAAGATGGTTGACCACACGAAATATTTTATACATCTTCACCAGGTGGAACATGCATGAATAATAAATGGTGGATTATCACTCTTCGTCTGTGACAAAGCAAAAAGGTTTTGAACATTTCCACCTAATTCTAAATTCTGTGTGTAGATGTGTGGCTGGACAGAGAGACAAAAGAAATGAGGGTTTGGATTTAAAATGGTTTGGTCAGATCTACTTAGGGTCACTGACATCAGCTCAATAAGTAAATATGATCCCTGAGATCACAATGTGCTCTTAGGGAATACCAGGCTTACCTTAATGGAGGGCTGCGTATCTGCACCTGCATGTAGATCTGGGTTTGTGTGTGTCTGTGTACATAAATCTGCAGCTGTGTGTGTGTGTGGAACAGTTGTGTAAACAAAATCCGATCATAATGTCTATTCAGGAGCTGTTTGAGGTAGACAAGTTCACATGGATGTGATTTGTGTTGAACGAGTGTTAGAACCTTTTCCTCTGGTGATGAAAACTGCTCATTTTCCCCCCGTGTGGGCGAGCGCGTAACTGATTCTGTTTGGTGGTTCACTCTCTGTTTAATAGGCGTGTGCATTTTTCTCACAAACCACGGTTTTGCCTGCTTCACTCGTGAACATTCAAATGGAAAAAGTGCAAAAACAAGTTTAAACCAGAGTGACAAAGTCGAGGCTAATGTCAAGTGGACTGAGTGCCTTTGTGCTAGCACAGCTGCATTGTAGTACTTAATACCAGGTTAAGTCCAGTCTCAGGAAGAACCAATCATGACTCTGTTCCTGAGGTCAGTATAGCCCCAGGACACTACAGACACATAGGATACATACTAGGGATAAACAAGGAGGCTTTCTCAAAGCTTGGTGGTCTGCTAGCAATCTCCACAGCATGACCTCTGTGTCAGTGTGTGAAGGGAAAGAGTGAAGGTAATAAAAAATAAGATGACTTTTCAAGCTGCTAATTCTGTGCACATTTAATAATAATATAGTTTTGATAGAGATCATAATAACACATTAATCTCAATTTATACTACTTCCTATCTAGAATGATACCAGTATTAAATATGAATATCAGCAGGGGAGTGGTTTTAGTTTTAGTTGCGTTTGTGTGTATAGGTGCAGTTAGACTAAACGAAGGGGTCTCACAGCCAGAGAGGACAATTTGGAAAAAGGAGCAAAGTTTGATGGGAAAAAGGTGAGGGACACGGTTTTGGTCAGGAGTACTTTGCAGCCTGAGAGTGGAGTAAAAAGGTGGGGTAACTGCTAGTAAGACAGAGAGAGGGTGTCAGTGAAACAAACTATAGGGGCCCCTGGCAGGAGACCAGAAACAAACACATTAAGGTGATAAACAGTTATCTGAGCCAGTTATGGTTCCACAGACTCTTTGAACTATAAAATGCCTGCAAACCCCCGAAACACTTTTTAGGGGGTTTTACACTATGACTTAAAAAAACGCAGATAATACTTTTTCAGCCATCTTGAACCTTTAACGACCTTTTGGAGCACTCTGTACGACGATGTGGGAGCCCTGCCAGGGAAACATAAAGGGAGATACAGCAGATCATAAATAAGCATCGTAGAACGTGACAGGTTTGGCTCCGTGCATAGATAGAGAGTAAATAATCCTCATTTGTTCCGACATAACGACTCACAGTTTCATGATATTTACTGCTGAAAACACCCTGTACCCATTAAATAAGCGCTGATAGAGCCATCGACACTGACAGTGCTAACGTTTAGCCGTGCTGTGGGATTCATGCAACAGGTTATAATGCACTGGCTAGAAAATACTTATTTTTGTTTTATTAGCCAAGAAAGATATGGAGTGGAACTGGGACTGTAATGTATGTAAACCTGTTCTCATTCTCTCTATGAAACTCTGTGATGTGGAAATATTGATGCGCCGGCTATGTTAGGGACCACTTTTCATTTTGGCTCCTCCAACTCAGATAACCAAACTCATGACGTGATTTCCCAAAAATCTTATTGATATCGGGACCGAAAAATAAAAGTTGCTGATAGTTCACACTAAATGAAAAAAGTGATTTAGTAAAGTGTGTGCAGAGTTCCCATAACTCTTCAAATTCGCTGTGCGAAATGTCGGTAAATGCGGCTTTGTGTAGTTTTGTGTGTGTGTGAAGTCGGTCCATTTTGCCTGGGCTGTGCTGGGAATAGTATCGGCTTAAAGCTGAAAGAATTCGGGCCTCCCAAGCAAGGTCATGTGCTGATGTTTAGTAGGAGCTTTCTCAGGTCACAGACTGTGACTTTCAACCATCACTCACTTTACCCCACATCTTTGAGTAGTTCTGTTTAAATGGCATATCTGACATATCTCCGCCAGTCGGCTGTAATGACAGGTGACAGCTGTCTCACTCCACTTACCTTGTTAAAGGAAAAGTCAACCCAAATACTAGCTAGACTTTGACATTGGATAGTAGATTTGGTGTCCTGTGGCATAACTCAAGGTGGGGCAACTTGGAAAATATTTGTAACATAAACCTAGATGTCAGGATGAAAAAAGAAAAGAAAAGCAAAGCAAAAAAACAGAGATGTGAGTCGTTGGTTTTGGACTGCCTCTTGCTCTTTATTTCCCTTAGCCCTAAACACTTGGGGCTAAAAATATAAGTTGATATTAAAGCAGTTGGACACTCAAAACCTTGAAAGATAGGTTCCCATTCCCCCCCAGATTCCAAATACTCAAGTCCATATAAACACTGAAACAAATTTTGCAAACTAATCATGCATCCTGTTTTGTCTGGCTGATGTAAGTGATTCTACACCCCTCCCCATCTCGTGGTGAAGGGAATTCCAAATTTGGCTGAAGACAATATGAGGATTTAAAAGTCTAAGTTATAATAATGAAACAGGTATGTGCCATGCATCTGTAACTCAAAATTCACTCTCTGTTTATCCAGACACTGCTGGTAAGCTACTGTGAAGCGACAGTGAAAAGAGAGGACTGTGTACTTTATGCCAGCGGTCCCCAACCCCCGGGCCTCGGTCGTTTGGTACCGGGCTGCGAGAGTAGAGGCTCAGGTGTGAAATGTGTGGTTTTCAGGGTTTTTATCGGTTTTCAGCGTTATTTTGTTATCGTTTTTATCGTTAACTCGGTTTTCCTGGGTCTTTTCAGGTGTGTTTTTTCGGTACCGGTACTAGTTTTATTGTGTTGTATTTATCCGCGACACCTTAAAGGCCGGTCCATGAAAATAATGTCGGGCATAAACCGGTCCGTGGCGCAAAAAAGGTTGGAGACCGCTGCTTCATGCTATCTTAACCACTTCACCATTTGAAACTGCTCCTCATACTAGTTTTAATCCAAACTTCCAAATGAAATTCTGCACAGAACAAGGTCTGTGGATGTTGTCCCATCAGCAACCCCCTTGGACTGAAAAATGAAAGAAGCAAAAGAGCTCTGCAATAGACTCTTCCAGTGGGTACTTCGCCTTTCGCCCTATGACAGCTGGGATAAGCTCCAGTCTCCAAGCAACCCTGAATTGGATAAGCAGGAAAAATGGATTGATTGATGTTTAATATAAGCTCCAGAATATTTAAATGTATATCTACACTTTAAGAATGTGCATCTTGAGTAAGATGCAATAGCTATCTAGGATGACGTTTGCATGCTTACACATGCCAGCTGAGTTGTAAATGTGCCCGGTGGTGGTTAAGTAAACAGGCTTGCTCCCTGAGGTGCCCTGGTGCTGTATGTCTTGGCATCATTTCTGCTACATACTGTAAGGTCTGCATCATAATTCTGATTTCTACTCTTCTGCTCTAAGAGCAATTCTGTCACCATCTCTTTTACTTTCGTTATTTGGATCCTAGCCTCCATATTTAAGGTTAACACAATAAATTAGCATGAGGTGCATTACAGATATGTTTGACTGCTATTACACATATGTGTAATGTTTCTGTTATGTGCACAGTGTTTTTCAGAGATAATTACATTGTGTCTCTCTCCACCTGGGCTCTGACACATGTTCAACAGCTCAGCCAGACACGCCTAAGCACCTGTGTGAAATAACACGCTAAAGTCAGACTCTCAGAGTCACTGAGAGAACGAGCGAGAGGGTGTGAAAGACTTAATGCTTCCCCTGTCTCTGTTGTTAGGCTTACAAAGAGTCATTTTCAAGTGCAATGTGTCATTTGTCACATTCATGAATGCTGTTTCTTCCTACAAGTGTGGGAACAGTGCTAGAGGACAATGAGCTGCATTCAAGCCCAGATTAATTCCACATCAGCTTCTTCACAGCTTGTCTTTAGGAACAGCAGAGGTAACCTTTGCTTCAGCGAAGGACTTTTTGACACTGGCTGAGAATCAGCTTTTTTTTACCCATCTCTGATTATTTTGACACTGAATGACACAGTTTGACTTTTGTTAAAAACCTTTGTTTCGAAGGCTTAGACACTTTTGAACTTTTCTCCAGTTAATTATAAAAAAAGATGAAACATCCTAGTTTATGTTGGTTCACACCATAGATATTGAATTCCTGGAGCTTTGCTGCACTACAGTACAGTATGATATGTCCCGTGACAATGAAAGTTGGCTGTATAAATAATAAACACAAAATGATATTTTGCTTTTTAGATATTGTTGCTTTTGGAGTCGGTTTAAACCTGATTGGCTGCAGGTTTTAACGTAGCTTAAGTTTTTTCTCTCTTGTACTTAGGAGGAGTAGAGTCTTAAAAATGCTGGAGGGTAAACTTTTGACACTGCACTAAATATTTCCCAGAAAATTCACTTCAGTTCAACATTTATGTACACTTGTACACAAGTACAGTCATTGCATATGTAAAAAGCAGCAAATAACACAGACAGTTTAAGAGCTAGAGAACAAGAGAGAGACAGAGACAGAAACATGGCGTGACGTTTAAGAAAAGGGTGTAATAACAGTGGTTAAGGCTTGCTCTTTCATTGAGTAAATCTGGCCTGGGCTATTTCACACTGCAGGAATCTCCTGTTGACTACATCAAAGGCTCGCTCAGAGATGGGCTTGTAGAGAGCAGAAGGAACAGGTGACAGCTCCACACATAAAGGCATTTTACACATTCACATGCAAACCCTCTACTACCAACAACACGCTCACATATTTGAATGAACACACAGTAAGATCAAAAATGTAGTGAGTGACAGCTCCTTTTGTGTCCAGATGAGCCTGGGGGAAGTCTATTTGAAGAACCAGGAGAAGACCATAGATCTATCATCTGTGCTTCAAAAACCACTCAGAGACAGTCGATTCATACACTCAAATACACACTTCAGGTATGCAACAGGTATGACAAAGTACATTCAGACATTACAAGTATGAACGTGACATGTACCATATGAGTAAAACACTGATGAGACTAACACATGTACAGTGAACATCAAGCTACGACTGGTATAGGAAGCATGCAGATTTCAAGTGAAGCCTCGTGATAGATAGATCCAATATAGAGTGGCCCACATCCAGAGGGCTGAACATAAGGCTATGTCATCACGGGCCCTCTCCATACCTTCCATCACTTTTCACTCCCTCCTATAAACAGAAGGATGGGGGAATTCTGTAATTCCCACACACCAGGACACACAAACACACTTGGAAGAAAAACACACAGTTGTGTGTGCACGGTTATACTCATTTACTTGCAGCAGAATCTAGGCACGCACACAAAAGCACACAGACATACACACAATAACATTTTCACAAAGAGAAATTAATCCCGGGTGGTCTCAGGAGCAACATTGTTTCCATTTGAGAAAGCTCTGGTTTTGAAATCACCCAATCCACTTAAAATCAGGTTCAAAATCTATTAGTATATACATATATATGTGTGTATATATATACACACATGTGACCATTCAGTATTTTTATATGAGATAAAATAAAGGGAAATACGTGTGCATGGTACAGCACAGAGGCAGAGCATATGACTGCTGGTATTCGTCTCCCTTTTTCATTCAGTCCCCATCCATATCGCGCTGGGATGCTGAATGTTTAACATGGGAAGGTCCCACCTTAAACAGGCCATTATGGCCAATAGCTTTGACTGTTTTCATAGAATATGAGAAGATTACACAGCACTATGACGGCCAATTACGTCCTTCAGTAAAACATAGCTCTGTACCAACAACTCTCTAATGATGATGACTTAAACGTTTTCACCAATAGACCCCTTTCAGCTGCCCGGGCAATCACACACACACATACTGCACTGCTATAGTTAAGCGCGTTCACACACACACTTAGAGATGTGGGCTGAGTCAAATTGAATCCTTGTGTTACGCATATAGAGCATCCCGCTACATCACAAAAGGCTGCTGTGTGCCAACTTTGCAATCAGATCAAGGATTGCTTGTGTTAGAGTTGTGAAGAAAAAGAAATACAGGCTAATATTGCTATATTGGCCAGTCTCCAGTATTCTCTTCTTCAGTTAGTCGCTGTAATGAATATCAAGTAGGTAGTGCAGTCCCAGAATGGCTAGCATCCTATCTAAAGCTAGAACAAGGTTTCTGTGCTCTCTCTTCTGAACGTGTCGTGAAACATGTAAAAGCTTTGGTGGAGCTTGTTTCTTTAAGCACTGCAGGGGTCAAAAATATAAGCCGCTCGTGTCATGCAAGCTCAACAAAAAGCTTTATTTTTGTATCATTCTGTAGCTAAGCTATAAAGTCTCAAGCACATACCAAAAAACCTATACATGCATTTTTCTCCTTGTTGCGCTACTATAACGCTCTCTTTACTGGTCAATGTATAAAGGCCATGGTGAACTAATGTTGCTGCCAGAGGGATAAAAAGAATGAATTTTTCAAATCCCTGTTTTGGCTACCACATAGTAACATAATTGACAGCAAATTTAAACTTCCAGTTTATAAGGTCCTACATAGCCCTGCTGTTCCATAATACCTGTCTGACTTCACTTAGTATGAAGTGCTAAGTGTTCTGGCTCCGTTCTTCTGAGACTAACAGTTCTGAGAGTCAAAGCAAACGCTGCTGGAGCAGGACTCAGCTTTTTTGGCTCCAGCTGCTGGAATACCTTGCCAGATGTATTAGATGTTTTCCAACCTTACCTGTGTTTGAAAAAAACTCTTTTTCCCACCAAATCACACCGATCTACTTAAATGACACATACTGTGTCTGCACAGGTATCTGCTGTAGTCTTGTGTTGTTTTATTTGAATCTACTCAGGAATGAAGTTTGCTGTGCTTTGTTCTTGAAGTGTGAACTTTCCTCGCACATCTTCTCAACATCCTTTCTCCATCACCGTACCCACTCAAACCTATGTCACCTCTGACCCCGGTCCAATTCACTACTGTCATTATGCAATTAACACCAATTAAGTCATTTGGCTGTAAGAATGTGTGTGTGTGTGTGTGTGTGTGTGTGTGTGTGTGTGTGTGTGTGTATCTGCATCTATGTGCATGCTTGTGTGCATAAGTGTGTTAAGTATGTGAATGTGTATGTGCACATGATAGGGCAATTAGAGCAGCACAAGGGAGCCTTTTGGAAGCGGAGAGCACTGCAATCAACCAATCAGCCTTCAGATGGCTTTGACATGAAAAGAGAGCATGGCCTCTGCTAACCCTGGGGGTCAGCCCCAATTTACTCTATTTACCCACTCAGGAATGACTCTCTGTGTGTGAAGGAGACACAGACAGGGCGGGAGAGGGAATGATGAATAGGTATGGAAACGTCTAAGTGACTAGAAGCAAGATAGAAAGCGGGAGAAAGGAAGAGAGGGGAGCAGTAGAAGGATGAGAAGCCCGGGGGTTGTTGTGCAGGTGAATTTTAAGAGAGTGGGAGGGTGTTTGAGGTGTGGTGGTTGAGTGGAGTGAAGGGGATGCGGGGAGAGGCCTTCGGTGTTTGCAGAGCTAAAAGGCCAGCAGTTGGAGGCTATTTGCTAACAATTTCCCCTTGGAAAGTGGCTCCACACACATGCACACACACACGCACATGCACACACACACGCACACACACAAACACACTTTTTAAAGACCACATATGAGGAGTGACAACTTTACACCCAACTGTCGCTATAAAACAGCAAGGTGGTCCATGAAGACAGTAAAAAACCTTTCTGAGAATCAAATGACAAAAGTACTAATTACACATGAACAGACTGTTGGATTGTTGAAGCAATTCTTTTACGTGACTCTGTATAATTTTGGAAACTGTTCTCCAGCAATAGAGTGAACTGCCAGCAGATTGTGCTGACCCCCCCCCCCCCGACAAATGTGGGAGGGAAACTCAAAGTCGGATTTATTAATGTTACCAAGATTGTTAATGACAGTAACAATCACTGTAACTGCATTGTCATATAAGTTTAGGTCTTTGAAAAGTACAGAGATGTAGTGTAATATCTTCCACGGCTGTACTTTGATTTAAATGAATGGACACGGGTATCGGCTGCTCAGGTACGAGCAAACTGTAGCGTAGTTTTGCCCTAAAGGGTCGTTGGAATATGGTAGTCGTCCAATTTTGGGGATAAAACACACACAAGCTTCTGTGTGTGTTTTCACATGGAAAAAAGTTTGTATTGATTTGATAATTACAGTGTTGTGTTTATTGTGTTTACACCCACACAGATAAACACACAACTAACTAACCCACCGATCACTCACACAGCTGTGAGGTCTAATGCCAAATCTGAGCTGCAGGGCAGTGAGTAAAGTGCAGGAGCACCAGACAGCCCTTCATCACAGCAAACAGCCTCCTGGCTACAAACTGAGGGAGGGCAGAAAAACCAGAAGCAGACAGAGAAACCTAAAGAGAAGAGAAGTAAACACAGATGCACGATCTCTCAGTGCTCCTGCTGAACAATATCACATATCTGACGGCACGCACGCAGGTTATTCTATATCTAGAGTATGTGTATCTGTATGTAGGTGTGTGAGTGTATACGTATCGGAGAAAAACTGTCCTGCTCCAGGGCTCTCAGATGTGGACTGTAATCAGGAACACATGACTCTGCTACAGGAAGTCCTCCAGCGAAGGACAGGAAGCAGGAATACAGGGACCACATCATTAGTCTCGCTAGTCTCAAAGCCCACAGCCAATAGGAGCCTTGGACATGGAGGGCATGGGCGTAGTTGCTGGTGTGTGCACAATTATGTACATGTTCTATATGTTTCTATTTGTGTGAGCGGTGCCTGCAGGCTGGTATTAATGACTTATTTGTTTACTGAGGTTGTGTGTGTTTAGTAGAGTCAGAGCAGAACTGTGGCGAGGTTGGGCATGCCGCCAAAATACCGGCATTAAATAAGTACTACCCACACACGTGCATGCGCACACACAGGCACACACAGGCACACACAGGCACACACAGTCGCTACAGACAAATGAGAAACAAATGGTTCCTTTGTACGGTCTATACCTTGTCTCCAGGTCTCTCGGCCTCACGATGGCAGAGTGAAAATGCAGTTTCAAAAATGGTTCGCCCAAGTACCCACTACCACACATACGCACACTCACAAGCACACACACCCCTCAAACCCCCAGCAACAGCCCTGCTGCCACATTCTCACCGCCCCTTCCTCCTCTGCTCTGCATCCCATCAGGACTAAAGAGACTAATTTCTGTCGATGGCTTACAGGTGGCCAGTGCAAGGTGAACCACATCCACTCTGCTGGCTGACACACACACACACAAACACACACCAATGCAAAATTCATGCCTTTAAAACCAACCCTTTTATAAACCCAATGCCAAACATCAAAGAGAGAAACACACCTTAACACACCTCAAAGGCACCGGAGACACACAGTCATGCATGTGTTCAAACACACACGCACACTTACTCATGCACACACACACATCCAAACATATGCACACTCGTAAACTTTAAAGCATGAAGAATTGGTGTAAGGGTCAAGCCTGCGCCTGGTGCTATCTCATGTTTCTAAACAGAGAAAAATCTTTTCAGTGCTTTAAGAATCGTAGAACTATTAGAAGCATTTACGTTCCAGTCTCTAAAAACAACCGCTGGAAAAAAGTTATCGACATCTCAAAACGAAGCTATGAATCTTATCTTTCATCCTGAAGAGTTGCCATTTGGAAATTGTACAGCTGTCAGCAGCTATCCACAGAGTATGGGCTGAAAGTTACAAATGACAGCAATATTATGTGGAATGAGGTTCGCCGCAGGTCTAACGTTAATGTAATTTAGCCTTTAGAATTCGTTCTGAAATGTCATCACAATTTAGCAAGTCGCCTTCAATATTTGCATGCCACTTCAGCCAGACATATTCACATGTGCGCATTATTTTAATGCTGTATCTTTCTGTTCTTTTTCTTTGACATTCAGTGCCTTTCATACAAGTTTCACATTCTCGGATATCCATCTGTATCTCAGTCATCTCTCAGTCAAGGTTAAGAAGTGTGCTGCCAAATTACGAGACAGGGCTGAGAGACTGCGCTCGGACTTTTTCTTACTTGCAGAGAGCAGAGGTGTGCGTGTGTTCTGAGTGCGTGTGT